>NC_092717.1:210027633-210334378 GCF_047496885.1 Scyliorhinus torazame
TGGACTGCTAATTTACATAGGGTGCGAATTACCGGACGTGGGAAGCGGAGCGGGTAGATCTGGGGAGAGGCCTCTCCCGGGATTCCCGAAGGGCATTATGCCTCGTGAGATCTAACCTGACCTTGCGAGGCATCGCAATCTGGATCCCGCACACAATGGGCGGGTCCCAGCCTCGCACAATTAAGTGCGTTTAGAAACCCAATTAAGCATGCTTATGCTGGATCACCCGGCATCTAGCAGCCTCGCTGAGGAGACCCCAGCTGGGCGTCATTCAGCACTGGTCCCCACAAATGGGGACCAGGTGGAACGGCACTTTGTCGGGGGAGGATCTCCCAAGAAATCTGAGGCCCCCGGGCGGTCAACCTCCAGGCAGGGTGGCATCCTGGCACTGCTGGTGTCACCCTGGTTAAATTATGCCCTTTATCTCACCCCATCAACATACCCTTCTATTCCTTTCTCCCTCTTGCACTTACCTAGAACATAGGACATAGAACATTACAGCGCAGTACAGGCCCTTCGGCCCTCGATGTTGCGCCGACCTGTGAAACTACCCTAAAGCCCATCTACACTATTCCCTTATCGTCCATATGTCTATCCAATGACCATTTGAATGTCCTTAGTGTTGGCGAGTCCACTATTGTTGCAGGCAGGGCATTCCACGCCCTTACTACTCTCTGAGTAAAGAGCCTACCTCTGACATCTGTCTTATATCTATCTCCCCTCAATTTAAAGGTATGTCCCCTCGTGCTAGACATCACCATCCGAGGAAAAAGGCTCTCACTGTGCACCCTATCCAATCCTCTGATCATCTTGTATGCCTCAATTAAGTCACCTCTTAACCTTCTTCTCTCTAACGAAAACAGCCTCAAGTCCCTCAGCCGTTCCTCATAAGATCCTCCCTCCATACCAGGCAACATTCTGGTAAATCTCCTCTGCAACCTTTCCAATGCTTCCACATCCTTCCTATAATGCGGCGACCAGAATTGCACGGAATACTCCAAATGCGGCCGCACCAGAGTGTTGTATAGCTGCAACATGACCTCATGGCTCCTAAACCCAATCCCTCTACCAATAAAAGCTAACACACCGTACGCCTTCTTGACAACCCTCTCAACCTGGGTGGCAACTTTCAGGGATCTATGTACAAGGACACAGAGATCTCTCTGCTCATCCACACTGCCAAGAATCTTACCATTAGCCCAGTACTCAGTAAACAGATCCTTGTGGTACACCACTAGTAACTGGACTCCAGTCTGAACATTTCCCATCAACCACCATCCTTTGTCTTCTTCCAGCTAGCCAATTTCTGATCCAAACTGCTAAATCACCGTGAATCCCATGCCTCCGTATTTTCTGCAGTAGCCTACCATGGGGAACCTTATCAAACGCTTTACTGAAATCCATATACACCACATCAACTGCTTTACCCTCATCCACCTGTTTGATCACCTTCTCAAAGAACTCTATAAGGTTTGTGAGGCACGACCTACCCTTCACAAAACCGTGTTGACTATCTCTAATCAAATTATTCCTTTCCAGATGATTATACATCCTATCTCTTATAAACCTTTCCAAGATTTTTCCCACAACAGAAGTAAGGATCACTGGTCTATAGTTACCGGGGTTATCTCTACTCCCCTTCTTGAACAAGGGGACAACATTTGCTATCCTCCAGTCTTCTGGCACTATTCCTGTAGACAAAGATAACTTAAAGATCAAGGCCAAAGGCTCAGCAATCTCCTCCCTAGCTTCCCAGAGAATCCTAGGATAAATCCCATCCGGCCCAGGTGACTTATCTATTTTCACACTTTCCAGAATTGCTAACACCTCCTCCTTATGAACCTCAAGCCCTTCTAGTCTAGTAGCCTGAATCTCAGTATGCTCCTCGACAACATTGTCTTTTTCCTGTGTGAATACAGATGAAAAATATTCATTTAGCACCTCTCCTCTCTCCTCGGACTCCAAGCAGAACTTCCCACTACTGTCCTTGACTGGCCCTATTCTTAGCCTAGTCATTCTTTTCTTCCTGACATATCTATAGAAAGCTTTAGGGTTATCCTTGATCCTACCTGCCAAAGACATCTCATGTCCCCTCCTGGCTCTTCTTAGCTCTCTCTTCAGGTCCTTCCTAGCTAACTTGTAACTCTCGAGCGCCCTAACTGAACCTTTATGTCTCATCTTTACATAAGTCTCCTTCTTCCTCTTGACAAGTGTTTCGACTGCTTTAGTAAACCACGGTTCCTTCACTCGACCACTTCCTCCCTGCCTGACAGGTATATACCTATCAAGGACACGCAGTAGCTGTTCCTTGAACAAGCTCCACATTTCCATTGTGCCCATCCCCTGCAGTTTTCCTCTCCATCCGATGTATCCTAAGTCTTGCCTCATCGCATCATAATTGCCTTTCCCCCAGATATAACTCTTGCCCTGCGGTATATACCTATCCCTTTCCATCACTAAAGTAAACGTAATCGAATTGTGGTCACTATCACCAAAGTGCTCACCTACCTCCAAATCTAACACCTGTCCTGGTTCATTACCCAGTACCAAATCCAATATGGCCTCGCCTCTCGTTGGCCTATCTACATACTGTGTCAGGAAACCCTCCTGCACACATTGGACAAAAACGGACCCATCTAATGTACTCGAACTATAGCGTTTCCAGTCAATATTTGGAAAGTTAAAGTCCCCCATAACAACTACCCTGTTGCTTTCGCTCCTATCCAGAATCATCTTTGCAATCCTCTCCTCTACATCTCTGGAACTTTTCGGAGGCCTATAGAAAACCTATAACAGGGTGACCTCTCCTTTCCTGTTTCTAACCTCAGCCCATACTACCTCAGTAAACGAGTCCTCATCAAACGTCCTTCCTGCCACCGTAATACTGTCCTTGACTAACAATGTCACCCCTCCCCCTCTTTTACCACCTTCCCTGAGCTTACTGAAATATCTAAATCCCGGCACCTGCATCAACCATTCCTGTCCCTGCTCTATCCATTTCTCCGAAATGGCCACAACATTGAAGTCCCAGGTACCAACCCATGCCGCAAGTTCACCCACCCTAGCCGGATGCTCCTGGCATTGAAGAAAACACACTTTAAACCACCTTCCTGCCTGCCGGTACACTCCTGCAACTTTGAAACCCTACTCATGACCTCACTCCTCTCAACCTTCTGTATACTGGAGCTACAATTCAGGTTCCCAAGCCCCTGCTGAACTAGTTTAAACCCTCCCGAAGAGCATTAGCAAATTTCCCCCCCAGAATATTGGTACCCCTCTGGTCCAGGTGCAGACCATCCAGTTTGTAGAGGTCCCACCGACCCCAGAATGAGCCCCAATTATCCAGAAATCTGGATCCCTCCCTCCTTCACCATCCCTGTAGCCACATGTTCAACTCCTCTCTCTCCCTATTCCTCATCTCGCTATCACGTGGCACGGGTAACAACCCAGAGATAATAACTCTGTTTGGCCTAGATCTAAGTTTCCACCCGAGCTCCCTGAATTCCTGCCTTACATCCCCATCCCTTTTCCTACCTATGTCGTTGGTACCTATGTGGACCACGACTTGGGGCTGCTCCCCCTCCCCATTAAGGATCCCGAAAACACGATCCGAGACATCACACACCCTGGCACCTGGGAGGCAACACACCAACCGTGAGTCTCTCTCGTTCCCACAGAAACTCCTATCTATCCCCCTAACTATGGAGTCTCCAATGACTAATGCTCTACTCCTCTCCCCCCTTCCCTTCTGAACAACAGGGACAGACTCTGTGCCAGAGACCTGTACCCCATGGCTTAACCCTGGTAAGTCCCCCCCCCCCAACAGTATCCAAAGCGGTATACTTGTTACTAAGGGGAACGACCACAGGGCATCCCTGTACTGACTGCTTCCTCCCAGCCCCTCTCACCGTCACCCATCTATCTTTATTCTTCGGAGTAACAACATGCCTGAAGCTTCTATCTATGACCAACTCTGCCTTCCGAAATATCCGAAGTTTATCCAACACCAGCTCCAGTTCCCTAATGCGGTTTCTGAGGCGCTGGAGGTGGGTGCACTTCCCACAGATGAAATCAGCAGGGACACTGACGGCGTCCCTCACCTCAAACATTCTGCAGGAGGGACATTGCACTACCTTCCCTGTCATCCCCTCTAGATAGAAAAGAAAAGAAAGAAAGAGCTTACCTGTTCGTCATGAATGTATCCAAGCCATTTACCTCAGCCACTTTGTAACAAATTCCACATTCTCACCAGCGATTACTGAATTCCTTATTGACTGCATTAGTGACTATTTATAGTCCCTCATTGTGGGCTCCATCTCAAGTGAAAACATCCTCCTTGAGTCTACTCTTCAAAGTTTTGAAGACCCCACAGGTCACCTCTGTGCTGGAGGAATGGGCTAGCCTGTTCAGTTTGCCCTGACAGTCTTATCTCTTTATTCTGGCATCAACCTTGTAAGTCTTTTTGGCACTTTTTCCAGTGTTTCTATATGCTTTTGTAAAAAGACCAGAACTGTGCACAGTATTGTAAGTTGGTCCGCCCATGTTTCTGTATTAAATTAGCCTAACTTGCCTGCCTTTGAATCCCTCTAGAAATGAATCCCATGGCCACGATGAACAAGGCCTCTGGGTATTCCGTTTCTCGATCACTGCGGTGTACAATTCATCGGCGACTTCTTCACTTCCACCTGGATAGAATGTGCACCCCTGTGATGATGGCAGAAGTGAACTCCCACGGAAGGTAGTATGGGTGGCACTTCACAGTCAGGCATTCCAGATCCGGACAACAGTAATTCGTGGGGGTCGCCACACCTGAGCACCAGGAGGAGTTGATGAGGAGGTAAACCCCTACCCTTCGCCTTGCCTGAAAATCCCATGTGTCCATCCAGGGAATTGAGGAGCCCTCAGATTGTATGCGACTGTTCGGTGAGGCAGGAGTGAGCCATGTCTCTGTGAAGTAGAGCACACAGTAGTCTCTCACTTCCTTCTGAGAGGTAACTCCAGTGTTAAGCTCAGCCAGCTTGTTTTCGATCACTTGGACGTTTGCCAGGACTATCCTGGGGAGGGGAGACTTGGAACCGCGTTGCTTCAGTCTCACCTGCAGATGGGCACATTTTTTTCATTTCCCAGGTTGGTGGCTGCTTCTGGGTGGTCCCAGGATCCAACGAGAAATAAGAGCCTGAATTCCATGTGGCTTCCCCATTATCTTCTGCACCTGCATGCTAGCTTTCTGGGTTTCATGAACAAGGATCCCAAGTCCCTTTGTGCTAGAACTTGCTGCAGACTCCCTCCACTTAAATAATAATCCGCCTTCTAATTTTTCTTGCAAATTTGCAATATCACATTTTCGCAAATTGAATTTCATTTGCCAATTTTCTGCCCAATCATTTAACCTGACTATACCTCTCTATAAACTACTTATGTCCTCATTACAATATGCCTTCCCTCCCACCTTTGTATCATGTGCAAATGTAACCACAGATCAAGCACTCTGTTCCTTCCCTCAAATCATTGATATTGTGAAAAGCTGTGGTCCTAGCACTGATGCCTGTGGCAGTCCACTGGTCACTGCTGAACAACCTGAGAAAGACCCCCTTATCCCTCACTGCTTCCTGTTAGTTAGCCATTCCTCTATCCATGCCAGAATATTACCTTCAACACCATGAGCTCCTGAATTTGGATTTGTTTATTGTCACGTGTACCGGGGCACAGTGAAAAGTATTTTTCTGCGAGCAGCTCAAACAGATCATTTAGTACATGAAAATTCCATAATCGGGCAACACAAGGTACACACCGGCATCAGATGAAGCGTACAGGAGTGTAATATTAATCAGGTCAGTCCATAAGAGGGTCGTTTAGGAGGCTGGTGACAGCGGGGAAGAAGCTGTTTTTGAATCTGTTTGTGCGTGTTCTCAGACTTCTGTGTCTCCTGCCCGATGGAAAAAGTTGGAAGAATGAGAAAGCCAGGTGGGAGGGGTCTTTGATTATGCTGCCTGCTTTCCCAAGGCAGCGGGAGGTGTAGGCAGTGTGAATGGATGGGAGACAGGTTCCTGCGATGGACTGGGCTGTGTTCACAACTCTCTGAAGTTTCTTGCAGTCTTGGGCCGAGCAGTTGCCATACCAGGCTGTGATGCAGCCTGATAGGATGCTTTCCATGGTGCATCTGTAAAAGTTGGTAAGAGTCAGTGTGGACATGCTGAATTTCCTTAGTTTCCTGAGGAAGTATAGGCGCTGTTGTGCTTTCTTGGTGGTAGCGTCGGCGTGGGTGGACCAGGACAGATTTTTGGTGATGTGCACACCTAGGAATTTGAAGCTGTCAACCATCTCCACCTGGGCCCCGTTGATGCAGACAGGGGTGTGTACAGTACTTTGCTTCCTGAAGTCAATGACCAGCTCTTTACTTTTGCTGGTGTTGAGGTATAGATTGTTGTCGTTATACCACTCCACCTGGTTCTCTATCTCCCTCTTGTATTCTGACTCATCATTGTTCAAGATCCGACCCACTATGGTCGTGTCATCAGCAAACTTGTGGATGGAGTTGGAATCAAATTTTGCCACACAGTAGTGTGTGGATAGGGAGTACAGTAGGGGGCTCAGTATGCAGCCTTGCGGGGCTGTATTAAGGACTATAGTGGAGGAAGTGTTGTTGTTTATTCTT
This sequence comes from Scyliorhinus torazame, assembly GCF_047496885.1. NCBI lineage: Eukaryota > Metazoa > Chordata > Chondrichthyes > Carcharhiniformes > Scyliorhinidae > Scyliorhinus > Scyliorhinus torazame. The sequence continues at coordinate 210,034,289 of NC_092717.1, forward strand.
ACTGATTGTGGTTTGTGGGTCAGAAAGTCGGGGATCCAGTTACAGAGTGAGAAACCAAGTCCTAGGTTTTGGAGCTTTGATATGAGTTTGGCTGAATCTTGCGTAGTAGCTCTTTGCATGCCACCTTGTCAAATACCTTTGAAAATCTGAATCTACAACATCCACTGGCTCTCCTCTATCTATTCTAATTTGTCATAATTTACCAGAGTCTAGCATCTTCAACTTCCGGGTAGATTTTGATTATTGGACAGCTGACCAACAGAATGCACTAGGCAACCAACCTATTATGCCAGTGGGATGCATGCTACATTTTGAGAGCAAGACATCATTACTGTGCTGCCAGCAAGCTGAGGGCATGAAATTGGTGCACTCATGTCGATTGTCAGCTCTGGACTGGAAAAAAGATTATCCTAGAAAATGGATGAGCCAGCGATAAAGTAAGTTCGAAGGGGATGGAGGCGAGGTGGCTGCGATCAGGAATTGGCTAAAATGTGGGGCCCTGGAGAGTAGTGACCCATATTCATCTTGTGGTGACTGGGGGAGCACTTTTGCTTCTCTTGGCCCTGCAAAGATAATTTAATCATTTACTTTTTCAAGCCTTTTCTGCTGTACAAGGTTCTATTGAAATAAGAGCCATGTTGTACATTCAGCTGTTGCTCTATTTATTTATCTCGGTGAATCACAAGCCTTTCCTTTATATCGATCAAATGACCACACAACCAGTTAGTTAGTTCAAAAGATGGTTTATTTACATACACAAGAGTTATCTCAACATGCAACCACAATATCTACTACGAGTTCAACTACACCTATCAGCTACAATAACCGAGACTTATCTTCAGGGCGACCAGCACTGCGCAAATGGATAAAGGCCTTTATCTGGATTTCAATTGGCTGGTTCGAAGAAAGTGGCTCTGTCTCTGCTGGGCTCATCCGTCAGGTAGCGATCGTTGGTCTTGAACTTAGCTGGCTGTTCCTGCTGCAATTGGGTGGCACAGGCCAGATCCAAGAGAGACAGAACACATGGCTGCACTCTCTTTTATCCCTCTGGGATTTCGCGCTCTTTGGGGCAGTCCTTAACCTTGGCCCAATAGTTTGACAGGGTTCTGATCACTCTCTTCGATTTCGGCCAATAAAGGGGCGGGTGCCTTGGTTGCTGGGTGGATCCTTAGCGGTCATTGACCTTGGCAGTTGTGCTTTCTGTGTAAGGGAGTGGCACCGATCAGTCTGTGGCAGTACCGGTTGCTTGATTGGAGTTCTTTTGTCCTGGGAAAATGGGCCATTAAAATGTAAACGAGCGGGGGTTTTGGTCAGGTCTGGTTACCTGTGTTTTAGATACACATAGGCTGTGTATCTGTCTGAGTCCTAGGTTGGCTATAATTCCCATGGCCCTTTGCAGGTTGCCATTTTAGATGGTAACATTCCGTCCTTTTGATCCGGAACGCGAAGCATGGTGGATCACACTATTGATCCCTGTTCATCCTTGGTGGATCGGTCACACTTGGTCAAGGCAAGGTTCTACTCTACTCTATCTTATGGTTTGGGACATTTACCTAATATTCCATTAACACATTCATAAATTAATTCATCTCTAACGGTTACTATAATTTAGGTCACTATAACATTTAATTTATCCGCACAGTTGATCACGAATGCTATCTAAGCTACTCACATGCTGCTGGTGAATATCAAAGAACTTATAGTCAGGACAAAATTTTAAAACAGCTGCATCACATTTCTACTTAATCCTAATAAAGTTAAAGAGGTACATGGTTTATTTTTAGCAGCGATTGTTTCATGAGTTCAATTTTGTTGAATTCCAAAGAAGAAGGCTCGGACTGTATGTATCGGGGAGCGGGAGGGTTTTGCTCTCCATTTACGGAGTCGGAGTGTCTGAATGACACGGCAGATTATTGCAATTACTAGAAGCGCCTCTACTATGTATGAGAGGGGGTTCCATTTGGCAATGTTTTCGCACCAGGTGGGGGTTTCGATGTCTGTCTGTATGTGTGGTGTCGTGTCTGGGCTGGTGGTTGTCCGTTGGGTGGTAGTGTTCGGAGCTGGTCTGGGGTTTGTTACAAAAGTCCATTGCGCGCGCAGTTGCGGAAGTCCAGCGATGATCCAAACGCCTGTCAGCAGTCCATGCTTCATCCTGTGTTTTCTGTTTTCCGGGTAATCCTGGGGGTGCAAGCATAGTATCTGTTATTATCTTCGGTTAATATCTTGTTTTATTAGTCTTTCTCTCCTTACTCCAATTACCCGTTATCAATGTCACCATGTGTGACTCTCTCTTTTTTTTTAAATACCATTTTGGAGAGACAAGAAGTGCAAATTTTTAAAGTACAGAGACTCTCGCAGCTTGTGGTCGATGCGGGCGTTGGTCGGACAATTTCTTCGACCAGTCTTTCTTTACTTGCAACCAGTGGTTGTTGAGGCTTATCTTAACCAGCCGAATTTCAGGGCGGCCAGTTTTATAGAGTTTCATCCCAGGGCTCAGAGGTAGTTCGTGTTTAGCAGCATGTATACTAGCCAATTGTGTCATATGTGTAAATAGCATGTGGGGAACGACCAGGGGGTCATGGGAGGTAAAGGAAAGAAGGGGTGAGCGTACGGAATGTGGTGAAATACATTCTTTATACCACAACCAAAGAGAGAGTAGAGAAGGTGAAACTATAGGCTTGCCATAGGCAACGCAGAGTATAGAGAACCATTCCAGAGCGAATGAAGTGAAGGGAACATGAGGTGCGTTTGGGCCGCTGTGGAGAAGAATGGGTGGAATCCCCGGGTAGGGCGGGGGTTAGTGCCGTTACTCCACTACCCAAGCTTAACTGACCGGATGAATTTGGGGTCCTCAGGTAGGGCAGGGATCAGTGCCATTACTCCCCACCTGGGTGACCTGGGTGGATGGAAAGAGTTTGTAGTCATGTGGAAACTTGTCATAAAGACTGGGAGAACAGTGATCTGTTTCCCAACAAACGTGTGCCTTCAACTGACATCAGGCCTCTTTCCCTCGAATCAAAAGAGTAATTTTGTGTCGGGCGACATGAATTAAAACCATGTGGTAGAAGAAGAAGAAGGAAAAAGGCGGGCAGGCTCCATCAGAACTTTGGACACCTTAATATTTAGGCGGTGTCTCTTTCTCATCATCTGGACACCTCAGGATTCTGTACCAAACAGTGTTGTAAACGCATTACCAAAATGACAGTCAGTATCTGAATCATCACCATCTCCCAGTTGCCAGATTCGTGTCTGCCGTTTCTGTGCCTCGGCCGCGTGGGCCGTCGGATGGTTCGAATCGTCGTGCCTTCCCAGTCTGCAAGAGTTGTCACGGTGCCAAAGAGGCGCATGTTTGTTGTGAGGCGGAGGGGCAGTGGGAGTGGAGGGCAAGTTACTGTGGTCGGGTGGTGGATGTGGCGGTGGCTGGGGGAGGGCATATATGGGGTCGAAGATATCTAAGTCGTGGTTCCCAGGGCTGGGGTGACTGGTGGCAGAGATATCGCGTCAGTGTTCAGGGATAGTAATCAAATCCAGGAGGATCTTGCTGTCATCGGAGCCATGTGCAAGGTGAAAGTCTGTACCTGCGGGCGGAGACAAGTTCGGGTCTGTGGGCGTAGACAAGGGATAGATGCTGGCATGGCTGGGGGAGGGTTGGTGTCGGGGTCAGACTAGGTTGTCGATGGGCTCCTATTGTAATCGTCTCCTATTGCCAGAGAGATGTGGTGGGAGTGGCTATATTGTGATCCGTAGACTTTGAGTTGGTTGATGTGGAACCAACCAGTTTTACCGTTGGGGTACGTTATCTTGATCACAGAGAGGCTCACTTTGTCGGAAATGGAGTAGGGTCCTGCAAATTTAGGGGAGAGGAAAGAACTGGGTTTGTAAAGTGAAACCATTACTTGCTGACCGACTGTGTACACTACGGGGTGGACGGTTTTGTCAAAGCAGGCTTTACTCTGTTTCCTTCTAGCGCCTAATCGGACAGCTGCAGCGAGTTGTGCCTCTTTAATGTTATCTGTAACCTGTTGGACTGCTTTTGCGTGGGTGAGGGCGGTTACTGTAGGACTCGCCAGATCGAGACCTAATAAATATTCAATACCCTTCATGGGCCGTCCGGTCATGAGAGTGTGGGGGGTGAAACCTGTGGAACTGGAAACGGTGTTCCGAATAAACATGAAAGCAAATGGGAATACTGTGTCCCACGTGGTGTTGTCCTGTTGCACCATCTTCCTAATGGTCACTTTTAATGTTCGATTCATTCTCTCGACAATGTCACTGGACTGGGGGTGATATGCAAGATGGAATTTCTGCCTGATCCCAAAAATTGTTGAAACATTTTGCATGTCTCTGCTGGTGAAGTGGGAACCTTGGTCTGACTCAATGCTGCGGCGGAGTGTGAATATCTGTTGGGTCAAAATCTTAACGGTGGCCTTTGCTGTGTTTGTCCGTGAGGGAAATGCTTCTACCCATTGTGCTCTGGGGTGTTGTTCCTCGTGTCTACCCTCGTTTATCAATGCTGGGTCCTGGCTAGTCCTAACTGGGTACATGTTTGCTTCTATATCGTCCTGATCTGTCCATCAGTGTAGGGTTTGTTCCCATGCTCTAGAAAGTCGTTTAAGTACCTAAACATCATTGTGTGTGTGGTCTGCGGGGTCGTAGTTTACAAAGCCTTTTGACCTGCATCTGTGGCATGCGAGACTAAGGTGCGGGACCATTTAGTGGTGTCCTCCTTATGTAGGTGTGCATGGTTCCATTGTCCGTAGACTGCCATGAAATGAATCCATAGACGACCAGCAAACGCGGTTGGGTGTCCTCCCTTCTTTTGCCTACAGCAATTTAAACCCTCGACTGGATCTCCTTTGGTATACCCGATGGCATCAAATATGGCTGTTTTCATTTCCTGTAGGGTTCCTCCTGGTACATTTTGGGGTTCTGGCAAAGCTGACCTTACGGACTGGCTAAGGCTCATAACTATTATTTACTTCCTCCCTCTCACTTCGGCCGTACATAATTTTTTGTTGGCGCACCTCCTCAAAGAAGCTGTGCGGGTCTGCGGTGGGCTGGAATGGAATAATTTTTGTGCAAGCGTCTCTTAATTGGGTTATGGATAGTGGGGTGGTGTAAACGATATCAAGCTGCTTCTGATCCGATGACCTGCGTTCTGTGGTAACCGGATTCATGGGGGTCTAATTGTGAGTGGGTGTGTGCTGCCTGTGCAGTCGGTGCTGTGGGTGCTTTTCTTTTTGGGGCATTGGGGGTTTCGATTTTGATTTCCCGTGTCTTCTCCGTATTTTTGGGCGCTTTCATTCAACTCTTGCCAATCGGGAGCATCTTCCTCATCTAAATCATGCCCGAAAGTGTACCTGAAGCCATTCTGTACTGCAACTTTCCTATCTTCTGTCGGCATTTAGCATGGTCAACAGCACTCTGCCTCTGTTCCTTAGTGGAGTTGTGGAGTGCTCGCAAAGCTGCTTTTAAATCTGCGCATTTGCTAGTCAGCTGGGCAATCTGTTGTTCTGTTTCCTCTCTTACCAGGACTGCGCATTGTGTATCTTGATAAGCTTCATCATACTGGCTCTGAAAGCTACTAAGGTGAACTAGACAAGATTGATGTGTGCGTTTTATATCGGCCATTTCCTTATCCTTAGCTGCTAACTGTTCCCGGAGTTGCTCAATTATATTCTCGCTTTCGTTACTGTTTCCCTCGTTCTTTTCTTCTTTCTCAATTAACTGCCTACGGAGCGTCTTCACGACCTCCTCTGTGCCTCGCAACTGTGCCAAACAGGACACTATTGCCATCGGCTTTCTGACTTTCCCTACATTTTTCTTGTGTACCTCACTTAGGTTCTCCCACCAAGTCAGTCCTATCTTTCCTGAACCTGACTCATCATTAGCGCAAAAATTCGGCCAAAGGGGCCATCCTTTCCCCTTTAAGTATTTCCTTAACTCTTCCTCCCATATGGGGCATTGCTCTGCTCTGTTGGTCGCTGCGACCTCGGGTTCCTGTGGATTCATCAATCTTTGCATTGCTTCAGTGGTCATTACTTCTCTTATCTCTTTCTCTACTTTAAATTTGGGACAGGGGAATAAGGTGCAATTTGAACAGCGGATATGGCTTAAGCTATTTTCCTGCTCACAATCCCTCGATAGTTGCACACAATTCTATCGAGTTTGCCATACTCTTCCTGGTAGGCACGCATGCGGGTTAGTACACACTTCCGAAATTCGGTTATTTGGTCGATATGGGACTTGCATTTGTGGTTGTTTCTCTTTCTCGCAATTGGATTCAAAGTTTGTGGGTTCTCTCAAGCCACTTCATAGAATCATAGAATCATAGAGGTTTACAGCATGGAAACAGGCCCTTCGGCCCAACCAGTCCATGCCGCCCAGTTTTTACCATTAAGCTAGTCCCAGTTGCCCGCACTTGGCCAATAACCCTCGATACCCAACTTACCCATGTAACTATCTAAATGCATTTTAAAAGACACAATTGTACCCGCCTCTACTACTACCTCTGGCAGCACATTCCAGACACTCACTACCCTCTGAGTGAAGAAATTGCCCCTCTGGGCCCTTCTGAATCTCTCCCCTCTCACCTTAAACCTATGCCCTCTAGTTTTAGACTCCCCTACCTTTGGGAAAAGATGTTGACTATCTACCTTATCTATGCCCCTCATTATTTTATAGACCTCCATAAGATCACCCCTAAGCCTCCTACGCTCCAGGGAAAAATGTCCCAGTCTATCCAGCGTCTCCTTATAACTCGAACCATCAAGTCCCGGTAACATCCTAGTAAATCTTTTCTGCACTCTTTCTAGTTTAATAATATCCTTTCTATAATAGGGTGACCAGAACTGCACACAGTATTCCAAGTGTGGCCGTACCAATGTCTTGTACAACTTCAACAAGACGTCCCAACTCCTGTATTCAATGTTCTGACCAATGAAACCAAGCATGCCGAATGCCTTCTTCACCACCCTGTCCACCTGCGACTCCACCTTCAAGGAGCTATGAACCTGTACTCCTAGATCTCTTTGTTCTATAACTCTCCCCAACGCCATACCATTAACTGAGTAGGTCCTGGCCTGATTCGATCTGCCAAAATGCATCACCTCACATTTATCTAAATTAAATTCCATCTGCCATTCGTCGGCCCACTGGCCTAATTGATCAAGATCCCGTTGCAATCCTAGATAACCTTCTTCACTATCCACTGTGCCACCAATCTTGGTGTCATCTGCAAACTTACTAACCATGCCTCCTAAATTCTCATCCAAATCATTAATATAAATGACTTCTAATCGAGTCCCATCAGAGTTTGCCAATAATGTTGCTCTATTTATTTATCTCGGTGAACCACAAGCCTTTCCCTTATATCGATCAAATGACCACACAACCAGTTAGTTAGTTCAAAAGATGGTTTATTTACATACACAAGAGTCATCTCAACATGCAAACACAATATCTACTACGAGTTCAACTACACCTATCAGCTACAATAACCGAGACTTATCTTCAGGGCGACCAGCACTGTGCAAATGGATAAAGGCCTTTATCTGGATTTCACTTGGCTGGTTCGAAGAAAGTGGCTCTGTCTCTGCTGGGCTCACCTGTCAGGTAGTGATCATTGGTCTTGAACTTAACTGGCTGTTCCTGCTGCAATTGGGTGGCACAGGCCGGATCCAAGAGAGACAGAACACATGGCTGTGCTCTCTTTTATCCCTCTGGGATTTCGCGCTCTTTGGGGCAGTCCTTAACCTTGGACCCAATAGTTTGACAGGGCTCTGATCACTCTCTTTGATTTCGGCCAATAAAGGGGCGGGTGCCTTGGTAGCTGGTAAAGAAGTCACAATTTTAAGAGATACAGGAGCTAGTCAATCTTTAATGGTAAGAGATGAGGAATTATGTCGTTTGGGAAGAATGGTGCCAGAAAAGGTGGTAATATGTGGAATTCAGGGTGAGAGGAGTAGCGTTCCATTATATAGGATAAGGTTGGAAAGTCCAGTGAAGAATGGTGAAGTGGTAGTAGGAGTAATAGAGAAACTATCTTGTCCAGGAATACAGTTTATCTTGGGTAATGATATAGCTGGATCGCAGTTGGGAGTGATGCCTACTGTGGTTGATATGCCAGTAGAAAATCAGACAACTGAAGTGTTGAAGGACGAATATCCTGGGATTTTTCCAGATTGTGTAGTAACAAGTTCGCAAAGTCACAGGTTAAGACAAGAGGAGAAATCAAAGAGTGAAGATGAAGTGGAAGTGCAATTATCAGAAACGATTTTTGATCAAATAGTTGAAAAAGTACAAGAACAGGTGGAGGATGAGGCGGATATTTTTAGTTCAGGAAAATTGGCGGAGTTACAACAGAAAGATGTAGAAATAAAATGGATATATCAGAAAGCTTATACGGAAGAGGAATCTGAGAGTATACCAGAGTGTTATTACCGTAAAAGTGATGCCTTGATGAGAAAATGGAGACCTGTACATGCAGGCAGATGAAAAGTGGGCAGAAGTTCATCAGGTAGTATTGCCGGTGGGTATAGAAAGGAGGTGTTGCGAGTGGCACATGAGGTACCAGTGGGAGGACATTTGAGGATAAAGAAAACTCAAGCTAAAATTCAGAAACATTTTTATTGGCCTGGACTACATAAAGATGTAGTTAAATTTTGTCAATCATGTCACACATGTCAAGTGATAGGGAAACATCAAGCAGTGATAAAACCAGCGCCCTTAATACCCATTCCAGCATTTGAGGAACCTTTTACAAGGGTCCTAATTGATTGTGTAGGACCATTTCCTAAAACAAAAAGTGGGAATCAATGTCTTTTGACTATAATGGATGTGTCTACTAGGTTTCCAGAGGCCATTCCAGTACGTAATATTACAGCTAAAAAGATTGTGGAGGAGTTACTTAAATTCTTTACTCGATATGGACCACCCGCAGAAATTCAATCGGATCAAGGGTCAAATTTTATCTCAAAGTTATTCAAAGAAGTTATGGATAGCTTAGGAATAAAACAATTTAAATCAACTGTGTATCATCCAGAATCGCCGGGAGCATTAGAAAGGTGGCATCAGACATTAAAGACAATGTTGAGGACTTATTGTCAAGATTATCCAGAGGATTGGGATAAAGGAATTCCATTTGTACTGTTTGCAATTAGGGATGCACCTAATGAGTCAACCAAATTTAGTCCTTTTGAACTAATTCTTGGTCATGAGGTAAGAGGACCACTTAAATTGACTAAAGAAAAATTGGTGTGTGAGAAATCGGAAATTACACTATTGGATTATGTGTCAAATTTTAGGGAACGATTAAATAGAGCAGGTGAATTGGCCAGACAACATTTGAAAGTTGCACAAAATGTGATGAAACGGGTAGCCGACAAGAAATCCAAAGTTCGTAGTTTTGCCAGTGGAGATAAAGTTTTAGTGTTGTTACCAGTGGTAGGTGAGCCTTTAAAAGCTAGGTTTTGTGGACCGTATCAGATTGAAAGGAAATTAAGTGAAGTGAATTATGTGGTTAAAAACACCAGATAGAAGGAAGACTCACTGAGTGTGTCATGCGAATATGCTTAAAAGGTACTTTGAAAGGGAAGGAGAGAAAAAGGAGGTTTTAATGATTCTAACTCAAAGTGACGAACCAAATCCAGATGACTGTGAAATTGACATACCTCAAATTAAATTGGAAAATGAGGATGTTCTTAAAAACTGGAATAAATTGTTGAGTTATCTTCCAGAGGAAAAACAAACTGACCTGAAAGAGTTATTCATATCACATGGGCAAGCTTGTAGAGATAAATTGGGAAGTACTAAAATGGCTATGCATGATGTAGATGTGGGAAATGCTGTTCCTATCAAACAACATCCATATAGACTTAATCCTTTAAAATTGGCACAGGTTAACAAAGAGATTGAGAGTATGCTTAAAAATGGCATAATTGAAGTGGGTTGCAGCCAATGGAGCTCTCCCAAATTGATGGTACCAAAACCAGACGGTCCCCATTGGTTGTGTGTGGACTATAGACAGGTGAATGCAGTTACAAGAACGGACTCTTATGCTATCCCACATTTGGAGGATTGCATTGAGAAAGTGGGACAAGCCGCTTTTATTTCCAAATTGGATTTGCTTAAATTTTTACTGGCAGGTGCCTTTATCCGAAAGGGCGAAGGAGATTTCAGCTTTTGTGACTCCAGATGGTACATACCAATTCAAAGTTATGCTACTTAGCATGAAAAACACCCCAGCCACATTTCAACACTTAACTAATACAGTTGTTTCAGGATTACCCAATTGTGCGGTATATATCGACGATCTGGTAGTTTTCAGCCAGACATGGAAAGAACATTTAAAACATCTTATGGAGTTATTCGATCAACTTCAGGAGGCGGGTTTGGTGATAAACCTAGCCAAAAGTGAATTTGGAAAAGCCCAAGTCACTTTCCTTGGCTATACAATTGGACAGGGTCGATTGGTCCCACGGGATGTGAAAACAAAAGTTATTGGGGAGATTCCGATACCCTCGACTCGATGGGAAATCATTCGATTTCTTGGCATGAATGGATTTGATCGAACATTTGTGCAAGAGTTTTGTAGTGTGATTGCTCCACTGATTGACTTGCTGAAGAAACCTAAAAAATTTTTAATGGACAGCAGAGTTTCAACATGCATTTGACTGCCTGAAAGCTGTGGTAACCAATGCTCCTGTATTGAAGAATTGCAAGGGACTCTGTGACCAGATTGAACTGAAGTATCTAACTTTAAAAAGAAATGCCGAGGCGTAGAGGAATGGATGCATCGTGCAGAGACTTTCTTGTTCAAAGAGACGGTCAATCGAGAAGGATTTTGGTTGGAGGAAGAAGAACGAAAAAAAAAAAATGGACTATATTATTATACCTGTTTGCGTATGTTGTTTTTTTTGAACCGGTAAAGTGTATTTACTGTGTGCATTTCTTAATTGATGGTGCAAAGGTGAAAAATGAAACCATCTTGAAGTTGATGTTTTTTTTTTTCTTGGGGGGAAGGTGTCATGTGAGAGTACCTTTAAGAAATGGATGTTTAACCAATGTACCTTTAAGAAATGGAGCTGATCATATTACTGAAGTGATGTCAGAGGGTGAAGGGAGCTGAGCTCACTTCTGCTTTTTGAGTTTCAGTTTGAGAACGCAGCTGGGAGTGTCGTTTTTTTTGCTGTGAGCTGCAGGAAGAAACAAAGAGCTGGTCTGTTGATTTCTGCAATCCAAAGACTATAAATGTATTGAATATAACCTCATGTGCTCCTATTTTTGAAGGTTTAAAGTCTTTTGGATGTTCAAAGGAACAGTTTGAAGGATTATTTAGTGTTGTAGTCTTTTGGGGGTTATCTTTGAAGTAATCGGTGTTAAGAGATTCAATGTTTGTTTTTAAAAGGTTAACTTGAGCTCATAGAATAAACATTGTTTTGTTTTAAAAACCACTTGTCCATTTCTGCTGTATCACACCTGGAGAGTACACTGTGTGCTTCCCACACCACAATCTATTAAAAGTTGTGGGTCGATTGAACTCCATGAAACATTTTGGGGCTCTGTAAACCCGGACCCATAACAATGTCAACTACTGGAGTGTTTGTCCAAACCCAATTAAGACCACCGCCACTGCTGTCAACCTCAGCAAACAACTGGCTAACAGCAAGCTCCAAGTCTCCTTTTGTGACAAACTGGTCAAGGTCAAACCACATCCAAGTACCTTGAGGTCATCCTGGGCCACAGTCTCATATACTACGAACACCTGAAAAGGGTCACAGAAAAGATCAAGATCAGAGTAAACATTATCCAGAATCTTAGAATCCCTACAGTGCAGAACGAGGCCATTCGGCCCATTGAGTCTGCACCAACCCTCTGAAAGAACACCCTAACCGAGGCCCAATCCCCCACCCTTTTCTTGTAATCCCACCTAGGGACAATTTAGCATGTACAATCCCCCTAACCGCACATCTTTGTACTGTGAGAGTAACCTGAGCACCCGGAGCAAACCACGCAGACACGCGAAGAATGTGCAAACTCCGCACAGTCACCCAAGGTCGGAATCGAACCCAGCGCCCTGGCCCTCTGAGGCAGCAGTGCTAACCACTGTGCCACCTTGCCTCCCTATGTTTCAGAAGCTAGCAGGAACCAGTTGGGAATTCAGTGTATGCATTCTTCATACTTCTGGCCTTGCTGTTCTGCATTCCTCAGCAGAATACTGCTCCCCTGTGAGATCAGAGAGTAGCCGCACAAAACATTTGTACACTGTCCTCAATCCATCAATAAGGATAATCAGTAGTAAAAATCAACATCAGACCAATGGCGCCCAGTCCTGGAAGGCACAAATGCTGAAAGAGGCTGACCACACTGAAGCATACTGAGAACCAACAATTCATGAAGATCTCTCGAGCCTACCACATTGGTGACTAAAATCGCAGAAATCTTCCTGCACCTCTGCAAATTCTTTGAGCATTGCAGGTTTCCACAAAAAAAAGAACAAGTAGAACAATCTCTACGATTTCCGTTTGTCTTCTTTACCACGTTCACCTACATTGCTTTCCATTTACTACCTGAGCTGTGATTTTCGCCCACCATTTTCCTTGCGACAGGAACGAAGAATCTCACAAGAAGTCCAAATCGTGTTTCAGGCTGATGTACACATGGACGATATGGAGGGCAGAACAGTATGAATGCTGACTGGTCTCCCAAGGCTTGCGCCTCACAAGCAGACATCCCAGTGCAGCTCAGGATGCATCATTCAAGGAGGAGAGGGTCATGCCCGGGCACTACAGTAGGCATTGCCCCTGACACTGCTCTCTGGCAATGCCTGGAAAGTTACAGGGTGCAGTGCCCGGGCAGTGCCAGGGACAATGCCCGGGCAGTGACAATAGAAGTTCCAGGACAGTGCCAGGGTCAGACTAGGAACAGAATTCTATGTTTCAGAGACTAACTGCTGACACTGGGACTAAATCGCATGAGTTCTATGGCCCCAAAAGTGACGCCGGTCCCAGAGCAATTTAGGATATCCTAATGGGCTAGCATTGGCACCATGTAGAACTAGTACAATTCCAACGAACGCTGGCGTGTGATTCACCAGAGTTGGGATTGGCATTCAAGAGCCTGGCAACCAGGAACTGCATAAGGGCACTCCACTCCCCACACACCCTCATCCCAGCCAAAAAGATGGACCTGGTTGAGCTAGAGCACGCCCATCTCGTTGATGGATTAGCTGGGGCCAGAGGGTAACAAGGGTGGTGGCATGGGCAGGAACCCATACGACCAGTGGCGCTAAGTTCTTAGTGGGCAGTCAGCGACATGCACAGCTGCACGGCTGCGGAAATTATGGTCTGTGCCCATCCACCCCGACCCTATGGCCCACACCCTGGCCACTGCCCGGCCAATGGCACAACTATCAGCACACTATTGCAATGTTGGACACTTTTCGTACACGTGCTCTCTCCCTCAGCAGCCACGGCGCCTGTTTCCTGATTTTAAATATCACAAGTGAAGTCCGCCATCGGTAATTCTTCCTGGCAGAGGCGGAGCATCATGGGGGGGTTAGGCGAAAATTGCTGGGTCGGGCCATTTAATGATTTGCCAATGACATTTACAGTACACTTTGCATGCCCACGCCAGCGTGTCGCGATGAATGCAGTCATGCCGCTGTCACGCACTGGAGCATGGCATTCCGTTGGGCGCCCAGCACCAGCTTCGATTTTCAGCTGAAGCGCGATTCTCCACCCAATCACGCAGAGAATCCCCTTCTAAGTTGCTAGCGTGGGCAGCATGGTAGCACAGTGGTTAGCACTGTTGCTTCACAGCGCCAAGGTCCCAGGTTCGATTCCCGGCTTGTGTCACTGTCTGTGCGGAGTCTGCACGTTCTCCCTGTGTCTGCATGGGTTCCTCCTGGTGCTCCGGTTTCCTCCCACAAGACCCGAAAGACGTGCTGTTAGGTGAATTGGACATTCCGAATTCTCTCTCTGTGTACACGAACAGGTGCCGGAATGTGGCAATTGCGGGATTTTCACAGTAACTTCATTGCAGTGTTAATATAAGCCTACTTGTGACAATAAAGATTATTATTATTATCAGTCAGATGGGCTCAATCAGCGCCTGCCCCACCAGTATTATGTAATGAGACCCACCCCTTTATGTTTCACTAAGTTCCAAACGATACAGCGAAGAAAACTGCTAATGCAGCCAACAGCTTTTCCTACTCGCTATCTGCCTTTGCCATCATCCAGGAAAATTCTGGATGGCTGGCCGCCGCTCAGCCCCGAGGTTCGAGTCACGGGATGTGGAGGCGCTCCTGGACGCGGTGGAGCAGAGGAGGGACGCCCTGTATCCCGGGCACGGCCGCAGAGTTGCCCCACGCCACAGCCGGCGTCTGTGGAGGGAAGTGGCAGAGGCCGTCACCGCTGCGGCCCTGACACCACGGACAGGCACCCAGTGCCACAAGAAGGTGAACAACCTCGTCAGAGCAGGCAGGGTGAGCCTCCCCCATATCCCCCCCCTCCCCCATATCCCCCCTCCCCCATATCCCCCCTCCCCCATATCCCCCCTTCCCCCATATCCCCCCTCCCCCCATATCCCCCCTTCCCCCATATCCCCCCTCCCCCACATCCCCCCTTCCCCATATCCCCCCTCCCCCCTCGGAGGCCACGGGAGACGGAGAGACCCGGGCCCTCCAGCATGCGACGCCCGCAGGATGCCCCTCGCACACCATGGGAGACGGAGAGACCCGCACCCTCCAGCATGCGACGCCCGCAGCATGCCCCTCGCACACCACGGGAGACGGAGAGACACGGACCCTCCAGCATGCGACGCCCGCAGGATGCCCCTCGGAGGCCACGGGAGACGGAGAGACCTGGAGCAACAGGGAGACGACACCCCCGTCATTTGCGGGAGCGACCACCCAGCGACGAGAGGGGCAGCCACAGGCCCCCGTCACATCCGAGCCAGGACACCACTACCCAGGACACCACTACCCAGGACACCACTACCCAGGACACCGCTACCCGGGACACCACTACCCGGGACACCACTACCCGGGACAGCACTACCTAGGAAGACGAAATACCGGACAGTGACTCAGAGTGGATGGGTGAAGACGAACCCCCAACCCAAAGTGCCATGGACTCAGAGTGGGACGAACAGCACGGCACAACGCCACTGCTGTCACCAACACCCTCCACCATCGCAGAAACACTCACCTCGGTTGGGCACTTTAGTGATGAGGCGTCTGGTACACTCACTGGTGCGCACAACACAGCCGTCCCGGTACAGCAGGTGGAGGTAGGAGCAGCAGAGGGGCCGGGCAGTCGGAGGGCAGCCCAGCCCAAGCGAACATCTGCCGCCGGGTTCCTGGAGTTACCACACCCACACATAGATCCGACGCAACCACCGACCCGGAGACGAGCGAAGAGCGTGACGGGCGGCTTGCGGCGGCTGCAGTCGCAGGTGGAGGAGTCCTCCCGCGCCCAGGAGCTGGGAGTGGTGCCGGTCATGCGTGCCACCCAGGCCGACACCGCACGGGTGGCGTCCGCGGTGGAGGCAATGGGTGCGACGGTGTCAGACATGGGGAACGGTTTGCGAGGCCTGGAGCTTTCCATGCAGGCGGCGTCTGTGGCCCAGGACATGGCTGCCCTCTCACAGGAGGCCAAGAGCCAGTGCCAGCGCCAGATGGCAGAGGCGCTCAACGCAATAGCCCAGTCTCTGCAGGCCATGGCCCAGTCTCAGCAGGCCATGGCCCAGTCTCTGCAGGCCATCGCTGAGGGCATCGGCCCCAGTGGCCATATGCGAGCCGGCGTCGCACTGTCACAGACAGGGTTTGCCAACCCCCTGGGCTCCATGGCTGCAAACCTGCAGACCCCTGTCGATACCAGCACGGGCCTCCAGGACTGGCAGCGCCAGATGTCGGGGAGGCGTCGGATGGCCAGTCCATTCGCATCCCCCACCCATGTAGAGGCCTGGGGGGCCATCGGGTACCCCGAGGGAGGAGGAGGTGGTGTGGTCCGTCCCGGCTCCCCCTGTAGAGGAGGTCCCGGTACACCGCGACACCTTGGACACCCCCCCTTCCGTCCCAGGTGCATCGGGTGGGCAACGGGCAGGACAGGCTGGCAGTCGCCCGGGCCGCAGCCTGACCCATCTAGGCCAGGACGCCCCAGGAAACGGCCACCAAAGGGATCCAGTGTCAGAGGGCAGGAATCACAGGAGTCCACCTCCAGTTCTGCTGTACCGTCTGGGGAACCACGTAGACGTAGTCAAATGGCCCGTAAGGCCAAACAATTAGACACTGAGTAAGTTGGCACGGGTGCAGGGCACAGATGAGTTTTAGGGGCTAGGGCACGTGCATGAACTCCTTTGGTTATTAAAGTCAATGTTACACCTACAGAAGCTGCCTTTGTGCTCTGTCCAAAGCGTGCGGGGGTGTCATGTACGTTGAGCGCAAGTGTGTGTGTGAGGGGTGGTCTTACCTCAGCCACAGGTGAGTCTGCCCCCTTCCCCCTGAGCCGCCATCAACATCCCCCGGGCAGAGGACGGGACCGTGCGCTGCAGTGTCACAGCCGCATGCAGAGATGGTCCGGGTGGATGGTGGTACTGTGGCCATGGGTCAGACATAGTCCAACAATGTATAGCCAGGAGCTCACCGCAGGGCGGGTTGTCATCATCCTCCATGGCCTGCAATAGACATGCGTCCACCCGCAACTGTGTGAGCCCGGCCCGTTGTGCCGCAGGTGGATCGGCAATGGGGGGGGTGGTGTGCATGCGGGTGGGGTGGGTGGATGGGTGTGGGGTGTGGGTGGTCGGCTGTTGCCATGGTGTGCGGTCTGTGGCCATACTACCCGATTCCCACGCCCATCTAGTCAGTAAAGTGGGCGGCTATCAGTCTGTCCCGTGCCCGCTGGGCCAGCCGGTAACGGTGGACAGCCACCCGCCTGTGTCTACCCCGTCTGCCCTGACCATTACCCCCATCCCCCTCATCTGGGGAGGACTGCGCCTCTTCCTGCTGCTCCTCCACTCCGCCCTCCTCTGCCTGCGGCACATCGCCCCTCTGCCGGGCTATGTTGTGCAGGACGCAGCACACCACAATGATGCGGCCGACCCTATCTGACCGATACTGGAGGGCGCCCCCAGAGAGGTCCAGGCACCTGAAACGCATCTTCAGCACACCAAAGCACCTCTCTATCACTCCCCTTGTCGCTACATGGGCATCATTGTAGCGGTTCTCCGCCTCATTGCGTGGCCTCCGTATAGGCGTCATCAGCCACGATCGCAATGGGTAGCCCCTGTCGCCCAGCAACCAGCCCCTCAGCCGGGGATGGCGTCCCTCGTACATGCCGGGGATGGATGACCGCGACAACACGTATGAGTCGTGTACACTGCCTGGGTAACGGGCGCAGACGTTCAGGTACATCATGCGGTGGTCGCAGACCACCTGTATGTTCATCGAATAGGTCCCCTTCCTATTGGTGAACACGGCCCTGTTATCTGCAGGTGGCCGCACGGCGACGTGCATCCCATCAATCGCGCCCTGGACCATGGGGAACCCGGCCACAGCAGAGAAGCCCACGGCCCGGGCATCTTGGCTGGCCCGGTCCACGGGGAAGCGGATGTAGCGGTGCGCCATGGCATATAGGGCATCTGTCACTGCTCGGATGCATCGATGCACCGATGTCTGCGATATGCCGGACAGGTCCCCACTCGGTGCCTGGAATGACCCCGTTGCATAAATGTTCAGGGCCACCGTAACCTTGACGGCCACGGGGAGAGGGTATCCCCCGCCAGTGCCACGCGGTGACAGGTGTGCCAGCAGGTGGCAGATGTGTGCCACTTTTTCCCACCTCATCCGGAGTCTCCTCCTGCATTCCCGGTCCGTGAGGTCCTGGTATGACTGCCGGGGCCGGTACACACGGGACGCCCTCGGGTGCCTCCGTTGCCGTGGGGCCGCGACGTCCTCCTCCCCCTCCTCGTCCTGTCGGTCAGGTGTCCCTCCAGCCTGGGCGGCTGCCGCCTGTCCCTCTGCGGCAGTCTGCGCCGCCTCTCTGGCACGCTCCTCCTCCTCCTCCTCCTCCTCATCCAGGGCAACATAGACATTAGCGGCTGCCGCCACGGCGGCCAACATCGCTGGATGATCGGAAAACATGACGGCCTGGTGGGGGGGAGGGGAACGACGACATGTCATCATTGCCCATTTCCCCTCCTCCCCCCAGCCAGGTGGCATGGACCGCATGGGTCCAACTGTTGGAGGCTGGCACCTGGCCAGGTGGACCAACTCACTTGCCCTCGCATCCCCCTCCCCGGCACGGACCCCCCCCCCCCAACCTCCACCCCGGCACGGCCCCCCCCCCAACCTCCACCCCGGCACGGACCCCCCATCCCCCTCCCCGGCACGGACCCCCCATCCCCCTCCCTGGCACGGACATCCCCCAACCTCCAGCCCGGCACGGACCCCCCCCAACCTCCACCCCGGCACGGACCCCAACCTCCACCCCGGCACGGACACCCCATCCCCCTCCCCGGCACGGACCCCCCCCAACCTCCACCCCGGCACGGACCCCCCCCCCAACCTCCACCCCGGCACGGACCCCCCCCCAACCTCCACCCCGGCACGGACCCCAACCTCCACCCTGGCACGGACCCCCCATCCCCCTCCCCGGCACGGACCCCCCCCAACCTCCACCCCGGCACGGACCCCAACCTCCACCCCGGCACGGGCACCCCATCCCCCTCCCCGGCACGGACCCCCCCCAACCTCCACCCCGGCACGGACCCCCCATCCCCCTCCCCGGCACGGACCCCCCCCATCCCCCTCCCCGGCACGGACCCCCTCCCGGCACTACCCCGGAGCCCAGCCCACTCTAACCACCCCCCCGCCGCACACACACACACACAACCCGAGACACACCTCTCCTCACACATTCAGACTGCGGCCACGCCATCGCCTGCCCAGAGCCAAACCCCCAGGCCGTCACTCACCTCCACGCTGGTCGGCGTGAACCTGGAGCATAGGGTCACGCCGATGAAAAGGAGGATGCCTCCGGAAGGTAGAATATCGGCAGGCCGAAAATCTGCTGCCTTGCGCAGACCCGTGACATTCTCCGACGGCAGCGGCGCCATTAACGCCCCGCCGACTTTTCTCCCTTCGGAGACTTCGGCAACCGGCGGGGGCGGGATTCACGGCGGCCAACGGCCATTCTCCGACCCTCTGGGGGGTCGGAGAATGACGCCCCTGTTGTCTGACATACAGACCTCTACCTTGCTGGGGTGAAGTGCCAACTCTCCGTCAATTCTCCTGACCTCCCCTGGGTGACGACCCCACCACCGAACATCAAGCTATCGACTGTCACTGGCCTTGGCCAGGATTCTCCGGTCGCTGACGCCGAAAAACCCGTTTCCGTCGACATCGGGGCCGGCGCCGCTTTCGCGATGCTCCGCCCCCTCCTAAAGCGCATGTGCCGTATTGGCAGCCTCAGAACATTGCCTGAGGCCCGCCCCTGAACGGCCAAGTTCCCAACAGCGTCGGTCGTGTGTGGTCTCATCCATCGTGAACTCAGCGTGGCAGCTGCAGACTGAGTCCAGTGCCGCCACAGTCGGGGGAGGGCCGAGCCAGGGGAAGGGGGGACTTTGGCAGGGGCTGGGGGCACTGGTGGGGGGTGGTCCGGGGCTTGCGAGCATTATTTCGCAGGCTGGGTGCGCGCGGCCGGCGCCATGTTGCACGGCACAGCCGCTGCCGTGCACATGCGTGACCACGGACCTGGCAATTCTCCGGGCCATATCGGCAGCTAGAGCCTGATGCTCTAAGCTGCTCGGCTGCTAGGCCCCAGCCAAACGGAGGAATGGTGGCTGTTTTGCACTGAATTTTTAGTCGTAAAAAGCCACCGTTCCCATGCCAGCATGACAACATAGCTTCGGAATCGAAGAATCCAGCCACTTACCTTCCCCGTAAATCTTCCTCCAAAGCTTCCGATCTTATAGTCCCCAAACCCGTACAGTCTGCTTCCACCTCCTTCCCAAAATCCACAGAAAGACTCATTCTTTCAGCTTATATGTGCCCCACTGAACTCATGTCTTCCTATCTTCACTCCATTCTCTCTCCCCTTGTCGACTATTCCCATCTACATTCATAATTGCTCTGATGCCCTACATCATTTTAACAATTTCCTGTTTCCTGTCCCCACCCACCTTCTCTTCACTATGGACTTCAATCCATCTGCACCTCCAACCCCCACCACGATGATCTGAGGGCTCTCTGCTTCTTCCTTGAACAAAGGTCTGGCCCATCCCCCACCACCCTCCTCCACCTGGCTGAATTTGCTCCCTCATTGAACAATTTCTCCTTCTTCTTGTCTCTCTTCCTCCAAATGAAAGCTATTGTAATGGTTACCCGCATGGGCCTCAGATATACCAGCCTCTTTATAGAGAAGTGGAACATTCCTGGTTCCAGTCCCACTCATCCCCTTTCAGAAAACTTTTTCTGGTACATCAATCACTGTATCAATACTGTTTCATTCTCTCATCTGGAGTTGGAAATGTTAATCAATATTCTTCCAATTTCCACCCCTCGCTCACATGTTAGATCTCCTATACATCCCTTCCCTTCCTTGAATTCTGTCTCCAATGTGATAGGCTATCTACCATTGTGTATGAAAAACCCACAGCTATCTCGACTGCACCTCCTCACAGCCTGCTTCCAGAAGGACTCCATCCCATTCTCCCAGTCTCTTCATCTCAGCCACGTCTATTCCAACGATGCTTCCTTCCAAAACAGTATTCCTGACATGACTGCCTTCTTCCTCAGCTCAGGGCTACCCTCCACTGTAGTTGACAAGGACCTTAACTGTGTCTGTCCCATCTCCCGCACTTCTTCCCTCACCCCTTCCTCTCCTGGATAGCTGGATCAGATTGTTCACCACGTTGTGGACGACTGTGGCCTCTGGAAAATTGCTGCAGGATTCATGGCAATCCATCCAACAACACACAATGTGGTGATTGGTGGTCCAACTTGGACTTATACAGGAAAAGAGAAGAAGGAACAAGGTGTTGAAATCATGACCCTCATTTTAATTCTGCTGCCTCCTATTCTGCCAAGGTAAAGAAGTTAAAGTCGTCCTGAGTTCTGATGGCCCACACAAAGTGGCCGACAAAAATTATACTTAGCCTGGATCTCTTGTCCAACTCAATCTAGAGCACAGTGACTAATTATTTCCAAATCTTGGGGAGTCCCGGAATTCTGCTGAAAACAATAAATAAATGAGGTTGTACTGCAAGAAAATATAATTGAATCCATATTCACAGAATCATAGAATCACATAGCAGAAGGAGGCCTTCCGGTTTTGAGTTTGCACAAACTGTCCGAAAGAGCACTCCAGCTAGGTCCACCCCCCGGCCCACTCCGCCCTATCCCCCACAACCTCGTAACATAATCTGCACGTCCCAACCTCGTAACATAATCTGCACATCCCTGGAGATTATTGAGCCTTTTAGCATGGGCAATCCACCTAATCTGCAAATCTTTCAACGATGATAACCCTAAATTTTATGTGTTACCATCACCAGCAAATTTAAGGACATAGAAAGGGGTATATTTTATTGTGGCGGGTCAATCTAGATAAAATACAAATGTGATGCTGTATAGTCTCCCTTGACTGTAGAAACAACTATGAAATCTTTCTGCAGTAGTAAGATTTTATGAAAACAGTCAAAAAGTCAAGAACATGTAGGCACGTAGATACTCCTAATGGTTGTTTAATGTAATCCACCAAGAGTGAAAGGGTTGAGCAGTAGTGCGCATAAAGTTAATCATTTAAGAGGAATCTCTAGACATGAAGTAATCGAGTACCAGTGGTGCTATAATGCAACATCAAGAGTCCCAGTTGATGAATGAGAGGTTAGGATAAAGTAAATAGACTTTGTACAAGGGCCATTGGCTGCAACACAGAATCATTTCCCAGTGGTATACTCTCAGTAGCATGTACAGCAATGAATGCTCACTATTTCACAGCATGGCCTTGTGATGCTAATTATATTATAAAGGATCAATATACCTTCGCTGGAACTGGGTGACAATAACAAACTAACTTCCAAGTTCATGTCAGTGCATAGTTTCAAATTGTTTACCATCGCCCTTATTTAAATCACTTTAAGCAGCTAGAAAGCCAATATTTTGCCTCTAATAGACAACATTTTCTTAATATTGTGAAACAGTGTTAAGTCTAATGTGAAGCAAATGCAATCAGAAGGTAAATGAGGACTAATTTGTTAAAATTGGAGAAACTGGCGATACAGGTCAAGGCCCAAAATGCAGAATAATAAAATAGAAAACAGTAGGAGAGAGGTTAAGGTTAATCAATAGTGATTAGACATAGCCAATAATTTGAATACATTTTCATTTCTAGATTACCTCCCCACATTCAATTTTTTTGAATCATAGAATTTACAGTGCAGAAGGAGACCATTCAGCCCATCTGTCTGCACCGGCCTTTAGAAAGAGCACCCTACTTAAGTCCACGCCTCCACCCTATCCCTGAAACTCAGTAACCTTACCTAACCTTTTTGGACACTGAGGGACAATTTAGCATGGCCAATCCACCTAACCTGCACAACTTTGAACTGTGGGAGGAAACCGGAGCAATAGGAAGAAACCCACGCAGACATGGGGAGAGCATGCAGACTCTGTACAGATAGTCACCCAAGGCCAGAATTGAACCCAGGTCCCTGGCGCTGTGAGGCAGCAGTGCTAACCACTGTGGTATCATGCCGCCCAAAGGACTGTATAAAATGGCGCACTGCTAAGATACTTTATATTGCTTGTTAAGCTAACTTGCTGCATGGAGGAAGCTCATTAGGTAAATTGAGTATAGAGTTGTATAGAGAGTTATACCAAGAGGCTATTCACAGTAACTTTATTTGAAGCCTACTTGTGACAATAAGCGATTTTCATTTCATTTCATTTCATTTCAAGAGCGAGGATGCTAAGGACAAATGCCCATGTGTTTGGCAGTGTTTCTGGTTGAAGCAGAAATACAACAAATTGTCTGCTGCTAGCTATATCGTAAATCAGAACAGGGAAAGGAAAAGTAAACAAGAATCAGTCCACACTGACGAATGGGGCTGGCATAATCAGAATGGAAAATCTTTTCATCTTTCAGTGTTCTCAGCAGATTTTCTCATATTAATATCCACAATCAGCAAAATATTATCAATTATTTGTGGAGAAAAATCTCCATATAGCAGGTCTTCCAAAAATGCTAATTATACTGAGGTCCTACTACACTAGGAGTGAATAATTTGTCATATATTGTCAACACCATTAAGTCAAAAAAAGAAATGTAATCAATTCTTGGTCCCCACCATCTTGTGTTTTTTTCTACTGCCACAGAGTGGAAATTAAATCGAGGTGATAAGGGTTTTTGCAGTAACCCAAATGAAATGGTGACCTTCCTCGCTGGAAGGTCCAAATTTCCAAATTTATATGGCTTATTACCCATTTCACAAGGATTAAAAATGTGCTATGCAATATGGTATGACTGGTTTGCTCCCTATTATCTGAACAGATTTTCAGAGAGCAGGGTTCTAATGGTTAAAGGCTCTGCAAACAACTGTAGGTTGGAGAAATATGGGAGGCAAAGCATGATAATGGTGGAGGATCAGATGGCACGGGGGGAGATGCAAGGCTGGCGAAGGTTGAAGAACAAATGGACTGGACCAAAGCAATGGAGGAAATTGGTAGACTTGAGTAAGGATTTTGAATCTGAAGCATTGGTGGACAATGAGCCATCACAGGCTGGTGACAAATTGGGGTAGGACTGTTCCAGACTATTGGTTAGCAGAAGAAGCAATCTGGAAGAAGCCTTACATCATGCAATTGAACAGACATCATCTGGAGTTTGGTGCACTAAACACCAGGAAATAAGCAGTCGCCTTTGGAAGGTGCTCATTGCAAATCGATCAGAATTATAAAGGCCTTTAAGAGGACGGGTTATATAAACTTGAGCTGTATTGCCATGAGTTTATAAACTTCAGTAAGTTAAAACGAGAAGGAGATTTGAGATGGTAGTTGAAAATAATCCATTCTATCTGACGGGGGATGAGAGGAAGAAAATTTAAGGGAGTTGTTCCGGGTAAGATTTTTACACAGAGAGTGGTGGGTGCCTGGAACGTGCTGTCGGAGGATGCGGTGGCGGCAGGCACATTAGTAACATTTAAGAGGCATCTGGGTGGGTACAGGAATAGGGAGGAAATAGAGGGATATAGACCGAGTAAGGGCAGAAGGTTTTGTTCTTAGTTAGGGCATCATGATCGGCAAAGGCTTGGAGGGCCGAAGGGCCTGCCCTGTGCTGTACTTTTCTTTGTTCTTTGTTCTTTGTAATTCAGCCATTTCGGAGTGAAATCAGGAAGCAATATTTCTACACATAGAGTAAGCATCCTTTTCCCCACTAGGTCAAAGCTGCTGGGGTAATTCACGTTTTCAAGGCAGAGTTTGATAAATGTTAAGTAATGATATCAAGAGTTATGGAGAAATGGTGACCAAAAAGCACTGAGATACAGGTCAACCATGACTCAATTGATTGATAAAACAGACTCAAAGGTCTGACTGGCCTGCTCCTGTTCGTAAGTAAATTGCACTCATGCATGTAACCAGACAAGCACAGTGCTCCCTACTGGTGAGAAGTCACAGCCACCAATGTACCTTTGATCTTGCTTAGCACACGGCAGTCTCAAAATGTCTGTTGTACTGCAGTCAAAGATATCACCGTGTTAGCAGCTCTGAATTCTGATGTGAGTCTACAACACTAAAGGCAGCCAGATTCAAGATCTGTGCTTAAAATACCACAGAACAATTGTTTATCATTTAATTTTCAGAGCGATGCTATGGAGTCATTCCAGCAGGGGGCCCTGGTTGCTATGAAGTTGCATAATCCATGAGATGGCGAAATATTGAAAGATACTGAGCTTTCAATGAGAAGTGTTTCTCAGATCTTATCTTCAGGAAGAAACAAGCCATGTGCCCTTTCTGCTATGATGGTGTCATATGTAAGCAATGTGATGATCTATTTCAACGTGATTAAACTTTATTATGTACTTGTAAACAAACGCAATAAGGCTTCCTGCAGTCAGGACCCTACGAATGATTTTACATTACCTCTGACATACGTTAGAACATAAAACATCAATTTTGATCTATTATTTCCCATGTAAATATAATCTGCTTAATTGTCCATGATTATACCCATTTTTATGCCAAATCTTTGCATTCAGATTGATCTTTGTTGATACATTTGAGTATTTCATCACAGTTAAGGTTTAATAATAATAATATTTATTTGTGTCACAGGTAGACTCACATTAACATTGCAATGAAGTTACTGTGAAAATCCCCTAGTTGCCACACTCCGGGTCCTGTTCGGGTCCACTGAGGGAGAATTCAGAATGTCCAATTCACCTAACAAACTCGTCTTTTGGGACTTGTGGGAATAAACCGGGGCACCCAGAGGAAATCCACGCAGATACGCGGAGAACGTGGAGACTCCTCACAGGCAGTGACCCAAGCCGGGAATCGAACCCAGGTCCCTGACGTTATGAAGCAACAATATTAACCACTGTGCCACCGTGCCGCCCATTACAGACTGTTACAGACTGCAGGCCAGTGGCAATATTGAAAGAAATTCTGAATCTTTTCTCCCAACTCCATCACTGTCACGTATCTATAACAAAACAGAGAGGGCATTGACTCACCAATGATTTGGAGGTAAGACGAACAGAGTTTACTCCTCCCCACCTGTATGTGTCAGAGACGTGGACAACGTACAGAAGACACCTTAAATTCCTGGAAAGTATCTCCAGCGGTGCCTCTGCAAAATTCTGAAAATTCAGTGCAGGATAGGCGCTCAAATATTAGCGTACTCTCTCAGGTCAACATCCCCAGTGTCGAGGCATTGGTTATGGCTACTCAGCTACGTTGGGCAGGCCATCCAATGCCTGTCACAAGATTCTCAAAACAAGCTCATTACTACGAGCTTCGTCACAGCAAGCTTTTACAACGAGGGCAGAGGAAAGATTTCAAAGATGTCCTGAAAGCCTCCCTGATGGAAAACCACAATCTGTGGGAATCTCTTGCTCGAGACTGCCCAAACTGGGGAAGAGGCATTCGCGAAGGTGCCAACCATTTAGAATGTCTCTGACAGGGCCAGGTGGAGGCTAAGTGATGTTGCTCTCTTTGGTTGGCTCTTCATTTGGCTCTGTTTAATTATGTTTGCTCAAGAGTCGCCAGGGATCTTTCGACACTGCCACAAGGTTCAGAACTGAAGACTGATCAATGACTCGATACACCAGTTAGTAAGTTCAAAAGCAATGCTCATTTACTTACACACAGTCAAATCTACTCATGCATAAACTCTACAAACTAAACTACCACTATTGCTAAATCCTATACTTAGCTTCGGGTGCCCACTCAGTCAGAGGAACAATGGCCGTTGCTCGGTTCTCACGCTGCTGGGTTGAGCTGTTTACAGGGTAGCAACTAGGAGTGTCTATCTCGTAGCGTGCGTTGACTTGGAACTTACTTGGTCTGCTGTAGCTGCTCGGCTGGTCTCTCTTTTCGCTGAGAGCCAAAGCCAAAGGAGAAATGAATACCTTTTCTACTAAAAAGGGCTTTGCACACTTTTGGGCGGGCCTTGAACTTGGCCTCAACTAATTGGGTCTTTCCCAATCAGTCGTATCGATCTTCCTCCAATAGAGGGGTGATTCCCTGATCGCTCGGCGTGTCCTAGGTGACTGTTGGTCTGCTTTGTCTTAGTCTCTTCTGGCGCCGGGGAGTCTGCCTTAACATTGTGGATCTAAATGTTTCCCTTTTGTCCCCGGAGATGGCTCATTAGTATGTAGACTGCTTAGCAGTTTCTGTCCCCTCTGAGAGTTTAAGGTTCTAACCAACAGACAGAGCTTGCACCTGCTTGTTTCTTAGTATTGTCCAGTTTTCCCTGCATTCTTTGTGAGTGTCCATTTTGTAACCGGGAAGTGGCCATCCCAGATGGCTACAGCGCAAACATCAGAAGGAGTGGACCAAAAACTGAGCATCCCACCCGTACTACCTC
Source organism: Scyliorhinus torazame (assembly GCF_047496885.1). Lineage (NCBI taxonomy): Eukaryota > Metazoa > Chordata > Chondrichthyes > Carcharhiniformes > Scyliorhinidae > Scyliorhinus > Scyliorhinus torazame. The sequence continues at coordinate 210,061,381 of NC_092717.1, forward strand.
AGCAAATACTACCTGTGGCAGTGTGTGCGGAATCCAACATTGAACCTTTCAGTCACTGCAGGACCCATAACCCGGAGTGGAGAAAAGTCATCCTCGGTCCTGGGGGAAGAAGAAGAAGTTACTCAACAAACAGCAAATACAGTTTATTTAAATATGAAGTATGGATACACAACAGCAAACAGCTCCAGGATCCTATCCATTTTGATATCTATAGATAGATAATAATGTGAGACCTACTTCAAACGCATAAGATACTGGCTGTAGCCTACCAGATATTGCTGATAGGAGTGTTGTCAGTGCCAAGTCTTTGCTAGCGCAATCCTAATGTAATCTCATTTTCTCACTCTCTTTACATTTCACTACTTCAAATGTTTATCATCATAAATGATACAAGGGATCTTCCTAAACCACTCTCTCCATATGTTTTTTTTTCTTAATATCCCTCTGCATTGCAAAAGTTTAACATATTTTGTGCAAAGGTTTCCACTTGGTTTCCCCTTTTCAGAGGACCAAAAGAATCTGTTTGATGTGGATAATCCCTCTTCTTCCATATTTGTTGGTAAAAATCAACTTGAAGAATATAACCTATAAGCTGTTCTCCTTAATTGCAAATCCTGCCATCACGACTAACTGCAAACACACCGTGAAGAAGATTTTTAATGAGACACTGAACCCATGTGCAATAGTGCACAGGAGTGTCAATTATTGCAGCAGTAATGCATGAAGAGGTAGAAATGCAGGGATGGTGGTCGTAAGGAGGGATCAGCGTTCTGGGGAGGTTGTGACAGAGCGGACAATCTATAAGTGACACCATTGAAATTGGCAAAGACCGGAATGATGGCAAAGCACCATGAAACCAGAATCAGCAGTTTGGCGTGAAGCGTGTTTTTTTTCCCCATGGGATGTGGACATAACCGGTGGCAAGACCAGCATCCATTGCGCATATAGGCCAGACCAGGTAAGGCTGGCAGATTCAGCCCATCGAGTCTGCACCGACTTACTTACGCCCTCACTTCCACCCTCTCCCTGTAACCCAAATAACCTTTTTGGACAATAAGGGCAATTTAGCATAGCCAATCCACCTGACCTGCACATCTTTGGGCTGTGGGAGGAAACCGGAGCAACCGGAGGAAACCCACACAGGCACGGGGAGAACGTGCATACTCCGCACAGGCAGTGACCCAAGCTGGGAATCGGACCTAGGGCCCTGGAGCTGTGAAGCAACTGTGCTAACCACTGTGCTACCGTGCTGCCCCATCTGAACACGTCGTAAAGAAATAAGGCAAGAAACCAGATAAAAAGCTCACCACCAAAAAAAGAACACAAAATAAAATGGAGGTAAAGATTTGGATCAAAAACTGTTGATTTCAGTGTTGAGCCTGTATAGTTGTCGAGCTCTGAGTCGAAAGATGAGGTGCTGTTCCTCAATCTTTCATTGAGAATCAATGGATTACTAAAGCTGACAGAAGGTGAGAGTGATTGAAAGGAAGGTTGAGGTTTGAAAGGAAAACAACAAGAAGCTTGTGGACTGAGCAAAGACCTTTTCTAAAGTGGTCAACCAGTCTGCATTTGATCCCCCCACCAGCATACATTGGAGGCCACATCATGAGCAGCAAATACAGTGCACAACATTGAAACTGTTTCACTTAGAAAGAATGTTTGGAGTCTTGGATGGTGAAAAGTTGAAAGCGCTGGTGTTGCATGGAGTAGCGCGATAGAAAGCGGAGAGGGTGTTGAAGGTGATTCAGATATTGACCATGGTGTCACGGAGTGAACGGTCCCTTCAGAATGGGGCAGCACGTAGCACAGTGATTAGCACAGTTGTTTCACAGCTCCAGGGTCCCAGTTTTGATTCCCGGCCTGGGTCACTGTCTGTGCGGAGTCTGCACGTGGTCCCTGTGTCAGTGTGGGTTTCCGCCAGGTGCTCCGGTTTCCTCCCACAGTACAACGTTGTGCAGGTCAGGTGGATTGGCATGCTAAATTGCCTTAGTGTCCAAAAAGGTGGGGTTACTGGGTTACGGGAATAGGGTGGAGGTGTGGACTTGGGTAGGGTGCTCTTTCCAAGGGTCGGTGCAGACTCGATGGGCCGAATGGCCGCCTTCTGCACTGTAATTCTATGATTCTATATGATAATGCTAAAAGCACAAAGGAGGAGAGAGGATCATGTTGAAATGAAATGAAAATCGCTTATTGTCACAAGTAGGCTTCAAATGAAATTACTGTGAAATGCCCCTAGTCGCCACATTCCGGCACCTGTTCGGGGAGGCTGATACGGGAGGCCTTCATTGCGAGAGGATTTGGAGTATCATAGAGTTATCATAGAGTTATAATAGAGTTATCATAGAATTTACAGTGCAGAAGGATGCCATTCGGCCCATCGAGTCTGCACCGGCTCTTGGAAAGAGCACCCTACCCAAGGTCAACACCTCCACCCTATCCCCATAACCCAGTAACCCCACCCAACACTAAGGGCAATTTTGGACACTAAGGGCAATTTATCATGGCCAATCCACCTAACCTGCACATCTTTGGACTGTGGGAGGAAACCGGAGCACCCGGAGGAAACCCACGCACACACGGGGAGGATGTGCAGACTCCGCACAGACAGTGACCCAAGCCGGGAATCGAACCTGGGACCCTGGAGCTGTGAAGCAATTGTGCTATCCACAATGTTGGATGTCTTGCTGAAGTTATCCAGGGTCTTGGTGAGGCCACACCTTGAGTATTGTGTGTAGTTTTGGTCTCCTAGTTTGAGGAAGGACATTCTTGCTTTGAGGTGGTCCAATGAAGGCTCACCAGACTAATTACTGGCTCAGCAGGGCTGAAATATGAAGAAAGACTGGATCGACTGGGCTTGTACTCACTGGAGTTTAGAAGAATGTGAGGGGATCTCATAGAAACATTTAAAATCCTGATGGGACTGGATAGGCTAGATGTGGGAAAAACGTTCCCGATGTTGGGGACATCCAAAACTAGGGGTGACAGTCTAAGAATAAGGGGTAAGCCATTTAGGACTGAGATGAGGAAGAACTTGCGTGGCCCTTGCGGCTGCTGGGATCAAGGAGTATGGAGAGAAAGCGGGAGTGGGATACTGAATTTGCATGATCAGCCATGATCATATTGAATGGTGGTGCAGTGCTCTAAGGGCCAAATGGCCTACTCCCGCACCTATCCTCTATGTTTCTATGATGTGTTGGGTCGTGCCCTCACACTGAAGGCGGAGGAAATGGCAGAGGGAAGAATTTGAAAGAAATGCTTTGTGGATGTTGCTGACGTGCCTTGGAGTGTGCCAGAATGAATTAAGATGGTGAGCATGAAAGGAAATCAGAGTTCAGGCATGAAATGAGGAGCAGCAGAGGAAGGAGAATGGCTGAGAAGAACTGAGCGAAGGGGAGTTTCAGCAATAACCAAGGGGCAGAAGAGGAAAGAAAGAAGTTGCATTTACCTATCCCCTGATCATGTCAGGATATCACAACTGATGACTGCATTTGAAGAGTAGTCATTGTTGCTATGTAGATGAATAGAATGACAATCTGTTCTAAGGTCCCACAAACAGAAAATGAGCTAAATGACTTGGTAATCTGTTTTAGTGATCTTAGTAAAAGGTATATACGAACTGGGGCACAAGCTGAATCTTTTACATAGATTTGAACAGATTGATTGATTGAAAGCTGATTTTTCATTTCATATGAAAGATGTACCACTAAGACAGCTCCCATAGTGCCACCTTAAATAGGTTTTCTTCTATTTCCTTCTCTCAAGTTACTTGAGGCCATCATATTGCTAGTTGATTATCTTTCTCTATCTCCTCCTGTCAGTCACCCAATCATCTTCCAATCCCACTGTGTTTAAGTCTCTTGCCATCACATCCTTCCATCAGGTGTTCTGCTTCTTCTGGACGGTCCCATCTCTATCATTCACCCCACCACATTTCCTCTTTCCACAACAGATGACCATATCAGTGAATGGTGGAACCCTCTGTACAGTGAATGGTAGAACCCTCAAGAGTATTGACTATACAGTGAATGGTAGAACCCTCAAGAGTATTGAAAGTCAGAAAGATCTAGGTGTACAGGTCCACAGGACATTGAAAGGGGCAACACAGGTGGAGAAGGTAGTCAAGAAGGCATACGGCATGCTTGCCTTCATTGGCTGGGGCATTGAGTAAAAGAATTGGCAAGTCATGTTGCAGCTGTATAGAACCTTAGTTAGGCCACACTTGGAGTATAGTGTTCAATTCTGGTCGCCACACTACCAGAAGGATGTGGAGGCTTTAGAGAGGGTGCAGAAGAGATTTACCAGGATGTTGCCTGGTATGGAGGGCATTAGCTATGAGGAGCGGTTGAATAAACTCGGTTTGCTCTCACTGGAACGACGGAGGTTGAGGGGCGACCTGATAGAGGTCGACAAAATTATGAGGGGCATAGACAGAGTGGATAGTCAGAGGCTTTTCCCCAGGGTAGAGGGGTCAATTACAAGGGGGCATAGGTTTAAGGTGCGAGGGGCAAGGTTTAGAGTAGATGTATGAGGCAAGTTTTTGACACAGAGGGTAGTGGGTGCCTGGAACTCGTTGCTGGAGGAGGTGGTGGAAGCAGGGATGACAGTGACATTTAAGGGGCATCTTGACAAATACATGTCCCCAGGGCCTGATGGGATCTACCCCAGAATACTGAAGGAGGCTGGAGAGGAAATTGCTGAGGCCTTGACAGAAATCTTTGGATCCTCGCTGTCTTCAGGGGATGTCCCGGAGGACTGGAGAATAGCCAATGTTGTTCCTCTGTTTAAGAAGGGTAGCAAGGATAATCCCGGGAACTACAGGCCGGTGAGCCTTACGTCAGTGGTAGGGAAATTACTGGAGAGAATTCTTAGAGACAGGATCTACTCCCATTTGGAAGCAAATGGACGTATTAGTGAGAGGCAGCACGGTTTTGTGAAGGGGAGGTCGTGTCTCACTAACTTGATAGAGTTTTTCGAGGAGGTCACTAAGATGATTGATGCAGGTAGGGCAGTAGATGTTGTCTATATGGACTTCAGTAAGGCCTTTGACAAGGTCCCTCATGGTAGACTAGTACAAAAGGTGAAGTCACACGGGATCAGGGGTGAACTGGCAAGGTGGATACAGAACTGGCTAGGCCATAGAAGGCAGAGGGTAGCAATGGAGGGATGCTTTTCTAATTGGAGGGCTGTGACCAGTGGTGTTCCACAGGGATCAGTGCTGGGACCTTTGCTCTTTGTAGTATATATAAATGATTTGGAGGAAAATGTAACTGGTCTGATTAGTAAGTTTGCAGACGACACAAACGTTGGTGGAATTGCGGATAGCGATGAGGACTGTCTGAGGATACAGCAGGATTTAGATTGTCTGGAGACTTGGGCGGAGAGATGGCAGATGGAGTTTAATCCGGACAAATGTGAGGTAATGCATCTTGGAAGGTCTAATGCAGGTAGGGAATATACAGTGAATGGTAGAACCCTCAAGAGTATTGAAAGTCAAAGAGATCTAGGAGTACAGGTCCACAGGTCATTGAAAGGGACAACACAGGTGGAGAAGGTAGTCAAGAAGGCATACGGCATGCTTGCCTTCATTGGCCGGGGCATTGAGTATAAGAATTGGCAAGTCATGTTGCAGCTGTATAGAACCTTAGTTAGGCCACACTTGGAGTATAGTGTTCAATTCTGGTCGCCACACTACCAGAAGGATGTGGAGGCTTTAGAGAGGGTGCAGAGGAGATTTACCAGAATGCTGCCTGGTATGGAGGGCATAAGCTATGAGGAGCGGTTGAATAAACTCGGTTTGTTCTCACTGGAACGAAGGAGGTTGAGGGGCGACCTGATAGAGGTATACAAAATTATGAGGGGCATAGACAGAGTGGATAGTCAGAGGCTTTTCCCCAGGGTAGAGGGGTCAATTACTAGGGGGCATAGGTTTAAGGTGAGAGGGGCAAGGTTTAGAGTAGATGTACAGGCAAGTTTTTTACGCAGAGGGTAGTGGGTACCTGGAACTCGCTACCGGAGGAGGTAGTGGAAGCAGGGACGATAGGGACATTTAAGGGGCATCTTGACAAATATATGAATAGGATGGGAATAGAAGGATACGGACCCAGGAAGTGTAGAAGATCGTAGTTTAGTCGGGCAGTATGGTCGGCACGGGCTTGGAGGGCCGAAGGGCCTGTTCCTGTGCTGTACATTTCTTTGTTCTTTGTTCTTTATGAATAGGATGGGAATAGAGGGATACGGACCCTGGAAGTGTAGAAGATTGTAGTTTAGTCGGGCAGCATGGCCGGCACGGGCCTGGAGGGCCGAAGGGCCTGTTCCTGTTATGTACTTTTCTTTGTTCTTTGTTCTTGTTTGTATATCGCTTCACCTCTCGCCTACTTTCTTCGATGATCCCACATTCTTCACTGACCCCCTGATGTGTCAGCCCCTGGGCTTCCCCTTTCCCGCTACTCCACAAACACATGTACCTCAGCATCTACATCTCATTAGGATCCAGTCGTTGCTCCTCCTTTCTTGATACTGCCCAAGTTTCCACACTATGTAACAAGGCTGGTCTCACAAGTGTCTGCTTGCCCAAATACTCAATATGAAAAGTGCATTATTATAGGTGTGTGATGATTTGTTGGTTTTCTTTCATTCACTCTTATCAAAGTGATATTGTATGAATTTGCTCATTAAAAAAATTGATCATAGTTTTGATTTGAGCCCATTATTGTCTGAGTGTTTGGGGGAAATGATGAAGCTGATTCACAAAAACATTACTCCCCTTAATCTAACATGTTGAAAAATCTTTTTTTTCTCATGTGACATGTACACCAGTAAATCAACACATTTTGTGTGTTCTTTCTCTGAAGATGAAATTTGAGTTTCCCCTGTTTTCTCCCCTTTTGTACTGAAGGTGCTGACACATTTGCTGCGGTTCATTGAGCTTGCTAAGTTCCCAGTCTAAGTGGAGTTGCTATGGGTACCACCAAGAAGGAGCAGGGTGCTTCCCACAGGTAGGGCAATGATTGGCAAATAGATCGTGGGCATCTTATAACAGCCAGTTCGGAATCAGATAGGTGTAAGAATTGAACGGAGAGCAGAGAACGGGACAAAAGCTAGAACAGACTTACCACAAAATAAAACACTTCTAAACATTCAAGACAAAAAATGCATTATGCTCACTCACAAACTGAAGTTGAAGTAAAGCCCAGGATGAAGAAACTACCAAGAGTCATTCATGTGCATTGTGGGGCTAAGAAGAAAGTCAGCCAAAGGACTGGGTGAGAATGGCAAATAGGTTTTCCTAATGTGACACAGCTTCCATTAAGATTAGCATTTGCTTTGATTGTGTAAATTCACTTGATGACTGTTGAACAGTAATAGGGCACTGTTGCAGAAAGTGACTAATGTTTTTGACAGTCATGCATTCGCTAAGCTTCATGACAATGATTTATCTCTATCATTTTCTATAGCTGCAGCCTTTCTTGCTATGTTAGCAGCCTGAACAGCTGCATTTAAGATATTGAATAGGACCTGAAAGGATGGAGTAAACTGTACTGAAACAATGAAGAGGGGTGATTTGTAATATAACATGCTATAGCGGTGGTCAGGATAGTTCTGTCTTTAAAACTGATTGGGATTGAATGGCTCCCAAATTGGGGACAAAAATCATCTGGAAGCCCAGATCTTGGATGAGGGAATGTGTCTGGAAAGATCTTATTGGAAGAATGATGACTTTACAGTGGCACAGGCTGGCAGAGAGGACACCATCTCCCATGTTCCTTTTCCTGAAAGAAATTAGTGAAACTGTTAGGTTTTTGATAGTGTGGAGTCTTTCATAGTACTTTTCGTGTGATAATAACCCGCAAATGTTCAGATTTACTGAATTTAAGTTCACAATTTTCCACAATGAAATGTAAGGTCCTGTGGGATATCCATGAAGATTGTCTCCTGCTTGTTTTCGATGAGCCACCTTGCAAAGATGTGGCTGCATCAGAAACCAGGGATATGGAGACCACGCGGACACCATCTCCCATGTGGGGTTGGTCACCTTACTGAAGGTTCTCTTGCCCACCTACAAGTAAACCTTCTCCCATGGCATCCAACATCCATGTCAGGGCATCGTCCGTGTACCATGGAGCTGGTTTTCTTGCTGCCATCCCCTTGACTAGACTGGGAACAAGTATTGTGGAGCCGTTTAAATTCAGTGTGGCATTATTCATGTGAAAATGTTTTTTTTTATGTGTCTAACAATTCTGGTTTGGATTGTAGATCGCCCCGATGGGGTCCCGACGGGATTTGCTCCAGTTTTCCTGCCAAAAGTTACACTTCACCAGAATTTATTAAGATTCCGGCCACGGCAATAACTTCTTGGCATTGAGAACAGCAGTCATCACTGTGCCATCATCACTAACTTGCACAACTGAAAGTGGCGAGTCCCCTTCTAACAGTTTCCCCAGGACTACACTTTGCATTAAGCCAGTCTAACATTTCCTCAGTCACTGTACCTTTGTAGCAATTTTCTCAAACAGAACTAAATGCATTTCAACTCTTTCCACGCTGAATTTAGGCATACAAACTCAGATCTTCCAGTCAGCCATACCAATGCTGAGCATGTTCCTTCTGCCTGAAACGTTTTCTGTGCCCCAACAGAACTACCCATTTCACAGAATCACAGAATCCCTATAGTGCAGAAGGAGGCCATTCAGCCCATCAAGTCTGCACTAACCCTCTGACAGAGTACCCGACCTAGGCTCATTCCCCTGCCCTATCCCCATAACTGCACCTAAGCTACACATCTCTGGACACCTATAGGCAATTTTCCATGGCCAATCCACCTAACCTATACATCTTTTGACTGCAGGAGGAAACCAGAGCACCCGGAGGAATCATATGCAATTATGGGGGAAAAGTACAAACTCCACACAGTCACCCAAGGCCAGAATTGAACCCGGGTCGCTGGCGCTGTGAGGCAGCAGTGCTGACCACTCTGCCACCATGTCGCTTCTCATCCCAGCTGAAGCAGGAATGGATCAATGCAGCATCTACAGGGTAAAAGCCCAGTGAGCACAGGAGAGTCAAAGGAAGGAGAGGGTGTGTCATTTTAAAGGCACTTGCTGCCAAGTCTTCGAATGAATGATTGTGGGTTAGGGAAGGAATGAATTGGTGGGTGGGCAGTCAGGTCGGGTGGATTTTTCAGACAGGTCATGTGACCTGGGCCTGAACGTTTCGGATGGCTGGGGCTTGGCCTTCAACATCTGTAGAGTCGGTGGGGAACGCACCCCTGCCAACTCCTAGAGTCCCCCTGCCATTTTACTCTCCAATGAGCGTTGATTGGCATAAGACCTGCTCCTCACTCAGGAAGAAGGCCCATTTTGGACAGTGTCCAGCCAATCAGATTCTCTCCAGGAACAGTGCTGCACTGGGAACCAGAGAAAAAGGTAAGGGTCAGGGGTTCCAGGGCGGGGCGGGTAGGAAAGGCATGAGGGATCGAGCAGGGCTGGAGGGAAGGGCACAGAAATCAAGGTTTTGGAGTATAGGCCAAAAGAGAAAAGGAGGTCCTGAGGTCATCGGGCCTTAAAGTGAGGTGCCTCCAATCAGTAGGGGGCTTCTGATGGGGGTACGCAGCCCCTCCTTCCCACCGATATCTAACTGGATTCATTTCTGGGTGTGTTCCCCCCCCCCCCCCCCCCAAAGCTGCCATCCTCATGCCAATGAAAATTTGAGGCTGGGCAGAATCAGCCATTAACAGGTCACTTTGGCCTTAATTGGGCCGGGGCAGGCATCCCGTCTGAACCCCTTTCTGCCTCAGCATAAAATCAGTGCGAGGTTACAGGTCTGGGCCCAGAGGGAATTCCATCCTTGCAATTTCACACTCTTCTCCCCACCCCTGCACCCCACCCCCTCCACCTCAGAACTCCTCGAGAGGCGGGTGGCTGAGGGTGCGTAAAATACTGGCAGGCCCTTGAACTGAAAGGCTTGCTGGGTCATTTCAGAGAGCAATTAAGAGTCAACCACATTGATGTGGGTCTGGAGTTACATGGAAGTCTAACCAGATAAGGATGGAAGGTTCCCTTTCCTAATGGACGTTAATGAGGCAGCTTCATGGCCCCCATTACTGAGACTAGCCAACAAAATCAAAATCAATGCCCCATTTGAGTTACAAAATGTTATGGTAGACCTTTATTACTATATGTTACTATATTACATATATTACGATTTCCCTGCTTAATACCACTATGGGAGAACCAAGGCTAACACTGGTTCAAATAAAACCTGGCACCATCGGTTCTGGATTACTAAAGGTGGGCAATAAATATGTCCTGCGCCATATTACCCACATCTTGCAAAGGTATAGATTTAAGAATCCTCTTTGAGTCTGTTGGTGAAACATGATGCTGAATGGCTGGGGAACCTATATGGCCTGAAGTCCCTTTCATTTGAGAAAAATAATGATGTTCTGTCCCGTGACAGCTTCCCTCACTGGATAATTATCTAGTTTTCAATTAATTGAATGTCACTGATTTCTACCCACTGAATGTGGTACTTCCAAAAAACTGAGCTGTACCACAGCAACTTCTATTGTTTATACATTGATTATTAATTTAACTCCAGCTTCTTTCCAAGAAAAGGTCATTTTAAATCACAGACGTATTTTAGTCGTTAAACCTACTGATTGGCTTTTTACCATCTCAGACACAGGTTTTGTTAGTTTAGTCTGTATCACATTGAAATTCTGCCAGGCGTCTTTCAACAGGGAGAAGGAGATATATTGCCTTCTCTGGCATGGTGTTTAAGTCCAGTCCATGCACATCGACGGAGAGAGAAGGGAGCGAACATTCCGAGTCTGGATGACTCTGTGAGCTGGAAAATTTCCCTCACTATTGTCTCCCCTCCCCCGGCCACCCCACCCCAATTGAGTCATCTGTTCCCTGTGTTTAGTTGCCCTTTGACACAGTGTTTGTTTTTATTCTATCATAAACACATTCTGATCTCTTAATGTGCTGCAATCAGCACCCTTCTTAGCCTTGATCAGTCCCATTTATATTCCTTTTGTATTTTTGGCCCCAACATCTTTTTCAATCTCCACCACCACCAGCACAAAAGTATAAACCCGATCCTATTTCCAGTTCTCTCCAGGTTTAACAAAGAGTCATCCTGACTCTGAACGCGAGCTCCATTCTCTCTCCACAGATGCTGTCAGACCTGCTGAGATCATCCTGTATTTTCTGTTTTTGTCTCAGATTCCAACATCGGCAGTAATTTGCTTTGATTTGATTAGATTTGATTAGATTTATTATCACATGCCCAAAGTACAGTGAAAAGTATGTTTCTGTGGCCGATAAACGTGCACAGTACGTACATAGTAGACACAAGAATAATCAACAGAGAACATTGACAAATGGTACATCGACAAACAGTGATTGATTACAGTGCGGAACAAGGGCCCAAACAAAGCAAACAAAGCAAATACATGAGCAATAGCAGCATAGGGCGTCGTGAATAGTATTCTTACAGGGAACAGATCAGTCCGAGGGAGAGTCGTTGAGGAGTCTTGTAGCTGTGGGGAAGAAGCTGTTCCTATGTCTGGATGTGCGAATCTTCAGACTTCTGTACCTTCTGTCTAATGGAAGGGTCTGGAAGAAGGCAATGCCTGGGTGGGAGGGGTCTCTGATAATGCTGTCTGCCTTCCTGAGGCAGCGAGAGGTGTATACAGAATCAATGTGAGGGTGGCAAGTTTGTGTGATGCGTTGGGCTGAGTTCACCACAGTCTGTAGCTTCTTGCAATCTTGGACCGAGCAGTTGCCATACCAGGCTGTGATACAGCCAGATAGGATGCTCTCCATCGCACATCTGTAGAAGGTTGAGAGAGTCAATGCTGAAATGCCAAATTTCTTCAGCTTCTGCAGGAAGTAGAGGCGTTGTTGGGCTTTCTTGACTATTGCATCAACGTGAGTGGACCAGGACAGACTGTTGGTGATGGTGACCCCCAGGAACTTAAAGCTATCGACCATCTCCACTTCAGAGCCATTGATACAGATGGGAGCGTGTGTCGTGCTGCGCTTCCTGAAGTCGATGATCAGTTCCTTGGTCTTTCCAACATTTAGAGAGAGGTTGTTTTCGGTACACCATACAGCCAATTGATTTATCTCCCTCCTGGAGTCTGATTCACTGTTGTTTGAGGTACGGCCCACCACAGTCATATCATCCCCAAACGTATAGATTGAGTTGGACTTAAATCTTGCCACACAGTCATGGGTGTATAGGGAGTACAGTAGAGGACTGAGCACACATCCTTGCGGGGCTCCGGTGTTGAAGACTAGTGCTGTTGCCTATCCTGACAGATTGCGGTCTGTTGGGGAGGAAGTCAAGGATCCAGCTGCACAGGGAGGGGTCAAGTCCAAGACTGTGGAATTTGGTTATTAGTCTTGTTGGGATAATGGGGTTGAACGCAGAGCTGTCATCAATGAACAGCAGTCTTACATAGGTGACCTTGTTGTTGACGTGTTTGAGTGTTGATTGCAGAGCCAGTGAGATAGCGTCTGCTGTGGACCGGTTCCGGTGATAGGCAAAATGCAGTGGATCGCGATCCACTTTTATCCACACACATCGATTTCCTTGCTTTTTGTTTTGGAAGGCAGGTAAAAGTCATTTGCAACTTCTTATGAAAAGCCTTACAACTGGCATAAACTAATGGCCACCCTGAATTTCTTCAAAAATTCGGACACTGCATTGTAACTACATTGCATTGGATTTGTTTATTGTCACATGTACCGAGGTGCAGTGAAAAGTATTTATCTGCAAGCAGCTCAAACAGATCATTTAGTACATGAGAAAGAAAATAAAATTAAAAGTAAATATAATAGGGCAACACAAGGTCCACAATGTAAATACATAGACACCAGCATCGGGTGAAACATACAAGGGTGTAGTATTTATTTGGTCAGTCCATAAGAGGGTCATTTAGGAGTCTGGTAACAATGGGAAGAAGCTATTTTTGAATCTGTTTGTGCATGTTCTCAGACTTTTGTATCTCCTGCCCGATGGAAGAAGTTGGAAGAGTGAGTAAGCCGGGTGAGAGGGATCTTTGATTATGCAGCCTGCTTTTCCCAGGCAGCGGGAGGTGTAGATGGAGTCAATGGATGGGAGGCAGGTTTGTGTGATGGACTGGGCTGTGTTCACGACTCTGAAGTTTCTTGCGGTCTTGGGCCGAGCAGTTGCCATACCAGGCTGTGATGCATCCAGATAGGATGCTTTCTATGGTGCACCTGTAAAAGTTGGTCAGAGTCAGTGTAGACATTGTAAATAGAGCAGAGATTTTGTCTACATACATAAATGCACATCATGTGGCACACTCTTAATCAAGTGAGAGTGGTGCAAAGTCTGAGGAACGTCCATCTTCTGAAGAAACAAGCAGATGAGTAGCAAATGGGCAGGTCACACTTGCGAAGTGTGAATATTTATGAGGGGAGTGTCTTCTGTAGTTCCAATTGAGTCATATCATTGAGCATTGCTGCACTGAACAACTAACTAATGCTGTACCTGGCAAGGGAATGTAAGGTAAATAGAAAATTTGATGTCCATAAGAGGTGCAAACAATTTAAGTAGTTCCTGAGAGCTGACCACACAATTGACCAAGTTACATGTTCTCTCAATAGAAATTCAAACACCGGATACTATTTTGATCCATTGTGCTAGCTCCACACATTGCTTCATCCCTATTAAATGTAATAAAACTCCATGTTTAATATAAGAACAACGTTCTCTTCGCTTTACACTACTATATGCAACTGAACTCTACAGTAGAGCAACTTAATCATAATCTGAGAAATATAAAAGATAGATGGTTGCTCAAGGTGAAAAGACAATTAAGTTGCATGAGTGAGGCAGTGTTAATAAATCACGAGAGATATTGCATGTAATAATACTCCACAGATTTGTTACCAGTTGCAATTCCTCTCACTGCCACACACAAACTGCAGCTGCATCTCACTAAACATTCCAAAGGGGTTCCTTCAAAAGTATTAGGGATTGCACATTTCCATAAAAGTCAAAGCCTTCTAAAGCTTTTGAAAGGACCTGCAAAATATGGTGGTATGCTGTGCATGATTAGTGTAATGGATAGGGATAATTGCACTCAAGAGACTTCATGTGTGATTCTTTCTTGTTTAAGGCAGAGGACGTAGTTTGATTTATTCCATCTCATTGTTTCCTTAATCTTCTTTCCTCAAATCTTAACCTAATAACATAAGAAATAGAAACAGGAATCGATCATACAGTCACTAACTGCTCAGTCATTCCATGCAATCATGGCTGATCTTCAATCTCATCTCCACTTCCCCGCCCACTCCCCATTTTCCTTGATTCCCTGAATTCCCTGATTCCAAGAAAATTCTTGGCACAGCCTGTCTACCTCTGGAGAAAGTCCCCACGACAGTGGAATCCGCATTGCCAGGATGTGGGAGCAGGCTGGGGTCAAGCCAGATGACCCAGGAAAGAGGTCGGATGCCAGGTGGCATGGTGGGCTGCTGAAAAGGCCCGCCTCAGTGCTGAGGGACTTCATCTCAGTTAAAATAAAAACACAATAGTCCTCACCCATTATTTCCGTTCACACATCCCCACGTACCCCCGTGAACCATCCATGCCTCCTCATGACACTCTTCCACCTCCGAAGGCCTCTCATGCTCTCCATGTCAAGCTATGCTCCTGCAACCACCCGGGATATCATGCCCCCATGCCAAGCTATGGCATTCACATGCCCATTGCCAAACTACACACTCTATAGAACCAATGAACCTTACAATTAGAGTAGGATGTGTAAACTTATTTTTAAAAAATAAATATAATTCATTCATAACTTTCCACCATAGAACTTTAAAAAGTAATTTCACTACAAGGCAATAAAAGTGTTAATCATCCAGGCCCTTTAAAGTATCAAGAACAACAACCACAATCCCTTGAAACAACTTAACCTTATGTAAATAAAAAGTGTCAAATTGACTGCAGACATCAGTGAGTCCGAGCTGTCAATCAAACAATATTTTCTTTGAGACACAGCTGTTTCAACAAAATTAATAGATGTTTGGGCTCTCAGCCAAGCATACATAATGTACTCCGGGGCCCTACAAGCCCCCTTCAAAACGGAGAATCACTCTGGACTTTCTCCAGGAAAGTGCAGAGTGATTTGCGCCCGTTTTCCCGCGGGCGTGGGGACATAGCCCCATTTTCAGAGAATTCCGCCCTATTTATCCAATTTATTCAGCCTCTCAACAGAGAACAACCCATACACTCCAGGGAGTAAATTAACCCATATTGCCATCAATGCCATCTCCTGAAAAATGGATATAAAACTGCACAGTATGCTGGGTGTGGTCTCACCAAAGCCTTGTGCTGTTGAAGCAAGACTTTCTTATTTTTGTATTCAAATCCACTTGCAATAAAGGACAACATGCCATTAGCCTCCCTGATTGCTTGCAGTACCTGCATATTAACTTAGGGCTATAACTTCCAAACTCTCCAGTATCAGATTTGGGAGGGTTCTCCAAACATGCATTTGGGAATCCTTGTCAGAACTTTACAGGTAAGGGTTTGCATGACAACCGCCCAGAAGTGATAACTTCCTTTGTGCAATTGTCTTGCCCTGGGATTTAAATTGCGAACTTCGGATGGTTCCTTCTGTTGCCCAGAAAAAATTAGAAGAATTGAAATCTCTTCCAACCACACCCCACCACCCCTGCAGAACTGTCCCATTCAACTCCCCAAGGGGAGTCCCCCACCTAACCGACTCCACAAGGGACCTCTCCCACCCCTACCCCTTCCGATGTCCAGCCACTCCGGCACCATAATGTCTGAGCATTAACCCTCTCCTCCCCCAATGTCTGAACTCCCATCCAACCCACCCCACAGTCTGTGACCCCAAGCTCCCCCCATCCCCTAATGCCCGACCTCCCCACCCCTACCGATGCCCGGCTCCCCACATTTAACGGAAGTGACTGTGCACGGAGTTATACACTGAGGAGGCTATACAAACTTCCACCATCCTGTATGAGAGTAATTAATTAGGAGCTGTGTATATTTTCTCTTTCACTCAATGATTTCTGGTTGTAGAGTCTGTGACAATCTCAAATGTATTATCTAAAGTCAGTAGTTTGTCTGTTACCTTAATAATGTCAGATAGTTGAATAATGTCTCCCCTGGAACCTTCTCCTTTGCAGAATAAACAACCCCAGGCTCTTCAACCACTCGTCATTTTGAATCCAATTGTCAAGCAAACTGCAACCGTGTGGATGAATCTGAACCAACCCCTTGTGAGAAGATTGCATTCTGGTGAGATTTCAATATTTCAGATTTATGTCAGCTTTAGGTCATTATCTCGTTCGGTTACCTGCAAATGAGAAACCGTTTTTGAACTGTGTAAGGAATCTTTAAAATTTCCTAACAATTGCACAGATTGCTGGATCAGGGGAGGAAAGCAGTGTGAAACTTGTTGGTTTCATAGCTGCCTTTTCTAGCCAGACCAAACGGCACTCTGTGCAATGTCAAGGTGCACGTGGGGATCACACAGCCATCTGGGCAGGAGGGTGAGTAAACTCGCTCACAAAACTGGGGTTCAGAGATCAAAGAAGTTAATGCACCCCTGCCATTTTTAATATTCTGATTGTCCCTCTGTCAGCTCTGAAGAATATTGACTATTTGGTGTCAGTTCCTCTGTGCTGAGGACACACTCAGAGATTTCCTGATGGCAAATGTCTCCTCGCACAATGGGACGCTGTTTTGAATGGCAGCCCCAATCTCCCCCCACCCCCACCCCACTTAATTGACCCCTTCATCCCCCCAACCTTGTTGAGGCCCGTGGGACCTCCACTAACTCTCTCTCCAATGGGCAAGCCCCCCCCCCCTCGGGCCCGAACACTGGCAGTGCCAACCTGGCACATGGGCACCCTGACACTGCCAACCTGGAACCGTAGCTGTGCCCCAGACACCTTGGCACGGCCAACCAGGCACCTGCCATGGCACTGGTTGGCAGTGCCAAGGTACTAGCCTAGCCTGCTCTGTCCCCGACCACCCAGGGGTCTCTCAAAGTCTGTGAGGTGCCGTTATGGCTGGTCCACATTTGTGTGGACCAGTACTAACTGGCGCCCTATCGAGGTCTCACAAGCGGACCGTTGACTCCCGGGCGCTGGGTGAATCCAGCATCTGGGTATTTAAATGAGTGCATCACGCCTCCGGCGGAGTGAGTCGAGTGACTCGTGATTGGCTCGGGAGATAGCCCGATGTGGGGCTCTCACACGATTCACCCTTTGCACCTGCTGAATCATGCTCCATATCTATGCTGGCCATCGGAAGGAGCAATTCACCCCAACCTCTTTCATGTAAGCCTGCAATCTTTTCGTTTTCAGATCGTATAGTGATCTAATTCTCTTTTGAAAGCTTCAGTTAACCTTACCTGCACCACACTCTCAGGCAGTGCATTCCCAATCCTAATCACAGCAGGAAAACCTCTTCTCGTGTCGCATTCACTTATTTTTCCAATTACCTTAAATCTGTGCCCTCTCGTCCTCAATTCCTCCACTAATAGGAACAGTTTCTCCCTATCGACTCTGTCCAGGCCCCTCATGAGTTTGAATACCTCTAACAAATCTCATCTCAACTTTCTCTTCTTGAATGGAGACTCTCCCAACTTCTCCATTTTTTTGGCCCAACTTCTCATCCCTGGAAACATTTGTGCATCCTCTTTTCCTGAAGTGTGATGCCCACAACTGGACACAATACTCCAGTTGAGGATCAACCAGTATTTTATAAAGGTTTCACGTAACTTCAATGGTTTTGTAATCTATGCCACTTTTAAAAATGTCCAGGATGCCGTATGCTTTATTAATCGCGTTCTCAACCCTGAATCTTCAATGACTTATGCACATATACACTCAGAACCCTCCGCTCCTACACTCCTTTTCGAATAGTACTCTTTTTATTTCATATGCTCTGTCTGCATTCTTTCCACCAAAATGAATTATTTCACTATTCTCTGCATTAAATTTCACCTGCCACATGTCTGCCCATTCTGCCAACATTCTGTCAATGTTGTTTTAATGTTATACACTTTCCCCCTCATGGTTCACAATACTTCCATTTTTTGTATCATCTGCACATTTTTAAATTGTGTCCAGTACACCAAGGTCTCGATTCATAATATATACCAGGAAGAGCAGGAGTCCAAATATGAATCTCTGGAGAACTCCACTATAAAGCTTCCTCCAGTCTGAAAAACAACCATTTACCAGCACTCTTTGTTTCCTGTCACTTCACCAATTTCACATCCATGTTGTTACTAATCCATGAGGTGCAGTCCTGCCACATCCAGCCGTGTATAGTGGTGGACACTATTAAGACACTCACTGGCGGAGGTGATCCACAAACAGCCCATTCTCAATGATAGAGGAGCGCAGCACATCAGTGCAAATGACAAGGCTGAAGCATTTAGCCAGAAGTGGCAAGTGGATGATTTATCTCAGTTTCCTCCAGAGCTCCCCAGCATCACAAATGGCAGTCTTCAGCCAATTTGCTTCACTCCACGTGACATTAGGAGATGGTTGAAGGCACTGAATACTACAAAGGCTATGGGCCCTGACAATATTCCGGCAATAATACTGAACTTGCCGCAGTCCTAGCCAAGCTGGTCCAGTACAGCTACAACACTGGCATCTACCTGGCAAGGTGGGAAATTGCCTAGAAATGTCCTGTACACAAGAATCAGGACAAATCCAACCCAGCCAATTACTGCCCCATTGGTTTACTCTCAATCATCAGTAAAGTGATGGAAGTAGCCATCAACAGCTGTATGAAATGGCACTTTCTCAGCAGTAACCTTCTCACGGACTCTCAGTTTGGGTTCCGCCAGGGTCACTCAGCTCCTGACCTCACTATAACCTTGGTTCAAACATGGACAAAAGAGCTGAATGCCAGAGGTGAGGTGAGAGTGGCTTCCCTTGACATCAAGGTGGCATTTGACCGAGTATGGCATCAAGGAGCCATACCTAAAATGGAGTGAATGGGAATCAGGGGGGGAAACCCTACACTGGTTGGAGTCATGCCTAGATATACTAAATCAGGAATCTGCAGGTTTAACACTCAAGTGCTAACTGGATACAATTTTTATGTAGCTCCTCACATCCACTTCCACTGCAAGTGTAGAGAAAACAAGCACACAAGAATTAGGAGCAGGAGTGGGCTATTTGGCCCCTCACGCCTGCTCCGCCATTCGATTAGACCACAGCTGATCTCATTTCTCTACTTACCTAAGAGTGTTCTGGTTCACATAGAACAGTGAGTTAAAGGATGGCTCTGGGAGTGGCAATAGTTTCTTGGAAGCAGCACTTGACATCCTTGTGGATGAGATCAGGGGGAGGAGGAATGCCCTGTACCCATTACATCCTCCTTGCCCTCCAGGCCATGTCTCCTGAAGCAGTTGGCACTGCTCTGCTTGGTCTCATGTTTTTCTCCCAATCCCTGCCCAGGCCAAGAAGGATCTCTGGCAAGATGGTGATGTCTATAAGGTGTCCTCAGAGAATTTCCGTAATAAAGGATTTTCATAATAAAGGATTTCCGTAATAAAGGTTGCATGGGTGTTGGTGAAGTATCCCAAAAATTCATTTTCAGAGCTCCAGCAGCAATGATCATAAAATGGTGAGTATCCCTTTAACTGGTGAGTGTCTTTTTAAGGGCTGCCTAAAATGGACTTCACAACCTTGTTTACAGCCAAACAGCTGGTCCCTGTTAGACACAAAAATGTCCTTCCAGCCTCTTTAATAAATACTAGCAGAAATTTCTAGCAGTAATCAGCTGTTTATCAAGCCTCCTGGCAGTCATTCCTAACATTGACATCAATGCCTTTAGCAAGATGGCATCTTGCGCTAAATCGGGTTTAGTGAATATTTGGTGAAAATCAGCCCCAAAGAATCAATTGACATGAATCACTTTAGAGCCTGTGATGCATTAGCTCTATCTGACTGCAATTTAGCCAAGAAATCTTCTTTGATATGTGCCAATAAAAATCCATACCTCAATGGATCTCTAAACTTTATGCTAAATGCATTTGAAAATTGTTCAGCTGATTAACAGCCACGCACACTGTTGCTTCACAGCAGTAGGGTCCCAGGTTCGATTCCCGACTTGGGTCACTGTGCAGAGTCTGCATGTTCTCTCGTGTCTGCGTGGGTTTCCTCCGGGTGCTCCGGTTTCCTCCCACAAGTCCCCAAAGACGTGCTTGTTAGATGAATTGGGCATTCTGGATTCACCCTCTGTGTGCCCAAACAGGCACCGGAGTGGGGCAACTAGGGGATTTTCACAGTAACTTCATTACAGTGTTAATGGAAGTCTACTTGTGTCACTAATAAAGATTATTATTATTATATGACACCTAGGACTGCCCCGTTACTCAGCTGACCTTCAAAACCACAGAGCTTGATTTGGATAAGAACTAGGAGTTCTCTTGTCTGAACCAAAAATAAAAGTAGCTGGTCATTTTTATCGTTAAATTTATCATTGTGAAATCTTGCCAAGCCAGAAAAGGCTACTGTTTTTGGTGAAACAATAACAGTGATTGCAAATCCCAAATATTCAAGATAGATGTAGTAGTTGGAGAGATTTCAGAAAGTTGTGATCAGAGGCTGTGTAATCCTTTCAAATGTGTGAGGAAAAATGAAATACTTCCATTTATATAGTGCCTTTCATGACAACAGACTGTACCAGAGCACTTTACAGCCAATCAAGCACATTTGAAGTGTGGTGATTGTTGTAATATGGGGAATGCAACTGCTAATTAACACATAGCAAGTTTCCATAAAGAACATTGTAACAATGTCCAGATAGAACATAGGACTGTACAGCACAGTACAGGCCCTTACGCCCACGATGTTGTGCCGGCCATTTATCCTAATCTAAGATCAACCTAACCTATACCCCTTCAATTTACTGCTGTCCATGTACCTGTCCAAGAGTTGCTTAAATGCCCCTAATGACTCTAACTCCTCCACCTCCATTGGCAGTGTATTCCACGCAGCCGCCACTCTCTGTGTAAAGAACCGACCTCTGACATCTCCCCTATACCTTCCTCCAATCACCTTAAAATTATGTCCCCTCGTGATAGCCAATTCCGCCCTGGGGAAAAGTCTCTGGCGAACCACTCTACCCATGCCTCGCATCACCTTGTACAACTCTATCAAGTCACCTCTCTTTCTTCTTCGCTCCAGTGAGAAAAACCCTAGCTCCCTCAACCTTTCTTCATAAGACATGCTCTCCAGTCCAGGCAGCATCCTGGTAAATCTCCTCTGCACCTGCTGCAAAGGATCCACATCCTTCCTATAATGAGGTGACCAGAACTGGACACAACATTCCAAGTGTGGTCAAACCACGCTTTTATAAAGCTGCAGCAAAACCTCGCAGCTCTTAAACTCATTCCCCCTGTTAATGAAAGCCAACACACCATACGCCTTATAAACAACCCTATCAACCTGTTAATGTTTTAAAATTTAAATTCAGAGTACCCAATTACTTTTTCCAAATTAAGGGGCAATTTAGCGTGGCCAATCCACTTATCCTGCACATCTTTGTGCTGTGGGGGTGAGACTCATGCAGACACGGGGAGAAGGTGCAAACTTCACACGGACAATGACAGAGCCGGGATTGAACCCGGGTCCTCAGTGTGTGAAGCAGCAGTGCTAACCACGGCACCACCGTGCCGCCTTCAGACATTCTGTTCATCGAATAGAATCATCATTGAATCCTTGAAGTGCAGAAGGACGCTATTCGGCCCATCGAATCAGCACTGAACCTCTGAAAAAGTAGTCCACCCAAGTCCACTTCCCCGTCCACCCTGCCCTATCTCTGTAACCCCATAACCTAACTTGTACATCCCTGGACATGACGGGGCAATTTAGCATGGCCAATCCACCTAATCCGCACACATTTGGGCCATGGGAGGAAATGGGAGCATTCAAAGGAAAGCCATGCAAACAGGGGGAGAAAGTAGAAACCCCACACAGACTGTCACCCACGGCTGGAATCTAACCCAAGTCCCTGGCGCTGTGAGGCAGCAGCGCTAACCACAGTGTCACCGTGCCGCCCGCTGTTCTGCGATGTTGATTGGCAGATAAATATTGGCCGGGACACCAGGGTTAACTCGCCTGATGTTCTTCAAAGTAGTGCAAACCCCTGAGAGAGTAAACTGCACCTTGGTTTAATGCTCACCCAAAGGACAACACCTTTGACAGTACATCATTCGTTCAGTACTGCACTCGCATGCCAACCTTGGTTTGTGTTCTCATGCCCTGCAGTGGAACTTGATTCCAAATGTTTGTCTATGAAATAAATGATCAAGACTCTGATGAGTAATGAATAACTCCTCAATCAGCTCTCTGAAAGAAACATGACCTTGATGGTATGGCATTTGTATCTAATCTGTCTATTTAATATCTGCATTTGCTTATCACCTATTACACCATTGAAGATAGCGACAGGAATCCCCGATGAACACATTGTGCTGACAGCTTTTAATTTCAGGTGAATGAAAGAAAATCCATGGCACATTTGATTATATGCATTTACACGGAAATCAAGCTCGTTAATTTCAAGCAATTACCTTCCAGCATATGTTCGGATCATTGAAATTATGCATCTCATTGTTAGAAGTATGGTGAATAATTGAAAACAGGCCGAATGACAACACTTTACTTAGCCATTTCTTCTTTGCTATATTAATAACCTAATTTCCATTCGTCGATACAAGTAATTAGCATGCCAGAAAACACCTGGGTCTCCAAATTACAATGGAGGAAGAGTTGCGGAGGCTTTAATCACACCTGTCTTTTTCTTGCTACCAGTAACTGAGCCATAACATGACTGAGCATTCATCTCACTTCTTCCCCCCTCCAGATTTTTGTTTTATTGTTAACTATTTCCTTTGCAAATTTAATTACCAATTGTGCAGTTTAATCTGCAGAATTAAAAAAAATAATAATTTTTGGTTGCTGGCCAAGATTTTATTGCCCATCTCTATTTAACCTTTGGATGGAGGTGGGGCCTTCTTCTTGAACCATTGAAGTCTTTGTGGCAAAGATGCTCCCACAGTGTTGTTGGGCAGTCAGATTCAGGATTTCGACCCAGCAATAATGAAGAAGCAAATTTGGTAATATTGGAATATTGCTGAAAAGAAAGGCATGTTGGTGAAGCTTTTCATCTTGCACTGGTCAGGACAAATGCAAGAATGTCACAATAATTATTACAACAGGAGAAAACAACAGGAAATTATAAGCTCCCCGAACTCCCTGTAATTCAATAAAGATTCAAGGCTTGACCATATTTTTTTTGTTGCAGAGATCAGGGGCGAAATTCTCCCGAAACGGCGCAATGTCGGCCGACTGGCGCCCAAAACGGCGCCAATCAGACGGGCATCGCGCCGCCCCAAAGGTGTGGAATGCTCCGCATCTTTGGGGGCCGAGCCCCAACATTGAGGGGCTAGGCCGACGCCGGAGGAATTTCCGCCCCGCCAGCTGGCGGAAACGGCCTTTGTTGCCCCGCCAGCTGGCGCGGAAATGACATGTCAGGGCGGCGCATGCACGGGAGCGTCAGCGGCCGCTGACAGTTTCCCGCGCATGCGCAGTGGAGGGAGTCTCTTCCGCCTCTGCCATGGTGGAGACCGTGGCAGAGGCGGAAGGGAAAGAGTGCCCCCACGGCACAGGCCCGCCCGTGGATCGGTGGGCCCCGATCGCGGGCCAGGCCACCGTGGGTGCACCCCTGGGGTCAGATCACCCCGCGCCCCCCCCAGGACCCTGGAGCCCGCCCACGCCGCCTTGTCCCGCCGGTAAATAGGTGCTTTAATTTACGCCGGCAGGACAGGCAATTTATCGCCGGGACTTCGGCCCATCCGGGCCGGAGAATCGAGCGAGGGGGCCCGCCAACCGGCGCGGCCCGATTCCTGCCCCCGCCGAATATCCGGTACCGGAGACTTCGGCAACCGGCGGGGGCGGGATTCACGGCAGCCCCCGGCGATTCTCCAACCCGGCGGGGGGGTCGGAGAATGACGCCCCTGGTTCCTGCAAATTAATGTGTCACTTCGAGAAAGCATAAATGAGGCACATTACAAGCTCAACTGATTATCTTAAATTAGTTGTTAGCGTCGCTTTTAGTGCACTCAGGATTGTTCAACAAGTGCTACCCAATAGCTGAATCACATCTAACAGTGGATGCTTTGTTTTGGGTTTAGAAAATGTAGGCTGGTTAAGGATGGCCTGTACTCTCTGCCTGTCACAAATAAATGAAGGAACATGCTGTTTGATTCGATCAGTCAATCGTTGATAAGTACAGCCTAAGTACCTGGCATTGCACCTGCAATGAAACGCATGCATGGTGTTGCTCTGTTGTGTGTTGGGGAAATGTCTTTTTGAAGTGATGGCAACATCCTGCTCGTGAAAAATACCACTCACATCACTGCTTAGTAGCAGCATGAAATGGCTTGCACCCCCGTCAAGTCTTGCCTGCACCCCAAAACCCTTGATTCACATGTCGATCAAACCTACTGTTTGAATTTTTTTAACTTTTGCCTTTCCAGGGTAAATTTGAGGTAGACCAGGCACTTCTCAGGTCCAAATGTGGTGCCCTTTGCATAACTTGTGAGTTTTGACGGCATATGAAGAATAATGATCTGATCAGGAGAGCCATTGTCCTGCAGCGTAGCTTTGCTGCATTTTAATTCTTTGTCAATCTTGCAAGGTGAGGAAATGGCTAGGGCCATTACTGATAAATCAAATTTTATAGCACATGGCAATGATCGGTTAACCTGTTGAAAAATAGGTTCAGCAAGCTTTTTGATGCAGCTACTATTCAGTGTCTACACAAATGATATTTTCAACATCGCCAGAAGTCTGCAACTAGTCTTGATTTTCCATCTGTAATGTCAACCATCCATCTAGGGCATTTACCTCACAATGTAGATGCCACAGCCGAAGAATCAAAGAGCAAACATCACATTCTGAAACAGATGAAACAAAAACTGCATGAGCCTAAGAACATAATTCATTGGAGCTGGAGTAGGCCATTCAGCTCTTTGCGCCTGCTCCATCATTCGGCAAGGTCATGGCTGATCTGATCATGGCGTCAACTCCACAGTCTTGCCTGCACCCCATAACCCTTGATTCACATGTCGATCAAAAATCTGTCTAACTCAGCCTAGAATGTGTTCAATGACCCATCCTCCAAAGCCCTCTGACTGTCTTGTTGCTTCAATAAGATCATCTCTCATTTTCCAAATGCAAATGAGGAGAAGCCCGTCAAGTCTGCATCAACCTTCCAAAAGAACACTCTGTCTAGGCCCACTCCCCACCTTATCCCCGTAACCCTGTGCATTTGTCATGGCCAATCCACCTAACCTGCACATCTTTGGACTGTGGGAGGAAACCGGAGCACCCGGAGGAAACCCACGCAGACACAGAGAGAACGTGCAAACTCCACACAGTCACTCAAGGCCAGAATTGAACCTGGGTCCCTGGCATTGTGAGGCAGCAGTGCTAACCACTGAGCCCATACACTAAGGCTGCCACTGTGCATCAGTTATGGAGGGATGAGGTGTTTGTGGATAGGGTGCCAATCCAACGGCATGCTTTGTCCTGGGTGGCATTGAGTTTCTTGAGTGTTGTTGCAGCTGCACTCATCTGGGCAAGTGGAGAATATTCCATCAAACTCCTGACTTGTGGCTTGCAGATATGGACAGCCTTTGGGATGTCAGGAGGTGAGTTGCTTACTGCAGCATTCCTAGCCAGTGACCTGCTCTTGTAGTATTTATTCAATATTTATATTAAGTTCCGTTTCTGGTCCCTGATAACCCCCAGAATGTTGATAGTGGGCGATTCAGCATTGGTAATGCCACAAAATGTCAAGGGCGATGGTTACTTTCTCTCTTGCTGGAAATGGGCATTGCCTGGCACTTGCATGGCCCGAATGTAACTTGCCACTTGTCAGCCCGCGCCTGTTATTGTGATGTTGCTTGAGGATAAAGATCCGACCAGGCGACGTAAAATGTGTGTGCGCACAAGTGTGTTAAAAAGGTACAAATTCTATTTTTAGATATTTTGAGGCATCAGTGTAGTGTCTGCATGAAGTGACTGTGGATAGCTGAAGATGGGAAAGAAACACAGGAGGAAGAAGATGAACTGGGTTATTAAACACAAACTACAGAGTTGGTCTGTTTGCTCTTTCAGTAAAAGGGGAGGAAGCAAGAGTGCTCCAACTCGCCAGTAAGTGGAAATCCCTATGTTCCGATTAAGATTGCAGGTTGGTAGAAGGCTAATTTTAAGTTAAGCTTTCACTAAGTGATTTTGTTGCGCTATTTTCTTCTTTCCCAGTAATGTGGATTATTTCTAGCAGTTCCGGGGCTGAAGTCAGACCACCTGCATTGGGTTTGATCGCCATGGCAATCGAGAATATTTTGTGGCAACGAAGGTTCCCTCGTCGTCGTCGTTGAGAGAAAGCAGCAGGTCACAGGTTCGCTGGAGCAAATGTCTGCAAATGATATATTTAGGCTTGCATTCATGAAGAGAACAGATATTTCTAAACAGAAACAAAGCTGTTTAGGATTGGCCTGCAGGTTAGAGAAAAAAGCAAATTGAAGTCAAACATAAACATCATTGCTCCAAGATGCATAACAGCGTTAACTCATAATCCATCAACTAGGCACGCACAGTAGATTGTAATGAATTCAGTGACTTATAGGAATTTGGTGTATCTTTTTCCATGAATAGCTCAAGGATACCAGTTTTTGGGAAATTATTTTTTTCACATTTTCTCCTCGAATGTCAAAATTCTCTCCTGATTCACTAATATCGAAGCGACTGCCAACTTGGCCAATGGCTCCAATGGGAATAATAGATGCAATGAATGATTTCCCTAAATTATTAGTAAATTCAAAAGGTCACAGGGATAGGGCGGGGTGTGGGCCTGGGTGGGGTGCTCCTTTGGAGGATCAGTGCAGACTCGACGGGGCTGACCAGCCTCCCTCTGCACTGTGAGGATTCTATGAATTGGCATTCTGTTGACTTATGCTGATAATGGTCATTGGTGATCCCATTGACTAATACACCGATCACCTCTTTGGTACATCTGCGGACAGCAAAATATCTGACTACATCTGTTAACAGCACAAAGAGCAAGAAAGGCATTCACATAAGTAAAATAGGGCTGAGGTGACGTTGAAATGTACATGAAATGCTGTACCGATGTCTCACGGTTTTCACGAAAAAGGTGGCAACATCTCGGTTTACATTTTTCCTTCTGGTCTCAGCCTTCTAAGTTACTGCTTGTCATTCCTGGAGAGCTATGCCTGTGATGGTAAACATGTATGCCTAGAAGTTCCATAGCGCCCTCGATGTGAGAGCTTAAAGCTTCCAACATAGCTGGCACAGTGTTAGTGTTCATTTTGTGCATCAACCCAATGATGCCGGTGGAGATGGCTGACAGCTTCAAATTCCTAGGTGTGCACATCACCAACAATCTGTCCTGGTCCATCCACATCGAGGCTACGACCAAGAAAGCACAACAGCACCTATACTTCCTCAGGAAACTAAGGAAATTCGGCATGTCTACGTTAACTGTCACCAACCTTTACAGATGCACCATAGAAAGCATCCTATCTGGCTACATCACAGCCTGGTGTGGCAACTGCTAAGCCCAAGACCGTAAGAAACTATTGAGAATTATGAACAATGCCCAATCCATCACGCAAACCCACCCCCCATCCATTGACTCTGTCTACTCCTCCCGCTGCCTGGGGAAAGTGGGCAGCATGTTCAAAGAACCCTCCAACCCAGGCTATTCTCTCTTCCAACCTCTTCCATCAGGCAGGAGATATAAAAGTCTGTGAAAATGCACTAACAGGTTCAAAAACAGCTTCTCCCACTGTCACCAGACTCCTGAATGACCCTCTTATGGACTGAACTGAACTCTCCACACACCTCCTCTACTGAGTAGTACTACCTTCCGTAAGCTTCACCCGATGTCTATGTTTACATATTTATGTACAGGCGAGCCAAGGCAACACAGAGCATTGGCCAGTCACTGAGGAGCATCGGTGGGGGTGTTGACACCATGGTGCAGATAATGGGGAGCTGCCAGGACTGGCAGAGCCAGATGACTGAGAGGCCTCTGGAGTTCACTCCAGCTGCCCCTCCATCCCATAGAGTTTCCCAGGGCTCTACGGGCACCAGCAGGGAGGAGAAAGCACTGGAAAGAGGCAAACAAGGGGCCTGCCACCAAGGAGACGATGGTGGTCTCCAGTTCTTCCGAATCCCCCCCTCCTATCTGTGTCCAGGGAGAACGGAAATGTAAAATTTTCACTATTATAACTTGTAACACCTGGGGTGGGATTCTCTGTTGGATATTGGCGAAATCGCGAAAAGCGATTGGGCGGAGAATAGGTTCCGACTTCAAAATCGCAGCAGGTGCCGATTTGATGCCAAATTGCGATAGGCCGTGTTCCCGACGGCGAGGTTCATTTGTACTTTTAAAAATCGGGAAACTGCCCTTCTGGCTGCTGAGGGAGAGAGAGGGGGTACGGAAAGTATCCAACCTTGCCATAGATTGCTGACAGTTGTGCTGCTAGATGGGGGGGGGGGGTTCTGCCAGATCTGAGGGGAGTAACAGGAGGTGGCCAGGTGGCAGGCTGTGGGGTTGGGGTGGACGGGCATGGAACACAGTTGCCGCAGCCGGCAAGGCAGCCATGCAGCTGCACACACTGCTGACAGCCCACTGTGGACTTAGGGCCACGGGTGGTATAGGTGTCCCCCCCACCCCCCCCGCAGGCCACGCCTAGGTACCCTCTGGCCCCAGCCGACCCATCAGCTGTATGGGAGTGTTCCGGCACAACCAATGCCATTGTATTGGCTGGGATGAATGTGTGTGAGGAGTGTAATGTGTATATGTGGCTGCAGCTTGTCAGCCTCCCGAGTGTCAATCACGGACCCGGCGAATCCCGCACCATTGTTCATTGGAATCGATTGTGTTCCACGTGGTGCCGGTGCCAGCCCCTCCACAATCACAGAATCGATCCAGGTTCGGC
Organism: Scyliorhinus torazame; assembly: GCF_047496885.1. Lineage (NCBI taxonomy): Eukaryota > Metazoa > Chordata > Chondrichthyes > Carcharhiniformes > Scyliorhinidae > Scyliorhinus > Scyliorhinus torazame. The sequence continues at coordinate 210,090,464 of NC_092717.1, forward strand.
GCCAGGTTTGCTGTTATGAAACTCCACAAATTTTGCCCTGACGTCAACACTAGTCTCAGAAACGGAGAATCCCGCCCCTGATATATGTGAAGCCTCTGTCATGTTAATCTTCACAACAGGCCTGTCTGCACCTCACCCCTGCCTCGCTCGCACAATGGTCCAAGATCAAAAGCCCCCGTGCAGACCCCTTTCAGAGGATGGGGTGGCAGAAAGATAGGAGTCAGACTTTGGCATAAACTGAGGTTTCCTCACAGTGAGATATCATCACTCTCCTGCCTTGTATAGTGACCCGCTGACAGTGATAGCACAGGCCCATCACCCTAGAGTGATGTTGCAAAGACTCTTTTAGGGTGGAACAGGGTGGTCGGGAAGGGAGTGAGGAATAGGGGAGGAGATGGGGTTGCGGGAAGGGGGGGATGTGAGGAAGAAGGAAAATGTGGAGGGGAAGAGGGAAATGTGGGGGAGGGGAAATTGGGGGAAGCAGGGAAATGGGGGAGAGGGGGAGGATGGATTGGGGTGAAGGAAGGAAATGGGGGGGTTAAGCTGACGGACACAGCCTCGTTCTATGAGAATCTGGTGAGGATGAGGGCCTCCCACGCCCTCTGGGCATGTCGGATTGTTTCCACCGCCTGTCCTCCATTATCCAGCCCGTCCCCTGGTTACTCCTCGAGTTCATCACCCCTTGCTGTGCCAGGTTATGGAAGGCATAGCAGACCAACACAAAGCGAGAGACCCCTGGGAAGGGGTGGGGTGTACTCCAGGGCGCCACTTGAGTGGTCCAGGCATTGGAACCACATTTCCAGCAATCTAATGCACCACTCAATGACAGCACTGGTGGCAATATGGGCCTCATTATATCGTGTCTGCACATCAGTCTGAGGCCTCCGCTCCGGCATCATCAGCCATGACCTCAGCAGGTATCCCTTGTCACCAAGAGCCAACCCGACATCCTGGAGTGGTCCTCAAAGACATCAGGGATCGAGTGTTCCAGGATGCAGCTGACATGCATGCTCCCTGGGTGGTCCAGGCATTGGAACCACATTTCCAGCAATCTAATGCACCACTCAATGACAGCACTGGTGGCAATATGGGCCTCATTATATCGTGTCTGCACATCAGTCTGAGGCCTCCGCTCCGGCATCATCAGCCATGACCTCAGCAGGTATCCCTTGTCACCAAGAGCCAACCCGACATCCTGGAGTGGTCCTCAAAGACATCAGGGATCGAGTGTTCCAGGATGCAGCTGACATGCATGCTCCCTGGGTAATGGGCACAAGTGTGCATGATTTGGAGGTGGTGGTCACACACAACCTGACCATTCAGGGAGTGGAACGCCTTCATACAGAGCATCCGTCCTGGGCAGCACGGTAGCACAAGTGGATAGCAATGTAGCTTCACAGCGCCAGGGTCCCAGTTTCGATTCCCCGCTGGGTCACTCTCTGTGCGGAGTCTGCACATTCTCCCCGTGTTTGTGTGGGTTTCCTCCGCGTGCTCCGGTTTCCTCCCACAGTCCAAAATCATGCAGGTTAGGTGGATTGGCCATGCTAAATTGCCCTTAGTGTTCAAAAAGGTTATTAGGGCTTATTGGGTTACGGGGATAGGGTGGAAGTGAGGGCTTAAGTGGGTCGGTGCAGGCTCGATGGGCCGAATGGCCTCCTTCAGCACTGTATATTCTATGTTCTATCAGTCACCTCCCGGATGTACCTGTTGGCTGTAGATTGGGAAATGCCTCACAGGTCCCTGCTCAAGTCTTGGAATGAATTGGTGGCATAAACGTTGAGGTCTGCGGTTACCTTCAAGGACACTGGGAGTGGGTGTCCTCCTCCTCCACAGGTGGCCAAGTCCAATGACGCCTGTACAGCCTTGGCCGTTGCTGGCCTCCCCTTCTTGGTCCCTCCTCAACCTGATGGGAGGCAGGGTCTTCAGGGGGTGCTGCAGCCCCCTGCACAGACGGTGCCGCCTCCAGCAAGCTTCGCGCTGCTGTCGCCTTTTCCGACATCCGGCTGTCTCGGCTGCCATCACCAACGCAAGGGCAGCTGCTGCAGGATTGACACCAGCAACCATTTTTGTATCTGTGAGGAAGTGGAGAAGGAGTTGGACCAACAATCAGTTAGGCCTTCCATCCTGGAACCCTCAAATCTCCAAAGCCTCCCCTTATGCACTAATAATCCTCTGGGACATGGCATGTGTGCCCTCGAGGAGGCACTTGAGAGTTGAGGAGTGTGAAGTGCTATCACAACTAACAAGGCTCATTCCTCATTTGAAATAGCCTTCAGATGCGAAGCTAGAGGCTGCTCACAGTCAACGGGAGTGACTGACTTTCAGGTGATAAGCTGCAGCAGGGTTCTGTCCTGGAGGTGTTTGGTAGGACAGGCAGGCTGCAGCTGTAGTTGCCCCTGTTATGGGTCTGCACAATATTTAATGATTGGAGGCCTCACAGTTACAAAGCCTCTCACCCCTCCCCTTCCTGGCCCAGGGTGATCCCGATTTGAGTGTTTCAGCCCCTTGACCATGCCCTAACCTCCTGAGGAGTGTCCCCCTTGCCCCTGCCGAGCACTGCGGCAGCAGCTCCAGGTACCCGTGACTTGAGCTTCATGCTGTAAAATGGAAACAGCTTCTCACCACCTGACTTCCCCTCAGTGACCACTTGCCATCGGAAGTGAATCGGGTGAATTCCAAACTGTTTCGCATCCAGTGCGAATCCTGCTAATTACCTGGCACGTCCAGATCTAAGGTGGGCACAATGCGGTGAATAAATCACGCCCCTAACCTGAAACAGGTGCCGGAATGTGGCGACTAGCGGCTTTTCACAGTAACTTCATTTGAAGCCTACTTGTGACAATAAGCAATTTTCATTTCATTTCATTTTCAAACAGACCAATGTGATTACTGGAAAGAATTGGCTAAGGGTACCAGTGCTAACTCTGTGACCACATGCAACGCCTCTAATTGCAGGAAGAAGTCTAACAATTTTACCAGATCTACCTCCAACACAGAAAAGGAGCCCAGCATGGTATACATTCTAAAACTTTATCCTTATTGCTACGTTGTATTTTTAAACTGGACCTTTTCTCCAGAAAAGAATAATTCTTTTCACAGCTTCTGGAACATCACACCTCGGGAGCCGCTAACAGACAACCTGGGACTGTTCAGGCCAACTTCAAAGGGAGCTATAGGAATTCCATTTGTATTTGATAAGCCAATGTTGTTGGTAGAGTCGGTGGGTCTATTGAGGCAATGGCTTCCTGAACGCCAACCCTCAACATAAATTACACCCCTTTCAACCCACAATGGCTGTGACGTTATCAGTCCTGCAAACAGGGTTAAATCCAGATGCTGGATAAACACCCTTTTTGAAGTCATTGTCGAGGAGGAAGGTCACATGATCCAAGACTCTGGCCCTTGGAACAGTTTAATATGACATCGCTGGGCTGCGCACCATCCGACTGGCAAGCCGCAAAGAAGCCGGCTCTGTCCAGAAAGGACAACTGGCTCATTCTACCTGACTGCTGGAAAATCTTGTACCATCGTTTATAGAACCGACTCCATCTCGGCGTGCCTACTGCACCACCTGGAAAGTGAATCTTGCAACACCAGTGGTCTCCAGCCAACCCCTGCTACTGTGTGAGTGCAGAGTGGGGGGCACTGCAGACGCTCCTTTTGCAGATTTTAAATGTGTGAAATGAATGTGTGAGTTAATCCGAACTGGAGTTTGATGTGGGATTATGAGTAAATTTGGATCGTGTACAAATCGAGGGGTTGTGAAAAGGTACGCCACTGCTTATTTTTTTAAACAAACTCATTCAAAACACTTGTTTACAGGCATGTGGTAGGAAGAAAAACAATGTTGTTTAAACGGACCTCCCTCCTGACCATAAACTGATCATCGCTTAAAAATCTGCCTTTATGTTGCTAAAGTGCTTGAAATGCTCACCACAAATGCCCGTGAAGCAGTGGAGCCCCCGTCACATCTCCACCCTTACACTGCTCGTGTTCTTTCATGGACACCCTTACTGTAATCACTGTATTAAATGTACAGGCGCCCATCATACTTTATCTGATTATCAAGTCCAGCTCTGGGAGGTCGAAGGGGTTGCCTGAAGGGACTGTCATTGGGAGGGTTAATGTCAATGAGGATGGCTTGTGGGCCGGAGGGGGAGGGTCACTGAAGCCCCCATGCCAGAGAGGTTAGAGGAGGGTGAGGCATGAAGACATGATGCCAGTGATGGTTGTGGAGGGGGTACACTGAAGTCACAATGCTGGCGATGGTGTTGAGGGTGGGGCACTGAAGCCCCAATGCCAGTGATGGTGTTGGGTGGGTACCTTGCTGTCACTTTGAGATCGGGGTGCCCATTCCAACTCGCGTCCCGATCTCTGTGAAGCCGGGTTTTCCGGCCCCGTGCCTCTCAGTGCCGGGATGAAACTCAACCTGTTCCAAAAATATTTCAAAAGTGTGGGTGGACTGCAATCTGGATCTCCCCGGCCAACTTGGGAGACGAATCCCAGAAATCTTTTGGAAATTTGCGCCCTTGCTGTGTCACAAGGCGACTGAAATGGAAAATGCTCCATTCCCCAGCATTCAAATGTCTCATCTTGTTCATAAAACAGAAGAGCTTCATTGAGGAGGAGCGAACTGTGCTTAAAACGATGTGACATAATGATAAATGGAGTCAACAAATACCAAATGGGTATGTACAGGAATAACAAACTGCAGGACAAAAGATGGAGCCGAGGCTTCCTGAATTAAATTAGATCAAAGGTAAGAAATGGACCTTCAAATCCCGACACGAAACACCTTTATAGTTCTGACAACCCTTATCGATTAGTTTGCAACAAACTTTCAGCTGTTTCATTGTTCTGGAACAATTAAATGTGTTTCCTTCCTTTCTGACAGCTAACTCCATAGCAATGCTCCCATGGTTGAATGAATACATTAAATGTTTGCGTGATTGACAATTGTTACACAGGCATTTTAAGAGAGCAAACCCTGGTATAATTTACAATGCAAACTCAGGGCAGACGATTAAATGAAAAGCAGTTTGCCTCATTATTCTAGTTTTATCCGCAACGTTTTAGCATTAGAAGATAAGCATTTTCAATCACAAAATATTCCAAAATCAGCAATTTGTGCACCGAAAAGAAGGTTTTTTATCTGAGCTACCATATCTTTATGCTCCCCCCTTATTTATATTCAGTACGCTGTGGGTGCAGGAAAGAGAAACCATTTGAAAATGAAAATGGCTTATTGTCACAAGCAGGCTTCAAATGAAGTTACTGTGAAAAGCCCCTAGTCGCCACATTCCAGCACCTGTTCGGGGAGGCTGGTACGGGAATTGAACCGTGCTGCTGGCCTGCCTTGGTCTGCTTTAAAAGCCAGCGATTAAGCCCAGTGTGCTAAACCAGTCCCTACACGTTTGCATGTTTAAGACCTTGCACATCTAAGTTGCTGTTTCCATGTGTTTAATACTCTGCAAATATTTATCTGATCTCGTGGCAGCATTCCTGCAAATCTAGTTGAAGCGTATTGTGTGAACAATGGAGGTAACAAATCAAAGTGAGATTTGATATGTTTAAAAAGACACCATTGAATAGGATTTGCCATTCCATAGGCTGGATATTAAGCAATTATTCAGAAAACTGGCAATGCTGCAATGCGTTCTGATGAAGGGTCATCATCAACCTAACACGTCAGTGCTGTTTCTCCACAGATGCACTCTGACTTGCTTAGTATTTTCAGCATTTTCTGTTTTTATTAATGCTACAATGCAGCAGGGTTCTGAATCTGAACAACTGGTATGAAGATCAAAATTCCTGTGCTTCATTCAGCCAGCACAGTTGTCATAGAGAAGAACGCTCACCCTGGGCTGGAAGCGCATCATAAACCCCGAGTTATTATCATAAAAGGGGCTGGTTTAGCACACTGAGCTAAATCGCTGGCTTTGAAAGCAGACTAAGGCAGGCCAGCAGGGTTCAATTCCTGTACCAGCCTCCCCGAACAGGCGCCGGAATGTGGTGACTAGGGGCTTTTCACAGTAACTTCATTTGAAGCCTACTTGTGACAATAAGCCATCTTCATTTCATTGGCATGACTGGCCTGTGCTACCGGCACTGGAAAGGTGCATTTAATAGTACTCACTCCGATCTGCTTTTTTCTTCAGCAAGCGCAGTAATGAGCAAGCCGGGCATTAGGTTCCGCAGTGGCGAAATGGAGCTCTCTGAGAACCGCTGCTGAATGTTGTCAGGAGCCAGTCTTTGATGATAATGGGTCATTGATTGGCATGCATCACAGCTGCAGTTCCCTACACGACCCCACTTGTACCGATTAAGGCCTTGGCCAGTGCTGGAGTGGTTGGGGAAAGCCCAATTTTGGTGTAGCAGGATAAGGCCGGGTGGAAGGGCTGTAGGATCTGTGGTGAGCAAGTGTTTTTTAAAGTTGGTGCATTGGTTCCATTCGTGCTTCCATCGGGCCTCAGCAGTTATTGATTGGCACGGTTGTCTTAGCCATACAGACTGGGGTGATGGGAGACAGGCAGCAGGTGGATTGGCAAGGTAGCGGGAGGCTTGGTTTGATGTAAATCTTCTCCAGGAGCTTTCTTGTTGCAATTTCCCTCTTTATGTGAGAGGGTGAGATGTTATTCAAGACTGACAGCCGGGGAGTTGAGTTGATGGGATGGTACCTAAGACGATACGTGCCGTTGTGTTGAGCTGAGTTTCTCCAAGATTGGTGTGGGATGAGTTGTACTATAATGATGTGCAGTACTCTGCAGTCGAATAGACGATAGCAAGAGCTGAGGTCCTTAAGGTTGGGGCATTTCCACCACATGAAGAGTCAGCAAGTTTGCTGAGGAGGTTGTTTTGCGTTTTGACCTTTGCTTTTGCTTTTTAATGTAGTTTATAGCTACTCAACCTTGCAAGGGGCCCAACAATGATAACAAAAACAATTTTATTCGACAAACTTTGGCTCCAAAGGGGTCCACTTGCCCTCTTGGAGCAACCACCATAATTTAGTGAAGGTTTGGGGCCCTCAGAAGGCCTCAGAGGAATACTAAGCAACTGTCAGTTAAAGCTGCAATCAAACCAGCCAGGGTCTCATTGGATGGTGAAGCAGGCTTGAGGGGCCTCTTGTGTCAGGAATTTCTTCTATCAAAGGTTTTTTTTTTAATTCTTTCAAGGGATATGGGCATCTCTGATGAGGCCAGCATTTGTTGCCCATGGTTAATTCCCCTGCCACACCATTCAATATCTGTTAAGAGTCAACCACATTACTGTGGGTCTGGAATCACATGTAGTCCATGTAAGAATGGCAGATTTCCTTCCCTAAAACCAGGTGCGTTTTTACAATAATCGACAATGGTCTCACAATCAACATTACAATTCCAGATTATTAATGAATGGTAGGGGAAAAAGAGAGATGCTGTTGGGGTCGTAGAATAGATGTGCTAATACATAGTGGGAAGGCGGGATGAGTCATCGTGGAGTGCGGGACGGAGGGATGGTGGTGCAGAGGGCCGTATGTTCAGGTGTGAACAGGCATGAGTTAGTGTGCAGGTATGTATGAGTATGGGAGAGGCATGTAGATGTGAATGGGCATGGGGTGTGTGTGAAGATATGAACAGGCATGGGAGTGGGGAAGAGGGAAAAGGGTTTTAGAAAGAGGACTTTATGGTGTCAACTGATGAGTCCTGGGGTTCGTACTGGGGATGATTTTTGATAGGAAGGGATGGTGAATGTTAAAGGGGGCAGGGGCAAACCGGTAGCGTGGGAGGATGAGGCCCATGTGATAACAGATGGAAGGACGCTCAGGTTTGTTGGAAGGGATATGGAAGTAAAACCGGATTTTGGGGGCAGACATGATGAAGGGCAGCATGTCATGGTCATGGGCAGCACATCATAGGCAGCACGGTAGCATAGTGGTTAGCACACTTGCTTCACAGCTCCAGGGTCCCAGGTTTTATTCCTGGCTTGGGTCACTGTCTGTGCGGAGTCTGCACGTTCTCCCCGTGTAGTGCGTGGATTTCCTCTGGGTGCTCCGGTTTCCTCCCACAGTTAACCACATGTGCGGGTTAGGTGGATTGGTCATGCTAAATTGCCCTTCGTGTCCAAAAAAAGGTTAAGTGGGGTTACGGGGATAGGGTAGAGATGTGGGCTTGAGTAGGGTGCTCTTTGTAAGGGCCGGCGTAGACGCGATAGGCTGAGAATGACCTCCTTCTGCACTATAAATTCTATGATTCTATGTCTTTTGTCAGGGCGGTGGGCTCGTAGGCAAAGTAAGGGACATGCATATTAACCTGCACTGGCCAGAGAATGATGGGTAAGGTTGTCGGGTCACTGTACGGGAAGGGGAGTCTAAAGTCACACCAGGATGGTCAGTGTTCATGGGGGGGTGCGGGGGGGGAGGCTGTGGGTCACATAGGGGAGGTTGAATGGTGTTGGACTCAACCTCAAAAGTCACACACACCATGATCGCTTGTAACTACCTACAGCGTCGAGATAGAGATCTCGAGGTGCTGCATGCGAGTTTGGTTGGCAGGGGTGGGCGCAACAGTGGATGAGCTCAACTGAAGGGGTGCATGTTGTACTGACAATGCTAGAGCACTTTAACAGATAAGCACGTGAAGGGAAAAGGGTCAATGTGTGCAGGAGGCTTCAAGCACAGGGCTTTCAAGGACCCTGGGACCCTGACAAGGATCCTTGCCCCCCTGCAAACAAATGATTCTGGGGACACAGATCCAAACTGAAAATTAAAGGGGTGGAGGGGGGGGATCACCTCCAGCTTATGGCCTGCGATTCACAATAAAGCCTCAACGAACCTCATTAAAGTGTAAATGTAGGCTATTTACAAAAGTGTCATAAGATTTAAAATCATAGTGCACCCATGCCACCATATGTGAAATCAAAACCTCAATCTGTACTGCCTATTCCTCTTCTGGTGCTTCCCTGACATCCACAGCAGGGGTGGAGGCAGCCTGCTTAACAGTTGCCCTGGCTACAGAGATGGTGTGCAGGTCTGCATACATCTCCAGTAGAAACCGGGCATTCTGCTGAACCAGGTTCTCCATAGCATCTGCCACCGTTCCCGTGGAGACCTTGATATGTGCACAATTTGGCACCACTTCATCAGCCAGGAGGTGGATTAAATCGTCCGCCTCATGTGCCACTCTGTGCCTGATGTTCCCCGCTTCTTGCAGCTTCCCCAGCATCTCGTGCGGGGCCGATCCCGCAAGCTCGTCCCCGACTTAGCCATCACAGATGTCTCTTCCCCAGTAGTCCTTCCAGTGCCAGTGAGCTTGGCTGACCCTGTCTCCTCCTGCTGCGGAGATGTATCCTCGTGGTGACTGCCAAAATTTAAGACCCTGCCTGAACTAGATCTAATACCCACTGAGGCGTTTATCTCGGCACTGTAGAGGGTACAGGTGATTCTGTGATGCCTCTACAGGTTCACTTCTTTCCTTCTTCCTAATATCTTTGGTTCTCTGTGGGTTGGATGACCTGTTGGACCAGGTTATTCTGGCCCTCACCTCTACCTGCTGACACCTGTAACTGAAAGAGTAGAGAGCAAATAACTGCATATGCTACAGCCAACATAGTGGAACTGAGGTTTTGTTTGACATACATCAATTCTTACTAGATGGAGGCAGCAAGCCAACCTCTCCATCACTCCTCCTCCCAGCTAACTGGACTGCCTGCTCCTCATCGTCAGAAAGGTTCTTCAGGTCAGGCCAGCCTTCTCTACCTCCCTCCACTGTTGTTTCTCTATGCTTCATGTGCAAAGATGGAAAATGGGCTTGAGAGCAATTGGGTGTAATGCATCTTCCTCACGTTTTCAATTTTACAATAACCCACAAGATTGTGTGCCATGTGACTGATGCACTGGAAGTTATCCAGAAGGGTTCTGGGGCAATCCCCTCCAGATAGGTGAGTCCATACAGAAATGCAAATGGATGGATGAGGCTCACAGAGGCATATCATTATCGGTACCCTCAATACATAACCCACCCCCATCCTAACCCCAGAAAGTGCCGGAATTCTCCGGTCATTGGGATTCTCCAATCCTACTGGCACAACCAGTCCTCTGTCCCCCCACTGCTGATTTCCCAGTGATGTGGAGTGGCTTCAATGGGAAATCCTATTGACAAAAGGCAGGGGTACAGACTCCCGCCACCAGTGAACGGTGCATATGGGGGACCAGACAATCCCTCCCAGTATCTGGGCTCTCTGTGTGGAAAGGTCAGGGACCCACAATGGCCTCTCCACGTGCAGACTAAATGGACAGCAGTGGGGCTATGAGGCATCACTTTATCACGTTGTGTATCTTTTATGTATGGGTCACACAGATGGTGCCTTTGCCATGGAGACCCATGCCCCCTGTACCATTCAGTGAGGCGAGTGTGAGCACTTACCCTGGCAGCGTGGATGAGGTCATTCATCCATTACCTGAATTGGAGACAATCCTCCAGTGGAGGCCATGAGCACTGGCCGCACAGGCGACTTCCTCCCATGCAGGGTTGGTCACATGTCTCAGCCTCCTCCTTCCAGCCTTAGGGTACAGGATGCCCCTCCTGGCCTCCAATGCATTGAATAGCACTTTGAAGTTGGGATTGACTGGCCATCTCCTCCTTCAATAATAGACAGGTATTATGAAGTTGATGTCCAGACGCCTTTTAAATATGGTGCCCGATATGACAACGGGACGCAGCCCACCCTGATGTGTCATGCGTCAGGAAACCCCGACTGCATAATTAATTATGCCAGCATCACACGATTGAATGTGAACTCCCATTGACCTCCGTGGCAGGAAACACGCTGGGTTCCCACCCCTGCCATGGAACTTAGGCCCAGAATGGAAAATCCCAGCCTGTATCACCATCACCTATATTCACATTTCTTGCTCTTTACTTGTTCGGTGTTCCAATGAAATAATACTGAGTTCAACTAAAAATAAAGACACAGATTTAGGCACTCAGTGTGAATCATTACTTATTGCTGATTATTTATTGCTGTCACAAAAATGCTTATATATTAGTGGCTATTTTTATATTTAACGCTTTGAGATTTTTGAATTCTTTCACAGGACATGGGCAGCGCTGGCTAGACCAGCATTTATTGCTCATCTCTAATTGCCCTTGAGGACATAGTCGTGAGCCTCCTTCTTGGTCCGTGTGGTGTAGGTATATCTGCAGTGCTGTTAGGAGGGCAGTTTGAGGATTTTGACCCAGTGACAGTGAAGGTATGGCGATGTAGTTCCAAGTGTGTGGCTAGGAGGGGAACCTGTAGGTGGTGGTGTTCCCATGTGAATGCTGCCCTTGTCCTTCTAGGTGGTGGAGGTCACGGACTGGAAGATGCTGTCGGAGGGGCCTTGGAGAGATGATGCAGTGCTTATCACATTGAAGCCTCTCGGAGCTGTGCAATAAATTGTTAGGCTCAGTTTCCATCTCAGACTTATAGAGGGAGCCATTGAGCAGAGGAAGGGATCACAAATCTTATGATGATCTGCAATGGACTGATCCTAGCAACTGAGATTAGCATTTTATATACAGGTCTGCCAGCTTGTGGGTTCCATATGTGCTGGAAAAGGTACAGCTCACAAAGAAATAAAAATGACAACAGCAATTTGCATTTCCATAATTCTTTTAACATAGCAAGCATGCCAAGGTGTTGACTAAAATGTAATTAAAGGAGGTTTTTAAAAGTGGGCAGAAGGCAGCAAAGCAGGACCAGAGAGGGTTTTGGTAGTGATGAGAAGGAGAAGGGGCAGAGGAAGAACAGGAGACTCAAGTTAGAGGGAAAGTTGAGGCAAAGGCCAAAAGGGGGTTGTGGGTGAATGTTTAAGGGTCTGGCACACTTGGGTTAACATGGGATTGAATACAGTGCTGCCCAGGCAGTGATGTAAGAGAACACATCCTACACCTAGGGGTCAATCTTGTGTTGGGTAGAGCCGGGTGTACAAGCAAGCATGGAGACAGCCCCTTGCATGAACCCTTTACTGTGTATATGTACATTGTTCTTTTAGTAAATAAATACATGAAGTAACGCTACTTGAGGCGACAATAACTTCATTAAAATCCATCAACCGTTATCCAACACCTTACAACAGTATGGTTAGGAGAAGTCACAAACATAGTTTCATTGTTTTGGGTATAAGGAACTACCAGTAGTAGCTAAGTACAGGAGTGAACAAGAATTTGTACTCGGTGTGGGATAGCATTCAATGAGGGGATTCCTGATCAAGCTAGAGTTTAGATAGGTTGGAATTCATAAGCATTGTGCTGAGCACTTAAGAGAAGTCATAGAATCGCTACGGTGCAGAAGGAGGACATTTGGTCCATCTAGTCTGCACCAACCCTCCAAAAGAGCACCCCACCTAGGCCCACGTTCCAAACCTATCCCCATAACCCAGTAACCACACCTAACCTTTAGGATACTAAGGAGCAATTTTGCATGGCCAATCCACCCAACCTGCACCTCTTTGGACGGTCGGAGGAAACCGGAGCACCCAAAGGAAACCCAAACAGACACGGGAAGAATGTACAAACCTCGCACAGAAAATCACCCAAGCTCAGATTGAAACTGGGTCTCTCGTGCTGTGTTCCAGCAGTGCTAATCACTGTGCCACCCTTTCACGTCTATAGATAGCATAAGCTCAATGTCAGCAGAAATTGAGTTGAAATAAGAGTGAATGATCATAATCTTTGATCATTACATCTGTTCCCACTTTATTTCTGAATGCCTGCTGTTGGTAAGCATTCTGATTTTTCCATTCACACCTCCATCATACATTTCTTTTCTTGCAGGACTTGTCCCATTACCATCTACATTTGTCAGGCACCATCATCCCTTTTGTCATTTAATCTCTCCTGCCTTGCACTGCATCACAGATCTTCCTTTTTTGTTCTTTCCTCCCATCCACTGGCTTTCCCTGCCATGCTTGAAAACTGTACATCTCTAATCACTCCCAGTTCTGATGAAAGGTCACTGTCCTGTGATCTTAACACTGATTCTCTCTCCACAGATGCTGCTAGTCCTGCTGAATACTTCCAGCAGCCAACAGTATTCTACACTTACAGAGATGAAATGTATTGGAAAGTCAAAAGACAACAGTTGGTAATGGATAGAAGATGGGCCTTGAATATCAGCTCTGGGTCAAACTGGGCCCAAAGCTTCAGGTGCAGCGGGAGAAGGGATGGGGAATATGGCCGGGATGAAAAATGTTTGTGGGGAGCCAAAAGATGATACTTGTAACAGTGGTAATTTAGAGATAGTTTTGGCTCATCATGCTAAACGGGAAGTCTGACACCACAGTTGTATACAGTAACTGGGAGACTGCTGAGAGATAGAATTCAATGCTATTGATGTACATTTCGAAGCTGATTTCATGTCCATGGATAATCGTGCCAAGGAACTTGGAAAGATTTGAAAAAAGATGGGCTAAAAATAGTACCTTGGGTTACTTCAAAGGTAAGAATTCTCACAACACCAGTTTAGCAGGTTTATTTGAGTGCGAATTCCCTTCCAGTTGGGGAACACTTCAGCAGGCAAGAACATTCAGCCTCCAATCTTCGGGTAAACATTCTCCAGGCGGCTTTCAAGACAAACGACAACGCAGAATCGCCGAGCAGAAACTGATAGCCACATCCGCACGCATGAGGACCGCCTCAACCGGGATCTCGGGGTCATGTCACATTACATGTAACCCCCACCATACTGCCCGGATTTGCAGAATCCTAAGAACTGTCCTGGCTTGAGACAATTCACCCCTCAATTAGCTGTAATTATGACTCCCTCCACGCAAACTGTTTGTTCCTGTAAAGACTTGTTTACCTGTAAAGACTCACATTCCAACCATTCTTCACATTTCAATCTGTAATTATCTTGCAATTGTGTTTCTCCTATCTATATATGCTGTGATTGTGAACCTGCCTCCACTTCACCCGATGAAGGAGCAGCGCACCGAAAGCTTGTGATTTCAAACAAACCTGTTGGACTTTAACCTGGTGTTGTGAGACTTCTTACTGTGCTCACCCCAGGACAACGCCGGCATCACCACATAATCAGTTCAAACGTGACAAAGGGGAAACCAGAGAAAACAGGAACAATTCCTCAAAATGAGGAAATCTCACAATCGGGCGACAATGTTATCAATAAAGAAGCATCACAGAAGATAAATTGGAAACTTTGAAAAGTTGCCCATTGTACTGCCTTTCTCATGAAATGAAGAGGAAACAATTTAGCACTATTAAATAATAAGTTGTAAAATTGACTTGCAGCGTGTGAATTCAAGCCGGTGAATTCTCTCAGCTTGAGGATTTCTCTACTGAGGAATTAAGCTTCACATCGAAGATGGCTTAATTGGCAGGGTACCCACTCCAGTCTACTTTTGTACACTCACAGCAGTTGGAGACATAGCCGTCCTGATGTGAAAAGAGATTGCGTATTCTCTTGGCCAACAAATTATCTGTGTAATGGGCAGACCTCGAAAAGGTGAAGAACTTGGGTGCAATTAAAAGCAAACTGAAAGGAGAAATAATATACACGTCGAGCAAAACCCATGAAACGTAATTATATAGTTATTATTCATCTGAATCAATGGGGTTAGGGGTTAATGATCTTTCCTCATTGTCTGCTCTTTAATATTCTTGCCCTTGTGTGCCATGATTGAGGTTAATTTCAAGAATATTTAAGAATACTTACATTCAAAGTTTATAATAAATGTCAATGTGTCAGCTTTGCATGCTGTTATTGATCTCCATTAACAACACATTGCAATTTGACCACAGTTTATTTGCATCACAGCAGTCACGGCATTCCTGGCACTGAGCACTGTGAGAATTCACAATATAATCAAGCATTGATCATCATCAGTTGATAATCGTTGAAGCTCCCATGATGTCCCCAACACCTCTTTTGGAAAACCCTAATGTTGTGTTTTGGACTATCTGTGGCTTGTCTTTCACTCTGTAGTGGTATTGCTGTGTCACATCTTGCAGGTTTTCGATACCCCATTTGCTTATTCAACAATTAACTAGCCCACTTTTGATGAGAATTTCTCCCTCAGACGTCCTATTACCCCTTCTCCATTCGCTCAACCACCCAAAGTCATTGGCGCTTTCTAGAGGTGGTCAACTTACCTAACTGCCAATGGATTCTGATGTCATTTGCAGGTGGCACAATCTCCTGTCAGCGCAATACCAGGTTTTAACACCTGACTAGACACAAGCTGTAGAACTGCAAATATTTTTCTCAGTTCAAGTTCAGTACATAACATCTTAGTGGATGTGAGCATTAGTCTGTAAATGATCCAAAATTTGGGACTTTTATTGTGCTCTGTGAAGAAGTACATAAGAGGTACTTGAAGCAGTCAACGAGTCTTATCGAACAGGATTGGTGTATTTAGTGAAGGTGAGGAGGCTAATCGAGTTTTAAAAATCATTATGTGGCAGGCCAACCAAGGAGTACTAGATAGAAATCAATGATAAGTGAAATAAAAATAAATACCAGGAACACTTCTTTGCATGAAAAATGATAAATACTTGGAATTTTCTACCAACCAAGGAAATAAATTGATAAACATTTATGTTTTACAAAATACCGTTAAATGGCCCAATGGGAAAATCCTAAGTATCATCTCAGTCCTAAATGGCCAAACCCTCTCCTAAGATTTTGATCCGTAGTCCTGGACTCTTCTGCCAGTGCAAATAGCTTCTCAGAATCATCCTTGTTAAAGCTTCTAAGAATTCTATGCTTTTCAATGAGATCAGCTCTCATTATTTCTATACTCTACATAATATATGTCTGCCCACTCCACTAGTTGACTGAGTTAAAATGACCCTCAACAGTAGCATAGTGGTTAGCACTGTTGCTTCACAGCACCAGGGTCCCGGGTTCAATTCCCGGCTTGGATCACTGTCTGTGCGGAGTCTTCATGTTCTCCCCGTGTCTGCGTGGGTTTCCTCCGGGTGCTCCGGTTTCCTCCCACAAGTCCCAAAAGACGTGTTTGTTAGGTGGATTGGACACTCTGAATTGTCCCTCTGTGTACCCGAACAGGCGCCGGAGTGTGGCGACTCGGGGATTTTAACAGTAACTTCACTGCAGTGTTAATGTAAGCCTACTTGTGACAATAATAATAACAATAATTGTTCATTGTCACAAGTAGGCTTCAATGAAGTTACTGTGAAAAGCCCCTAGTCGCCACATTCCGGCGCCTGTTCGGGGAGGCCGGTATGGGAATTGATCCGCGCTGCTGGCATTGTACTGCATTACAAGGCAGCTGTTTAGCCCAGTGTGCTAAACCAGCCCCTAATAAAGATTATTATAAAGATTGTAGCATGGATTTCTCCTAGTTCACCCAGGGCCCAGGTACCAAACACAAGCTTAGAACATAGTCCATAGAACATAGAAAAATACAGCACAGAACAGGCCCATCGGCCCACAATGTTGTGCCGAACCTTTGTCTTAGATTAATCATAGATTATCATAGAATTTACAGTGCAGAAGGAGGCCATTCGGCCCATCGAGTCTGCACCGGCTCTTGGAAAGAGCACCCTACCCAAGGTCAACACCTCCATCCTATCCCCATAACCCAGTAACCCCACCCAACACGAAGGACAATTTTGGACACTAAAGGCAATTTATCATGGCCAATCCACCTAACCTGCACATCTTTGGACTGTGGGAGGAAACCGGAGCACCCGGAGGAAACCCACGCACACATGGGGAGGATGTGCAGACTCCGCACAGGCAGTGACCCAAGCCGGAATCGAACCTGGACCTTGGAGCTGTGAAGCAATTGTGCTGTCCACATTGCTACCGTGCTGCCCTTAAGAACAAATTAATCTACACTATATCATTCTACCATAATCCATGTACCTATCCAATAGCTGTTTGAAGGTCCCTAATGTTTCCGACTCAACTACTTCCACAGGCAGTGCATTCCATGCCCCCCCTACTCTCTGGGTAAAGAACCTACCTCTGACAACCCCCCTATATCTTCCACCATTCACCTTAAATTTATGTCCCCTTGTAATGGTTTGTTCCACCCGGGGAAAAAGTCTCTGACTGTCTACTCTATCTATCCCCTTGATCATCTTATAAACCCCTATCAAGTCGCCCCTCATCCTTCTCTGTTCTAATGAGAAAAGGACTAACACCCTCAACCTCTCCTCGTAAGACCTACTCTCCATTCCAGGCACCATCCTGGTAAATCGCCTTTGCATCTTTTCCAAAGCTTCCACATCCTTCCTAAAATGAGGCGACTACAACTGTACACAGTACTCCAAATGTGGCCTTACCAAGGTTTTGTACAGCTGCATCATCACCTCATGGCTCTTAAATTCAATCCCTCTGTTAATGAACGCTACCACACCATAGGCCTTCTTCACAGCTCTATCCACTTGAGTGGCAACTTTCAAAGATGTAGGAACATAGACACCAAAATCCCGCTGCTCCCCCACATTGCCAAGAACCCTACTGTGAACCTTATATTCCGCATTCATATTTGTCCTTCCAAAATGGACAACCTCACACTTTTCAGGGTTAAACTCCATCTGCTACTTCTCAGCCCAGCTCTGCATCCTATCTATGTCTCTTTGCAGCTGATAACAGCCCTCCTCACTATCCACAACGCCACCTCTTTTACCACCCCACCTCTTTTACCACCCTCCCTAATTTTATTGAAACATCTATAACCAGGGACCTCCAACAACCATTTCTGCCCCTCTTCTAACCAAGTTTCCGTGATGGCTACCACATCATAGTCCCAAGTACCGATCCATGCCTTAAGTTCACCCACCTTATTCCTGATGCTTCTTGCGTTGAAGTATACACACTTCAACCCATCTCCGTGCCTGCAAGTACTCTCCTTTGTCAATGTTCCCTTCCCCACTGCCTCACTACATGCTTTGGCGTCCTGAATATCGGCTACCTTAGGTGCTGGACTACAAATCCGGTTCCCATTCCCCTGCCAAATTAGTTTAAACCCTCCCGAAGAGTACTAGAAAACCTCCCTCCCAGGATATCGGTGCCCCCCTGGTTCAGATGCAACCCGTCCTGCTTGTACAGGTCCCACCTTCCCCAGAATGCGCTCCAATTATCCAAATACCTGAAGCCCTCCCTCCTACACCATTCCTGCAGCCACGTGTTCAACTGCACTCTCTCCCTATTCCTATCCTCGCAATCACGTGGCACCGGCAACAAACCAGAGGTGACAACTCTGTCTGTCCTGGCTTTTAACTTCCAGCCTAACTCCCTAAACTTGTTTATTACCTCCACACACCTTTTCCTACCTACGTCGTTGGTACCAATGTGCACCACGACTTCTGGCTGCTCCCCCTCCCCCTTAAGGATCCTGAAGACACGATCCGAGACATCCCTGACCCAGGCTCCTGGAAGTTAACATACCTTCCGGGAGTCTCGCTCGCGACCACAGAATCTCCTATCTATTCCCCTAACCATTGAATCTCCTATTACTATTGCTTTTCTATTCTCCCCCCTTCCCTTCTGAGCCCCAGAACCAGACTCAGTGCCAGAGAACTGGCCACTAGGGCCTTCCCCCGGTAGGTCATTCCCCCCAACAGCATCCAAAACGGTATACCTGTTTTGAAGGGGAACGGCCACGAGGGATCCCTGCACTGTCTGCCTGTTTGTTTTCTTTCCCCTGACTGTAAGCCAGCTACTCTTGTCCTGTACCTTGGGTGTGGTTGCCACCCTGTAACTCTTCTCTATAACCCCGTCTGCCTCCCGGTGATCCGAAGTTCATCCAGGTCCAGCTCCAGTTCCCTAACATGGTCTTTGAGGAGCTGGAGATGGGTGCACTTCCCGCTGGTATAGTCGGCGGGGACACCGGTGGTACCCCTCACCACCCACATCCTACAGGAGGAGCATGCAACTGGCCTAGCCTCCATCCCCTCTTACCTTACAGAATATAGCTGCCCTGTGGACCAACTGGACCTCTGCCCTCCGGCTCTGCTCCCAGTCAGCGGCACTCTCTGTAAACTCCTGGCTCCCTTCTTGCTCTTTGCGGAAATGTAGGAAACAAAATGAAAGGAGCACCTTACTACCTCCTCAGCTAACTCCCTCAGTCACCAAACTCTCACTATAGCACTCAAATGCACCAAATTCAGCACTCCCTCAGTCACCAAACTCTCACTATAGCACTCAAATGCACCAAATGTAGCACTCCCTCAGTCACCAAACTCTCACTATAGCACTCAAATGCACCAAATTCAGCACTCGGTGCAAACAAAGTCTGCACTGTAGGTGGATCACTTTTATACTGTGAATCTAGCCTCTGAAAACTGGTCTAATCCAATTAACTAATTAACAAGCTCCAGCTGCAAGTACCTACAAGTAGAACCTTTGTGTAAAGCTGATTGAAAATTCACCTTCTTCTAAACCAAGCAGCAACTTTTAAGTTAATTAACTAAATAAAAGACTAGACTTTAGATAAAAATGAACCCTCAGTCACCAAACTCTCACTATAGCACTCAAATGCACCAAATTCAGCACTCAGTGCAAACTTGTTTATGTGAGGTCCCTGGTAATTTTAACTTGTGGGTCTAATGAGAGGGAATTCTGGTGGTGAGTGGGAAGACGGGTATCCATAAGTGAGCATCTGTGTAGGGAACCCCAGGCTGGGCACCTTCAGGTTTCTTTACAAAATCAGAGGCCCCCTTACTGCACTTCTTGGTCAAAAAGGAATGCACTGTTCATTTAAAAAAAATATTCTCCTTTATTGGGACTATGTCACCACGCCGGCGTTAAAACTGTGGAGTTTCACACCAGAACAACTGGAGTGAAAGAGCCACAAATTCCTGGCCCTGCAGGGGGCTGGGAAACTACACCCCCGATCGGCTGCCCGCCCGATCCTGACAGCCCGCACACACATTTCCCGGTCACCTATAATGCCCCCCCCTGCCCTCCGATCACCCCTGCCTCCGACGTTTACTGGGCCCTATTTTAACTGTGGAAGGGAATGTATTTTGAGTAAGTTAAAAACTTGCCGAGTGGCAATGGCACAGCTGTGATTTTTAACCTCTTGCATTCCTGGTCCCACTCAGGCATGTCAGGGTTCTGGTTGTCTGGAGGTTTTGTCACAGACATCACACAGTCCTATTGTTAACAAAAACAGAAAATACTGGACAACTTCAGCAGGTTTGACAGCATCTGTGGAGAGAGAAGGGAGCTAATGTTTCGAGTCTGGATGGCTCTTTGTCAAAGCTGGAGAGAATTGGAAATGGGATCAGATTTATACTGTAGTGGGGGGGGGCGTGGAACAGAGGGGCTGGATAGGAGGCCATCGACAGGAGGAAATAGACAAAGATGTTGAGGACAGAAGACAAAAGGAATGTAAGTGGGGGTGATTAATGCTCGGAAGGGTGCTGATAGTGTCACATAAAGAGATTAGAATGTGTGAACAGCAGAATAAAGGTGAACAGTGTGTCAAGGGGCAACTAGGAACAGTTGGACCAAGTGGAGTGTGGGAGGGGGAACAATGGTGAGGGAAAAACAGATCGATGGAAGAAATGAAATAAATCGCTAGAAATAAAAATAGGGTTAAGGTGGAGGAGGGAGTTCACAGTCTGAAGTTGTTGAACTCAATGTTACATCTGAAAGGCTGTTGTAACGTGCCTAATCGGAAGATGATCTTCAAATTAACTGCCACTTACAGTCAACACAGTTTGTACAGTTCAATAAACAAAATATCTTTGTCTCACCATAGACTTTTTATTCACACATCTAACAAGCTGGGAAACGTTTCTCGTGGCACTATCTCCCCAGGTGATAATACAAAACGTCCACACCTCTGTGTTTCCATAAACTGTGGGCAATAAGAACACAAAATACAGGCTGTATTGCTTTTTGCTTGAGATGATAAACACCTTGATAGAATTTATGCCCTTTGGTTGAATGGCCAAAACGGCTTGTGTGCATCCTCAAGAGGGGAGCTCACCAGTGTGTTTTACAAGCTAACATCTGAGCGGCTCTGCAGTTCCCCACCTCAGTTTGATTTGCAAGGACACTTTTGACCAAAGCCATTTTTCACTGCAGCCAAAATCCAATTAGTGCAATTGCGAGCTCATTTTCCCCAAGTCGGCAAACAGACTTGCTCCACAAAGTCAGACTGCTCGAATCTAACCTTATCTTCCTCAGGGTAGTTCTGTACATTTAAGCACTGTTTTTGTTTGACGAAACCTTTGAGATCTCTGGCAAATCACATGTAAAGCCTAACCTTCAGGGTTAATGATATTTTAAGCCTGGGAAAGCAGATGAAGTTGAGACGCAATGAATGCTTACATAAACCAATTAGGAGTAATTGGCAATAAATGATTCATGTAAACATGTCAACTTGGAATAATGCGGCAATTTTAACCTAAATTGCCACTCGCAGAACTGTTGAGATTGCGTGCTACACCGGTTTTACATCCTGTCCAATTTTTATTCTCCTTTGAAGTTTGTACTGGGAGAGAGGCTGCGATCACGAGCGAGGAGAGAGAGCGACTGCAATCGGGATGAGGGAGAGAGAGAGAGACTGTGATTGGGATGAGGAAGAGAGAGGGACTGTGATTGGGATGAGGGAGCAAGAGAGAGACTGCGATTGGGACGAGGGAGAAAGAGTGAGAGAAAGAGAGATGCATTTAGGAGGTGGATAAAAGGTTGCAATTGTGAGGGCTGGAACAGGATTTGCCTGGCCATCAAGGCTGAGGACGGCCAAAGGCTTCCTTGAGAGCTTTCGTAGCAGCACAGAAATGGAGACTTACCTTTCTGGGTAAAGGGGGCAGGCAGGAAAGACGGTTTGACGCCACAATCTGATCGGTCAAGATCTTATCAAATGGCAGAGAAGGCTTTACGGGTCGAATGACCTACTCCTGCTCCTAATTCATAAGCTTCTTTGTATGTTTGTATGAAAGACTGAAAGACAGTGGCAATCGAGGGACCTGTAGCCATATCACGGAAACATGCCACCTGGGAGGTGTCATCTACATTTTAGGGATTGAGAATGCCCGAGAGGTTTCAGATCAGCATGGAAGCTGCTAACACAGTGCAAAATTGAAGCTCAGATAAGGACCAAGGTGAACAGTGACAGCAACAGTAGCAGAAATAGGCTGCAGCTCACAGACGTAGAGCTCGACAATTGATAGGGACTTGCAGAGGGCGGATGTTCACACAATACCCAATACATATAACAGAAGGATCTGGTGCCTAAAGGGTTAACATGAGACTCCGTACAGTACCATGGTGATGTAGAGCTAGGGCCTAAAAAATAATAGAAATGTGCAAGGACCTCGCTATAGCCACTGTACATACATACATAGTTCCGAATCATTAATAAAGACTCTCTTGTAACTTACACTAGACTGCTTCATGGTGTTTGAGCAGTATCCTTCAAACATAGCAACAGAATACCTCAAGGTAACAGCAGTAGAATCCATCATGGTGGTGGCAAGGGATAAATATCCATAACCTCACTACAATGCTGAACAAATAAAGAAAAGGACAACTTCAACACTTTCTGCACTGGAGGAACCTCTCTCCAGATGCGAGGTCGCTGAAAAAAACCCCACCAGAGAAGATTCAGAGACACACGGGAGCCTGGAAGAAAGGAAAAGATAGAAGTTTAAACTCAGGCAGAAGACTCCACTGACTCCTGCTAATACAGCCTGGACGACTGAGCAGTCAATTCCAGCCCCTCCTGACCTAGTGACACAACAGAAGCGAATGACCCAATATTTCTTAGAAAAATACCCAATGTCTTTAGCCTTTGGCTGCCCAATAATTACAATTAACAGGTTTATAAGTTTAAACACAACTACTGTTTATTTATAACAATAACTATAATGAAGTATGCAGCAAATACAACTGGTTAACTATTATCTAATTCTTAATCCCCCACTTTATCTTGCTCCTCACCCTCAACACGTACACAAGACAGAGAGATACAGAGGAGAAGAAAGTGGTAAAAAATTGTCAGTAAAAAAGAGTCTTTGTTTCAGAAGGTGATTTTCAGCACCTTACTTTGCTTTCAGCTTGTGGATTTATTGTGGATTCAGTCAGGTCTCTATAGCTTCAGAAATACAACACTCGCAGTCTTTCTGGAAAGAGAGAGAGAGAAGGTTTTTGGGCTTGGGTTCTCTGCTGGCGGGATTCTCCGTTGTGCCAGCAGCGCACACACGCCAGGGGATCTCCTGATGGCCTTGGTTGCCCACAATGGGAAACCCCAATGGCCGGCGAGCGGGTCGGAGAATCCCGTTCTTGTCTTTGTTTGCAGTCAGTAATGGTTTTTCAGTAGATTTGTTTATTCAGGTTCTCTGCAGCTTTAGGAATACAGTAATCACAGCCTTTCTGGAGAAAACACATATCTTCCCGGCTGTCCAAAGCCTTCCTGAGCACCTGTTTAACTGTGTGTATGCCCTTCTTTGCCTTCCCAATCGACCGTGGATAGAGCGGGCTCGATGTGATGTGTTTGAAATAATAGTGGCGAGAAACGCAAACGCAGTTCATTCATGATTGCTGAAGCAGGGACCATTGTCCGACATAACAATAGATGGTATGCCATGCTGAGCAAAGATCAATTTGACCCGCTGGATCACACAGCGAGTTGTTGCTTAGGGCAACTGCGCCACCTCTGGGTAATTTGAGAAATAATCGATGACAACCAGGTTGTCTCTCCCTTAGAAGTCGAACAAGTCCGTGGCAACTTTACACCATGGGCTGGCAACGACGTCTTCCACTTGCATGGGCTCCTTGCTCTGCCTGCAACAAAGTTTTTGATAGGTATCACTCTGATCAACCATACCTGCTATGTCCTGGGTGATGCCTGGCCAATATACCGTCTCCCAGGCCCAAGTGTCCTTCGTGCAGCTTTTTAGCATGAGCAGCCGTAGCGAGTGCAGGATACAGGATGTGTGCTGCCTTAAGAGCAAACCATTCACCTCACTGAGCTCGGCGCGAAAACTGTAATAGGCGGGACAGGAGCCTTTTTGACAATCTTCCGTTACACACCTGCTAACCTTTTGAAGTACCGGATCCTTGGCTGTTTCTGCCTCTATGTGTTCCATTGCCCAATGAAATATTTCCGACGCAGAGATGATCCTGAAGGGCATCCGCTGAAAACCATACCGGTCAAATGTGTCAGTATCAGCCGAGATGTGTCAGCGGAGTGCCATGCAATCTGCGGAGTACACCTTCTTGACTAGCCCGAGCTCTTCACAGGCCTGCACCCCATGAGCAATTCACGCTCCGTCGCCACCATGGAGAATAGTATTTTGTGCATTACCTCTTTGACAATGACATCCAGCTCGTATTCTCCCAAGGTTGGGATCCGATAACCATT
Source organism: Scyliorhinus torazame (assembly GCF_047496885.1). NCBI lineage: Eukaryota > Metazoa > Chordata > Chondrichthyes > Carcharhiniformes > Scyliorhinidae > Scyliorhinus > Scyliorhinus torazame. Next base: position 210,114,789 of record NC_092717.1, read on the forward strand.
GTAGTTCCTCAGAATCATTCCTGCCAGAGCGATGTGAAGTTTGACCTTTAGCCGCTGCACCACCGAGATCGGAATTCGGTTCTTTCTCGCTCCCATTTCAAGCTTGCACTTGATGGCCATTCCATTGAGCATTACCGGGATTGTCCCTCTGTCCTCGATGGTTTTCACATTTCCCTCACTGCAACTGCAGGATGTAAGCGTCACTTCTTTGTTCGGTCTGGCCGAATCGCACAACTTATTCTTCAAAATCATATCCACAGTGGCCCGTTAATTGTCCATTTTGTCTTCATCTGGGCTCTTCTTCTCTGCCCGATCAAGTGTGCATCGGCGAGAAAATTTGGCACAAAATGGCGGATGGGGCTTGTTGCCCAAAATGGCTGCCCCCAATGAGATCACGTTTCTTGTGATGTTCAAAATAGACTCCCTCATCGAGACCATGTTTCTTCCAATATCGCATATCGGTGTGTTCAAAATGGCCACCCCATCACAACCACGTTTCTTCCAACATTCTGTAGCGATGCACTCAAAATAGCCGCCTGTACCAGGATCCCGTTTTATGTTCAACTGTCTACCAGTGCGCTCAAAATGCCCACCCTCATCGAGACCATGTTTCTTACTGAACTGAGTCTCAGCATTTATGGCGCCAGCATCGCTTACCAGATTGGCACCAACACTTACTGTACTGAAGGCCCCGATCCGCTGTGCAGAGAGTTCACTTGCCTGCCACATTCTGATGTTGGCAACCAGCATGAGGTTGTCTTTCTTTAACAACCGTTCTCGTAGCGCAACATCCGAAATCCCATAAAGGATTTGGTCCCGGATCATTGAGGACTGCAACTGCCCAAAATTGCACAACTGGGCCTTTAATCGCAGATCCGTTGCAAAGTTGTCGAACGGTTCCTTGTCTTTCTTGGCGCAGTAATGGAACTCGCATCATTCCAAAGTTTCATTTTTCTTCGGAGAACAGTGGCGGTCTAAACATTGAATCACCTCCTCGCAGCTCTGCTCTTCGTTCTCAAAGCCGAACAAATTGTGCAGTTCAAGTGCTTGAGAACCTGCTGTTGTTAGCAGCAATGCAATGCACCCCTCATCAGGCAGCGTCTGTAGGCCATGGACAAAACAAAAGTTCGAACTGCTGTTTAAAACTTTGCCAGGTTGAGTCCAGATTGCCCGAGGCTTGCAGCCAGTGGGTTACCTTCAAACCATCCATTTCGCACTTCAACATCTTGGGCTGTGTGGAATCGCAAATCCTTCGATCACCAGGTTGGTAGAGTGATTGTTCGTCTCGTTTCTTCTATTCCACCGCATGGTTTGTCTTTTTGTGGTTACCTCTAGTTCTTCAATATGCCTGGTACCATGTTGTGTTCTATGACTCCCCTGAACATGAAGGCACACATAGAACATGAGGATGTGATTGTTATAAGTATTTATTCTTGACACGCGGATGGTAACCATGCAATTCTATGTACAAACAATTATGTCTATGTTACCGTGAAGCTAAGGAGAGATGTGACTGCCCCATTGTCTGTCCTACTGCAAAGTGCCCCTGTCTCGTCCTTCCACTGGATCTGCACGGGTGTTTGGTTCCACCTACTGGCAGGTGGTCATAACTGTTGCTACATGTATTGATCAGTGGCTATGTACACTGGTGCTGTTATATACAAATATATACATTGGTACAACTATGTACAGTTATACATAGATATGCCTCTGTGCATATCATCACAGAGATGTGACCCAAAAACTTTTTCACCCAGAGGATGGTTGGTATCTGGAGCTTACTGTCTGAATGGGTGGTAGAGGCGCGACCCCTCACAACCTTTTAGAAGTATTTAGATGAGCACTTGAAATGCCCTTGCACACAATGCTATGGACCAAGTGCTGGAAAATGGAATTAGAATAGCCAGGTGCTTGATGGTCGGTGCAGATGCAATGGGCCAATGGGCCTGTTTCTGTGCTGTAAAACTCTATAACTCTGTGACCTCCTCTGTACTCTTTCTCGATCAAGAGAATCTCTCAGAAAAGGAGACCAACACTGCACACAATATTCCAGGTGTGACCTCACCGAGACTCTATATAATTGCAGCGAGACATCCCGGCCCCTGTACTCGACTCCTCTCGCAATGAAGGCCGGCATACCATTTGCCTTCTTTACCACCTGCTGCACCTGCATGCTTACCTTCAGCCTGGGACTTCGATGTTGTGGCCATTTCGGAGACATGGATAGAGCAGGGACAGGAATGGTTGTTGCAGGTGCCGGGATTTAGATATTTCAGTAAGCTCAGGGAAGGTGGTAAAAGAGGGGGAGGGGTGGCATTGTTAGTCAAGGACAGTATTACGGTGGCAGAAAGGACTTTTGATGAGGACTTGTCTACTGAGGTAGTATGGGCTGAGGTTAGAAACAGGAAAGGAGAGGTCATTCTGTTAGGGGTTTTCTATAGGCCTTCGAAAAGTTCCAGAGATGTAGAGGAGAGGATTGCAAAGATGATTCTGGATAGGAGGGAAAGCAACAGGGTAGTTGTTGTGGGGGACTTTAACTTTCCAAATATTGACTGGAAACGCTATAGTTCGAGTACATTAGATGGGTCCGTTTTTGTCCAATGTGTGCAGGAGGGTTTCCTGACACAATATGTAGATAGGCCAACGAGAGGCGAGGCTATATTGGATTTGGTACTGGGTAATGAACCAGGACAGGTGTTAGATTTGGAGATAGGTAAGCACTTTGGTGATAGTGACCACAATTCGATTACGTTTACTTTAGTGATGGAAAAGGATTGGTATATACCGCAGGGCAAGAGTTATATCTGGGGAAAGGCAATTATGATGCGATGAGGCAAGACTTAGGATACATCGGATGGAGAGGAAAACTGCAGGGGATGGGCACAATGGAAATGTGGAGCTTGTTCAAGGAACAGCTACTGCGTGTCCTTGATAAGTATGTACCTGTCAGGCAGGGAGGAAGTGTTTGAGTGAGGGAACCGTGGTTTACTAAAGCAGTTGAAACACTTGTCAAGAGGAAGAAGGAGACTTATGTAAAGATGAGACATGAAAGTTCAGTTAGGGCGCTCGAGAGTTACAAGTTAGCTAGGAAGGACCTAAAGAGAGAGCTAAGAAGAGCCACGAGGGGACATGAGAAGTCTTTGGCAGGTAGGATCAAGGATAACCCTAAAGCTTTCTATAGATATGTCAGGAATAAAAGAATGGCTAGGGTAAGAGTAGGGCCAGTCAAGGACAGTAGTGGGAAGTTGTGCTTGGAGTCCGAGGAGATAGGAGAGGTGCTAAATGAATATCTTCCGTCAGTATTCACACAGGAAAAAGACAATGTTGTCGAGGAGAATACTGAGTTTCAGGCTACTAGACTAGAAGGGCTTGAGGTTCATAAGGAGGAGGTGTTAGCAATTCTGGAAAGTGTGAAAATAGATAAGTCACCTGGGCCGGATGGGATTTATCCTAGGGTTCTCTGAGAAGCTAGGGAGGAGATTGCTGAGCCTTTGGCCTTGATCTTTAAGTCATCTTTGTCTACAGGAATAGTGCCAGAAGACTGGAGGATAGCAAATGTTGTCCCCTTGTTCAAGAAGGGGAGTAGAGATAACCCCGGTAACAATAGACCGGTGAGCTTTACTTCTGTTGTGGGAAAAATCTTGGAAAGGTTTAGAAGAGATAGGATGTATTATCATCTGGAAAGGAATAATTTGATTAGAGATAGTCAATATGGTTTTGTGAAAGGTAGGTCGTGCCTCACAAACCTTATAGAGTTCTTTGAGAAGGTGACCAAACAGGTGGATGAGGGTAAAGCAGTTGATGTGGTGTATATGGATTTCAGTAAAGCGTTTGATAAGGTTCGCCATGGTAGGCTAGTGCAGAAAATACGGAGGCATGGGATTCAGGGCGATTTAGCAGTTTGGATCAGAAATTGGCTAGCTGGAAGAAGACAAAGGGTGGTGGTTGATGGGAAATGTTCAGACTGGAGTCCAGTTACTAGTGGTGTACCACAAGGATCTGTTTTGGGGCCACTGCTGTTTGTCATTTTTATAAATGACCTGGAGGAGGGCGTAGAAGGATGGGTGAGTAAATTTGCAGATGACACTAAAGTCGGTGGAGTTGTGGACAGTGCGGAAGGATGTTACAAGTTACAGAGGGACATAGATAAGCTGCAGCGCTGGGCTGAGAGGTGGCAAATGGAGTTTAATGCAGAAAAGTGTGAGGTGATTCATTTTGGAAGGAATAACAGGAAGACTGAGTACTGGGCTGATGGTAAGATTCTTGGCATTGTGGATGAGCAGAGAGATCTCGGTGTCCATGTACATAGGTCCCTGAAAGTTGCCACCCAGGTTGAGAGGGTTGTTAAGAAGGCGTATGGTGTGTTAGCTTTTATTGGTAGCGGGATTGAGTTTAGGAGCCATGAGGTCATGTTGCAGCTGTACAACACTCTGGTGTGGCCGCATTTGGAGTATTGCATGCAATTCTGGTCGCCGCATTATAGGAAGGATGTGGAAGCATTGGAAAGGGTGCAGAGGAGATTTACCAGAATTTTGCCTGGTATGGAGGGATGATCTTATGAGGAAAGGCTGAGGGACTTGAGGCTGTTTTCGTTCGAGAGAAGAAGGTTAAGAGGTGACTTAATTGAGGCATACAAGATGATCAGAGGATTGGATAGGGTGGACAGTGAGAGCCTTTTTCCTCGGATGGCGATGTCTAGCACGAGGGGACATACCTTTAAATTGAGGGGAGATAGATATAAGACAGATGTCAGAGGTAGGTTCTTTACTCAGAGAGTAGTAAGGGCGTGGAATGCCCTTCCTGCAACTGTAGTGGACTCGCCAACACTAAGGATATTCAAATGGTCATTGGATAAACATATGGACAATAAGGGAATAGTGTAGATGGGCTTTAGAGTGGTTTCACAGGTCGACGCAACATTGAGGGCCGAAGGGCCTGTACTGCGCTGTAATGTTCTATGTTCTATGTTCTAAATCATTAATATATATTGTGAATAGTTGGGATCCGGCACTGATCCCTGCAGTACCCTTCTAGTCATTGCCTGAAAAAGATCCATCTATTGTTACTTTTTGTTTCCTGTGTGCCAACCAGTTTTCTACCCATCTCAACACATTACCCCATATCACATGCGCTTTAATTTTACACACTAATCTCTTATGTGGGACTTCGTCAAATGTCTTCTGAAAGTCCAAATAAACCACATCCACTGGCTCCAGTTCATCAACACTACTAGTTACATCCTTGAAGAATCACAGATTTGTCAAGCATGATTTCCCTCTCATAAATCCATGCTGACTCTGTCCGATCCTGCCACTGTCTTCCTAGTGCTCTGCTATAGAATCATAGATTCTCGGACTCCTGCAGCACAGAGACAGGCCCTTCAGCACAAATTAGTTGATGCCAACCAAAAAGCTAACCCCATTTGCCTGTATTCAGCCCATATCCCTCTAAGCCTTTCCTATCCATGTATCTGCCGTTACATGTTGTCAATGTCCCTGTATCAACCACTTCCTCCAGCAGCTTATTTCACAGATGTATCATTGGTAAAAAAGTTGCTCCTCAGATTCCCATTCATTTTTCCCCTCTTAACTTAAACCTATGCCCTCTAGTTCTTGATTCTTCAACTTTGGGAAAAAGACTGTGTGCATTCACCCTATCGATGCATCTCATGATCTTATACACCTCTATGAGATCACCCCTGAGTCTCCTGCGCTCCAAAGAAAAATATCCTGGCCTGTCCAATCTCTCCCAATAACTCAGTCCCTTGAGTCCTGGCACCATCCTTGCAAATCTCTTCTGCACTCTGTCCAGTTTAATAACATATTTCCGATAGTAAGGCAACCAAAACTGAAAACAATACTCAAGGTGCAGCCTTACCAATGTCCTGCGCAACAGCAACATAACTTCCCAACTTCCATACTCAATGCCCTGACTGATGAAGGCCAGCATGCCAAAAGCCTTCTTCACTGTCCTATCTACCTGTGGCTTCACTTTTAGAGAACCGTGCACTGAACTCCAAGGTCGCTCTGTTCCACGATACTCCCTAAGGTCCTACCATTCACCTTGAAAATTCTACCTTAATTTGACTTTCCAAAATGCAACATCTCACACCTATCTGTATTGAACTCAATTTGCCATTTCCCGGCCCACTTTCCCAGCTGATCAAGATCCTGTTGCAATTTTTGATAACCTTCCACACTGTCTACAATACCACCTATCCTTGATAACAATTTCGAGAATTTTCCCCTCTATCGACATCAGACTTATTGGGCGATAATTATGTTTTTTCTCTACCTCCCTTTTTAAATAGTGGGGTTACATTAGCTATCCTCCAATCTGTAGGAACTGTTCCAGAGTCTATAGAATCCTGGAAGATGATCACCAATGCATACATAATTTCTAGAACCACTTCCGTAAGTACTCTGGGATGTAGATTATCAGGACCTGGAGATTTATCCGCCTTCAATCATATCAATTTCCCCAACACTATTTCCCTACGAGCACTCATTTCCTTCAGTTCCTCTCTCTCACTAACCCCTGTGTTCCCCAACATTTCTGGTATGTTATTTGTGTCCGCCTTTGTGAAGACAGAACCAAAGTATGTATTTAGTTGTCCCACCATTTCTTCTTTCCCCATTATTAATTCCCCTGTTTCTGACTGTAATTTGCCTTCACCAATGTTTTTCTCTTTGTTTACCCTGGAAACTTTCACAGTCAATTTTTATGTTTAGTGAAAGTTTACTCTCGTACTCTATTTCTCCCTTCTTAATCAATCCCTTTGTCCTCCTTTGCTGAATTTTAAACTGCTTCCAATCCTCATGTCTGTTGTTTTTCTGGCCAATTTGTATGCTTCTTCCTTCGATCTAATACTATCTCTAATTCCCCTTGTAAGTCATAGTTTGGCCATCTTTCCCATTTTGTTTTTGTGCCAGACAGGAATAAACAATTGTTGCAGTTCACCCATGCACCCCTTGAAAGTTTGCCATTGTCCATCTACTATCATCCCTTTAAAACTAGATTTGCAATCACATCGTGTGGATCATCATCATGCTCACTAATTGGATGTCAATCCCGGAGTACAATGATAATGATTGGGCCGAGTTAAAAATTCACTGACAGACATTCGCGCCACACACCAGTCAGACAATGACCATCTCCAACAACATAAAATCTAACCATCGCTGCTTGACATTTAATCTCATTGCCATCACTGAATCCCTCGTAATGACATTCTGGTGGTTACCATTGGCCAGAAACTCAACTGGACAAACCATAAAAATACTGTGGCTACAAGAGTAGGTCAAAGGCTGGGAATCCTGCAGCAGAACTCACCTCTTGACTCCCCAAAGACTGTCCACCATCTACAAGACACAAGTCAGGAGTGTGATGGAACACACTCCACTTATCTGTTATAAGGGTACCTGATATGGGGGTGTGGCTGTTACATGGCTTTCTGATATGAAGGGTTACTGATATGGGCTGTCACTAATATGGGGTTCTCTGAGATGCAAGATATCTGATATGGAGGTCTCTGATATGGAGAGGGGTCACTGATATGGGGGTCTCTGATGTGGGGTTCACTGATATGCAAGGTGACTGATACAGGGATCTCTGACATGAGGGCTACTGATATGGGGGAGTCTGATATGGGGGGTGTCTGAGATGGGGGTTTCTCTGATATGGAAGTCTGATGGGGGGATCTGATGGAGTATCTCTGATGGGGGTCTAATGGTAGGGTCTTTGGGGGTGGGGCGTTTGGTCACACTCATGCATGTGTGCTGTGGGAGGGGTTGACCCAGTAATTCTCTTGGTAATGGGGAGAGAGGATGCCCCTACTTGTCTGCGGGGGTAGAGGGCTCAAGGTTTGCATTGTGGAGGGGAGGGAGCCGCCGGACCTCAGTATTGGGCTGCCTGCTTAAAATGGCAGCCAGATAGCAGAATTTGGAACGGAATCCCGTGAGCTCCTCTCCATATATAAATTCGCATGGCAAGGGAGAGTGAACTACTTCTGGATGCTGCTTATAGCATCAGCACATACCATCTCCGGCAGGAGAGGCTACCAAGTGGAGAATTCTGCCATTAGTCATTTTTAGAGCTTTTCGAGATTCTCACTGAATTCTTCCACACTTAGAATCTTTTCTGGAGTGAGGACCTAAAGACACCGGCAAGACCAGCTTCTCGAAAGAGGTCCGCCATACCCCACCATGACAATCTGCATACAGGGCAACACCCCAAACCCTTGGCTCTGTAGGAGCAATCTCCCCTCCACCATAACTAAAGGTCCACGTTCCAACCCCCTCCCAAATAAAGTGAGCGATACCCCACTTTGGGGGCCACCAAGGCCCCCCGTTTTAAGGTCCGCCCTTTCAGCTCCCCTCTTTCAGGCCCCCTATCCATGCACTCCCCCTCTTAGTTTCCCCCTCCTTTCATGGTCATGACTTCTCTCAGGCCCTGCCCCGTTGCAGAACCCCATGGCACCTTGGCACTACCCCCTGGCACTGTGGCACTTCCTCTTGATAGCTTGGCATGCTGGCAGTGCCAACATGGCTGTATCAGGTTGGCACTGTCATGGTGGCTGCCCTATCCCCCACCACTCAAGTGATCCAATAGCCCCCGAGCCCCCCAACATGTCCATCGGGTCTGGTTTCCAGTTTTGGAAACCAGTACGGATTCCCACCGGCATCTCGTTGCGCCAATGGGAGCAGAGAATCCCGGAAGCCACCCCTATAATTCTGTGCCACGAAGACTCATGGACGGCCTTCTTGCCTGCCACCAAGAGAGGCCCTTAAATGAGCATTTAAGGGCCTCACTCCAATACCATTGATATTAACCCAACTATGGGTGAGGCAGTCACCATGCAGCGGGCTGGTAAAGGAAACCCAGGTAGGGGTGCTTGTGGGTTTTGGAGGGTACATGTAGAGGGGGGAAGAGGGTGATGGTGGGGTCCCTTGTTCAAAAACACTCAATGTCTGATTGAGAAGCCCGGCATCAGGAAGGAAAGGGTCGGCTTAGAGCCACCCCATGTTCTTGCTGCCGGCCCTTCGACCCCCTCGACCCCCATCCATCATCTTGCATCTGTTGCCTGGATCCATGATGATCCTGAGCCTCAGCTACATGCAGTGCTGGAAGCAGCCACTACCTCCCTGTGTGCTGCTGTTCAATAGAGCTGTTGATCTCTGATTGGCCAGCAGCTGGGTGTGACTTCTGTCCTGACGACCTTTGATCCCGATCAAGGTCCACTGCTGTCCAGTTAAGTGCCTGACTGGCACCTGATGTAGTCGGCCTTCCCTAAAACAGGTTCTGCAGCTGGTAGGCAGGGTCCCTGTTGACTCTATTAAATCCAGCCGCTTGTTCGAAAAATGGGACTTGTGCTACTCAGTCAATGAGGGTCATCTTTGACAGATTTTAAGATAGGAGCTTGTTCTCCACCACCTCAGTTGGCTGGGGTTTGCATTATACATAATTTATATTGTGCAACGCTGATGGAGGTTATGATTTCAGTGAAGCTGTTAACATAGTCTAACAATGAAGATTCTGTCTGTAGAATGCAACAAAAGAGCAAGAGAAAGAAATGGGTAAGGGATGCCTCAGAGAGGACTGATGAAGGAAATGAATTTTTATAACCCACCTACTGACTAATGTTGTGGTAGATTTGCAGGCGGAACCAAAACCACAATGGCCTTCAGTTTCACCTCTGTAACTTTTTTAATATAATAAATGCAGATGTATCAAATACAGATATGATTCAAAATATGAATTCATAATGATGTCAGCTCTGTAATCTTCCTGCCCAGTCATCCTGGAGGAGACACAGAATGGAGTTATGTACTTTTTCACAGACAGTGGGGATAGGAGGTTCAGCAGGCGAGTCACCTGGGCTGTTTTCCACAGACATCGTCATATTCGGCACAAATGCGATAAACAGCAGAAATCCATGAATTTGATCACATCCACTAATTTGGAATTAGATGGACGCTCAAAAGCAGAAACATATGCAGAATGAGAAAAGGAGTAGAGCTAATTGGATATATCTTTCAAGGATAGGCCAACAGGCCTCTTGCTGTGCTATGTAGTTTTATCATTATGCATGAAGTTGGCCACTTAACCATTGCCTTGGAGGCAAATAATGAGGTGTGGGGTGGGGAGGCAGGGAGGTTGAAAGGCAAAAAGATGCAAAAGAACATAATAGAGGCATGAACGTGAGCTTGGTCCGCCATTCAATACGATTATTGTTGAACTTCTGCCTCAATTGCACTTTCCCATCCCTTTCCCTTATCCCTTGATTCGTGAGAGATCAATGATTCTTCTGTCCCAGTCATGACTCTATCCAACGAGAAGCATCCCCAAGCCTCTGGGGAGAGCGTTACCTGTCATCCTAGGTGGCGGCACCCTCACCGCTAAGTCACAAGGTTGTAGTTTCAAGTCACACTCCACTTAGGTGGAAAAAAAGCAGAAAGGCAGAATATCTCTTGAATGGCAGGAGGTTGGAAAGTGTGGGTGTCCAAATGGTTTCCTTGATCATGAGTCACTAAAAGCTAGCATGCAGGTGCAGTAAGCAATTAGGAAGGCAAATGGCATGTTGGCCTTCAACACAAGAGGATTTGAGTGCAAGATCAGGATTCAGCACACAGGAGTACTGATGTCGTACTGCAGTTGTATCAAGCTTTGGCGAGAACTCACCATATTGAGTGTAGTTTTGGTTCCTTTATCTAAGGAAGGAATGAAATGAAATGAAATGAAAATCGCTTATTGTCACAAGTAGGCTTCAAATGAAGTTACTGTGAAAAGCCCTTAGTCGCCACATTCCGGCGCCTGTTCGGGAAGGCTGTTACAGGAATTGAACTGTGCTGCTGGCCTGCCTTGGTCTGCTTTCAAAGCCAGCGGTTTAGCCCTGTGCTAAACAGCCCCTAAACAGTCCTAAACAGGATATACTTGCCGTAGAGGGAGTGCAACAGATGTTCACCAGGTTAATCCTTGAGATGGCGAGACTGTCTTATGAGAAGAGAATGCGAAGACTAGGTCCATATTTCCTCGAATTTGGAAGAATGAGGAGTGGCCTCATTGTAACTTACAAACTTCCTGTAGGGCACAATGTTTCCCCTGGCTGGTGGATCTCAAACCAGGGTACACAGTCTCAGAATAAGGGGTAGACCATTTAAGACTGAGAAGAGGACGAATCTCTTTGCTCAGAGGGTGGTGAATCTTTGGAATTCTAAACCTCAAGAGGGCTGTGGAAGTTCAATCGTTGAGCATGTTCATGACAGAAATCGATAGATTCCTGGAGACTAATGACAAATGACATCAAGGGATATGGACATTGTGCAGGAAAGGTAGATGAACAGCCATGATCTAAGTGGATGGTGGAGCAGGCTCAGTGGACTGACTGTTCCGATGTTCCTATGCTCCAGGTCTTGAGTATCAAAATCAAAGCTTATCCCTCCATCACCTTTACAAAAATGGATTATGTGGCCATTATCACTTTGTTGTGCATACATTGCCTGCTGTGTTTCCTAGTGACTGTGCTTCAAAAATGATTCATGACAGGTGGCTGTGAAAAGTGCAATATGACTGGAATTTCTTTTTGACAATTTCAATGATTCCCAATTCACTGAGTGAAGAAATCTCTTCTCATCTCAGCCTTAAATGATTGGTCCTTTATCCTGTGCCCCCATGTTCTAGATTCCCCAGCCAGGGGCAAATAAACTTTTCAGTATCCACCCTGCCAAGTCTCTTCAGAAACTTGTATATTTCAATGAGATCACCTCTTATTGTTCCAAACTCCAGAGATTAAAGTTCAATTCAATCCACCTCTCATCACAGGACAATCCTCTCATCTGAGGATTCAGTCTAGTGAGCGCTCGCTGTCCTGCCTCCAAGGTAACTATGTCTTTCCATAGATATAGAGACCAAGAAATTATGAAATATTCCAAGTGTCCCTCAGACTGATCTTTTCCCTGTAAGAACACGATGCACGGTGCCCTATGCTGCTCTTGCTCATATATTTGCTTTGTTTGGCCCCTTGTTCCGCACTGTAACCAATCACTGTTTGTCGATGTATCATTTGTCAATGTTCTCTGTTGATTATTCTCTTTGTCTACTATATACGTACTGTGTACGTTCCCTCGGCCGCAGAAAATTACTTTTCACTGTACTTCGGTACATGTGACAATAAATCAAATCAAATCAAAATCAAATCAAATCGTGTGGTCTCACCAAAGCCCTGTACAGTTATACCAAGACTATTTCCTTGTTCTTGTGCTCCAGCCTTCTTGTAGTAAAAGCTAAAATGCCATTTCCTTCCTAAGTGCTGCTAACTTTTTGTGTTACTTGTACAAGTCTCAAAGTCTCAGAACTTGGGTGTTGTGGGAGTCTCACAGGAGGACAGTGGAAACACTTTATGGATGTCCTCAAATATCTTGCCGACTCATAGGAGTTGTTTGAAACGATGAACAATTGCTGGTAATTGCTGGTAATTGACATCAGGAAGCAAAGTACTGTACACACCCCTGTCAGCATCAACGGGGCCGAGGTGGAGATGGTTAGCAGTTTCAAATTCCTAGGGGTGCACATCTCAAAAAATCTGTCCTGGTCCACCCACATCGACGCTACCACCAAGAAAGCACAACAGCGCCTATACTTCCTCAGGAAACTAAGGAAATTCGGCATGTCCACATTGGCCCTTACCAACTTTTACAGATGCACCATAGAAAGCATCCTATCGGGCTGCATCACAGCCTGGTATGGCAACTGCTCGGCCCAGGACCGCAAGAAACTTCAGAGAGTCGTGAACACCGCCCAGTCCATCACACAAACCTGCCTCCCATCCATTGACTCCATCTACACGTCCCGCTGCCTGGGGAAAGCGGGCAGCATAATCAAAGATCCCTCCCACCTGGCTTACTCACTCTTCCAACTTCTTCCATCGGGCAGGAGATACAGAAGTCCGAGAACACGCACGAACAGACTCAAAAACAGCTTCTTCCCCACTGTCACCAGACTCCTAAATGACCCTCTTATGGACTGACCTCATTCACACTACACCCCTGTATGCTTCATCCGATGCCAGTGCCTATGTAGTTACATTATATACCTTGTGTTGCCCTATTATGTATTTTCTTTTATTCCCTTTTCTTCTCATGCACTTAATGGTCTGTTGAGCTGCTCGCAGAAAAATACTTTTCACTGTATCTCGGTACACGTGACAATAAACAAATCCAATCCAATCCAATCCAACAGAGAACGCTTAGTTGGGAAGACACTGAACACATTATGAGGCATCATCGTGAACATGCGCGGGTGAAGTTGAGGTGTCCGATGAAATGAATGAAATGAAATGAAATGAAAATCGCTTATTGTCACAAGTAGGCTTCAAATGAAGTTACTGTGAAAAGCCCTAGTCGCCACATTCCGCCGCCTGTTCGGGGAGGCTGGTACGGGAATTGAACCGTGCTGCTGGCCTGCTTTCAAAGCCAGCGATTTATCCCACATTAACACTGCTAAACAGATGTGTCGAAGTACTGGGTTACAATAACTAGTGACCAGGAACTGACAACATTAGAAGTTCATTAATAATACTGAGCAGCTCTTACATGCTGTGTACCGCACCCAGGGGAGAACTCCTGTCCTCCCGGCACGTGACCCCTTTTGTATGCACATCATCCCAATAGCCACCTGACCACCCAGTCTATGTCTTCCCATTTTAAGTTTGGACAACCTACTGTTCTTTGAAACCCTACAGTGCAGAAGGAGGCCATTCCGCCCATCAAGTCTGCACCGACCCTCTGAAAGAGTATTCTACCCAAGCTCACTTCCCCGTTCTAGCCCAATAATCCCTTAACCTAACCTACACATCTTTGTTGAATACAAAGGGGCAATTTAGCTTGGCCAATCCACCTAACCTGTGTGTTGTTATGTTCCTTTGAGTAGCATAAGCCGCTACTTGGTGTAGGCATTGCTGAAGGATACTCCAGACCTTGATGTAAGTTGAATGTATTTATTGAGCGATTAACAAAGCTCCTAAATGAGTTCTACACTCTACTCATCTGACTCTAGTAACACAGTATACTCGACTAACTATATGAGCTTGCTCTAGACCACGTGCTATGGTGGGACGGTGCTGTTAACCACACGCAGCTTGCTCTCTATGTTTCTGCTGGTAAAAATTTTCTACATTTAAATGCAATCCCCTCACATTCTTCTAAACTCTGGTGAATACAGGCCTAGTCAACCCACAATCTCTCCGCATCTATCTGTCCTGCCATCCCAGCAATCAGTCTGGCGAACCTTCACTGCATTTCCTCTATGCCAAGTATATCTTTTCTTAGGCAAGGAGACCAAAACTGCATACAATATAGCAGGTGTGGCCTCCCCAAGGCCCAGTACAGCTGCAGTGAGATATCTTTGCTCCTTACTCAAATCTTCTTACAATTAAAGCCAAAGTACTATTTACATTTCTAATTACTTGCTGCACCTGCATGCTTGCTTTCAATGATTCGTGTACAATGGCACTGATGTCCCTTTATATATCAACATTTCCCAATTTATCATCATTTAAATAATATTCTGCCATTCTGTTTTTCCTACCGAAGTGAATAACTTCACATTTATCCACAATATGCTGCATTTGCCCACTCACTCAAAGTGTTAAATAGCCTTGAAGCCACTTACATCCTCCGCATAATTCCACCTAGTTTTGTGTCATCAGTAAACTTGGAAATAATACTTTTTTATTCCTCCCTCATCCAAATCTTTGATGCATATTGAGAATAGCTGGGGCCCAAACATTGATCCCTGTGGCACCCCGCTAATCACTGCCTTCCACTCCAAAATATACCTGTTTATTCCTACTCTGGCCTTACAGCAGCATGGATCCAGGTTTGATTCCGGCCTTGGGTGATTATTGGTGTGGAGTTTGTACATTCTCCCCGTGTCTGCGTGTGTTTCCTTCGGGTGCACCAGTTTCCTCCCAAAATCCAAAGATGTACATTTAGATGGATTGTGTCCAAAAAATGTGCAGATTAGGTGGATTGGCCATGATCAATGTAAGGGTAGGGTGAGGAAGTGGACGAGGTAGAGTGTTCTTTCAGAGTGCAGGTGAAGACTCAATGGACCGAATGGCCTCCTTCTGTTGGGATTCTATGGAACCAATTCTCATCCGATGCCAGTATATTACCCCCAATTTCATGCACTTTAATTTTTCACACTAACCTCTTATGTGGGACTTTATCAAAAAGCTTTCTGAAAATCCAAAAATGCTGCATTCTCTGGTTCTCCCTTATCTATTCTACTTTTGTCAAATATGATTTCCCTTTCATAATCCATGTTGACTATGCCTAATCCTGGTGATATTTTATAATAATAATAATAATCTTTATTGTCATAAGTAGGCATACATTAACACTGCAATGAAGTTACTGTGAAGAGCCCCTAGTCGCCACATTCCGGCGCCTGTTCGGGTACACGGAGGGAGAATTCAGAATGTCCGATTTACCTAACAGCACATCTTTCTGGACTTGTGGAAGGAAACCGGGGCAACCAGAGGAAATCCACGCAGACACGGGAAGAACGTGCAGACTCCGCACAGACAACGACCCAAGCCGGGAACCGAACCTGGGACGCTGGTGCTGTGAAGCCATAGTGCTAACCCCTGTGCTACCGTGCTGCCCACATATTTGCGAAGTGTCCAGTTATCACATCCTTTACAATAGACTCTAGCATTATTCCTACCACTGATGTTAGGCTAACCAATCTGGAATTCCCCGTTTTCTTCGGCCCTCATTTTTTAAACAGTGGGGTTACATTTACCACTCTCCAATCTGCTGGGACTGGTCCAAATTCTCCAGAATTTTGGAAGATGACAACCAATGCATCCATTTTTTCCATGGCTACCTCTGGAATGTAGATTATCAGGCCTTGGGAATTCATCAGCTTGCAGTCCTATTAATTTCTCCAGCACATTTTTTTATCATCCTAATTTCTTTCAATTCCGCCTTCTCACTAGACCCTTGTTTCCCGAGCATTTCTGGGAATTTATTTGTGTCTTCTTCTGTGTAGACAGAACTCAAGAGTTGGTTAATTGCTCCGCCATTTCCTTGATCTCCATTATCAATTCTTCTATTTCGGACTGTGAGGGGCCTACAATTTCCTTCACTCATCATTTTCTTTTTACATATTTAGTTTTTACATACTTTTCACATACCTTTAGATGTGTTACTTGTGACAGGGTTAAAGATCATTTGTGCACATGTGGTACTCTGCAGTGAATAGGTTTGGTGTCAACCATCCCACATGTAGCACAGCTGAACAGTGCAAGCTAACATCTATATCTTTCTCAATTTTCCCAAATGTGGAGTGGGTATGGTATGTGTGATGGCTCATGTCTGCGTCTGAAACCTTGGCAGTGTGCAAAACACCTTCATCCTGACACACTCGATGGTTCCTGATACCTTCGAGGCGCATCCAGGTGTGAGGGGTTGGCTCGTGGGTGACAGAGGTTAAACACGTGGCTTATGACAGTTGTCCAGAGGACACAAACCAACAAGGAGACCTGCTACAATGACATCCATGCAGCAACCAGGGGCGCGATCGAGTGGTGCTTCGGCATCCTGACGCAAGGGTTCAGGTGAGTGGACCGCTCTGTAAGGGCCCACCGGTATAGCTCTGGGAGGGTCTCCCACATCGTGGTGCCCTGCTTGCATTCCACAACGTTGTGCAGCAGAGGGGCAACATGCCTGAGGAGGGGAATGAACTGCAGGCCTCGTCCAATGAGGAGGATGCAGATGATGGCCAGGGCTGGGCATGGGGCCCGGGCAGGCACAGGTGGCCGCACAACATGTGCGCCAGGGCCGCCGCGCACGAGATGCTCTAATCGCCTCCAGGTTCATTGAGTAGGGAGCCTGGTCGATGGCATGGATATTCCCCCATCCGGCTGACCATCCCCTCCAATGAACACCCGCCCTGCACTGCCCGCCCCCCTGCAATCGCCTCCGTGGTTCCTACCTGTGGGTGCAGGCCCTGGGTTAGCAGTAAAAATGGGTCTGGTCCATGGGTTGGAGGGTGGTGACGACCCGTTCTGCAATGAGTTCTGGTGCTCCGTGTCGTTGACAACGGCTGACTCCTGCCAAGGAAGCACTTTCCAACGTCCAACTGGGTGACCCTGCATGCGAGCTGGTCTTTCTATCACAGTCCCACCGAATGCTTGGGGTAGCGGAGGTGGGGATATGGTGGGGCGGTGGGGGGGGGGGGGGGGGGTTTGGGCCCCGGCCCGTGATCACCTGCTTTGTCCGCCCCCACCCCCACCCCTCCCAGCCAGCCCAGCCAAGTCCATCCCTCACACTCTGCTGACAGAACACCGAGGCAGGTTGGAACTTTTGTGCACAAGTGTTTATTTTACCAAGAACATGTGAACATCTCTATAATGTCCCCGAAAGCATATCTAATGTGCTGCACTTGTGCCATTTTAACTGGTGTCTATCTTTCTGTCTTTACGGGGCATAACATTAAGTCTAGGTGGATTCCCAGGCGGTACATCAGAAGTGGAGGCGGCCTGCTGCGATTCCCTTCCTGTCACCTGGGTCCCCTTTGACAGCCGTCCTCTGAAGCGACCGGGCTTGGGTGGGCCCAGCTGTCGCTCGGGTGTCCCAAGTGGCATGGTGCCATCCTGTTCTGCCCGCTGCCCATCAGATAGAACAGGGACAGGAGGAGGGGAGTCCAAGCCGCTGTGGTGTTCTAGAACCTCCTCTGTGAGAAGCACCGGCATGGGCGCCATCACCTCCTCCTCCCTCGGGTGCCCAATGATCCCTAGGCTACTCTGAGGGACGGAGCAAACTCGTGAGACCGCCCCGCCACCTGCGCCGCCAGTCCTGCAGGCCTGCTCTCATCTCAACATGGGTCACCATGCTCGCAGCCATGGAGTACAGGGACTGTGCCACAAACCCCTGGGACTTGCTCAGGTCAGCCAGTGCCCAGGCAATGCTGACGGTGCCCTCAGCCCTAATCCATTGTGACTGAGTCAAGCTCTGGACCGCTGCTGCAATGTCCAGGTGGCCCTAGTACATAGCTGCCTGTGATAGGACAACCTTGTTATGTGCCTCGGCCACTGCCAGCATAGAGTGCCCCAGGCCTTGGACATCCTGACCCATGGCCGATACCTTTGCCTTCAAGGCCTCCACCGTAAATGTTACCCATCTGGTGTTGGCCTGGGTGGCACGCATGGTAGGCAACGCGTTCTGCCCCTGCAGGCAGCTGGACTCCGCCAACTGCACCTGCAGGTGCTGGACGGTTCCTCACAGCCTCTCATGTAGTCCCTGGCTCTGTGTTTACACCTCCAATGGGACAGCCCTTTCCAGAAGCCCGATGGCAGCTAGGCCCTGGGGTCAGGCCGTCCTCCGATGGTCCGCCCCCTTGGGGGTTTGTACCTCCGCCTGATGTACCGCAGCACATGTGTGTGGTGTGCATTAGATAGTACCCCAGGAAACTCTTCACTAACATACCCAACTGAGTTGAGTGTCTCTGGGATGGTGGAGCGCGTTGGAGACAGCTGTGACAGGAGGTCAGTGTCATCATCGGACGTGTGCTCCTGGGTGTCTCAGGCTGGCGTTTGCGGGGGGTCTCCTCGCTATCCGTCATCTCCTCATCGCTGAAATCTGCTTGTGGTTTCGGTCAGGGGCGAATGACACCAGAAGGGCACGCCTCATTGCCAAGTGACCCTGCAAGGTGGCAGCCGCCCAGGCTGGAGGGCTGCCCGCCCGACAGGATGAGGAGGAGGAGGAGGAAGAGGTGGTGCCACGGTGAGGGAGGCACCCGATGAGGCCCGGTGTGTACCGGCGCCACTCTTCGTACCAGGACCTCATGGACCGGGCATGCAGGAGGAGACTCCGGATGAGCCGGGAAACCGTCGCCCATATCTGCCATCTCATGGTACACCTGGCACCGCGTGGGACTGGGGAAGGGCACTCTCTCCCAGTGGCTGTCAAGGTTACGGTGGCCCTGAACCTCTATGCGACGGTGTCGTTCCAGTCGCCAAGTGGGGACCTGTCCGGCACCTCGCAGGCATCGGTGCACCGGTGCATCCGTGCAGTGACAGATGCCCTGTATACCATTGCGGACAGCTACATCCAGTTCCCTGTGGATCAGGCCCACCAGGATGCCCGGGCAGTGGAATTTGCTGCCGTGGCCAGGAAACCCATGGTCCAGGGGGCAATCGATGGGATGCATGTCGTCTTGCAGCCACCAGCGGATAACAGGGCAGTGTTCATGAACAGGAAGGGGACCTACTCCATGAACATTCAGGTGGTCTGTGACCACCGCATGAGGATCCTGCACGTCCGC
Organism: Scyliorhinus torazame; assembly: GCF_047496885.1. Taxonomy (NCBI): domain Eukaryota; kingdom Metazoa; phylum Chordata; class Chondrichthyes; order Carcharhiniformes; family Scyliorhinidae; genus Scyliorhinus; species Scyliorhinus torazame. Next base: position 210,134,118 of record NC_092717.1, read on the forward strand.
GCCCGGTACCCGGGCAGTTTACATGACTCGTTCGTATTGGCGCAATTGTTCATACCCACCATGTTCGAGGGACGCCCCCTCTGGCTGAAGGACTGAAGGGCTGGTTGCTGGGCAACAAGGGTTACCCGTTGCGGTCGTGGTTGATGACGCCTATACGCAGGCCACAGACTGACGCGGAGAACCGCTACAACGATGCCCATGCAGCGACCAGGGGTGTGATTGAGAGGTGCTTTGGGCTGCTGAAGATGCGTGTGGAAGGGAAGTTAATGAGTTACCAATTTAGAAGCATGCTGCGAATATTAACTCTATTTTAACACTGCTTTTGAGCAAAAATAAGGAGGTCAAGTAATGTAAACCAAATACTGCTTAGTATGTGGTACTGGCCTTGTTATGATAATAAGTTGTTCTTCCGAAGGACAACAAAATGCATACTCAAATTGTTTTTAAACCAAGGGCAAAACATTCATATTTCCTCTTGTGTATGTTCCCAAGTTTTATCTCTTCAAAGTTGTTTATTTCAACCTATAAATATAATGGTTTTTGACTGCATAACTCAGAGTGCAGTGCCTTGGCTTTGCAGCTGAAACACTCTCTCTCCACAAGTATACTTGTGCAAATAAATTTCCTTAAATCGAACCTTGAGGAATTTGTCTTTATTATGATTTCCACCACAATGCGCTTCAGGTGCCTGGACCGCTCTGGAGGGGCCCTCCAGTACCCGTCGGAGAGGGTCGGCCGTATCGTTATGGTCCGCTGCGTCCTGCACAACATAGCCCAGCAGAGGGGCGATGTGCTGGAGGCAGAGGAGGGGGAGGGGGAGGCGCAACACGGCGAAGGGCAGGCCTCCGCAAATGAGGAGGATGGGGGAAATGTACAGGACAGACGGGGGCTGGACATGGATGGGAGGCAGCCCACCTTACCAGCTGGGCCAGCTGGCATGGGATGGGTTGATAGCCGCCCGGTTCACAGACTAGGGGGGTGTGGGAATCGCCGAGTATGGGCACAGACAGCACAGTACGGCACAAGCCTACCACTCTCACTCCACCTACCACCAACTACCCTCACATCACCCGCATGCACACCGCCCATTGCACATCCACCTGCGGCACAATGGGCAGGACTCACACGGTCACCAGTGGAAGCGTGTCTATTGCAGGCCATGGAGGATGACGACAACCCGCTCTGCGATGAGCTGTGGGCTCTACATCGTTGGACTATGTCTGACTCATGGGCACAGTACCACCCGCCACCTGGATTGTCCGTGCATGCGGCCTTTGCACTGCAGCGCACGGTCCAGTCGTCTGCCCGGGAGGATGGCGAGGACGACCCGGTTTGGGGGGTGGCACACTCACCTGAGGCCAACGTCCTATCACCCCTCACACACACACTGGCGCTCACCTCACGCCCCACCCCTGCACGCATGAGACAGAGCACAGAGGCAGCTTCTGTATTCTGTAGGTGTGAAAGTGATTTTAATGACAAACAGTTCATACACGTGCCCTAGCCCCTATAACTAGTCTGTGCCCTGCAGCCGTGCCAACTTACTCAGTGTCTACTTTTCTGGCCTTACGGGCCCTACGGCTATGTCTAGGTGCTTCCCCAGATGGTACAGTAGAACTGGAGGTGGACTCCTGTGATTCCTGCCCTGTGACTACGGACCCCTTTGGCGGCCGTTTCCTGGGGCGGCCCGGCCTGGATGGGCCAGGCTGCAGCTCGAGCAACTGGGATGGCGAGCTGCAAGCCTGCCCTGCCCTTTGCCCACCAGATGCACCCAGGACGGACGGGGAGGAGTCGGAAGTGTCGCGGTGTCCTGGGACGTCCCTTGCAGGGGGACCCGGAACAGGCCCCAGCACCTCCTCCTCCCTCGGAGTGCCCAATGGCCCCCGGGACTCTCCATGGGTCGAAGATGCAAACGGATCCAGTTCCCGACGCTCCCCCCCCGACACCTGGCGCTGCCAGTCCTGGAGGCCCGCCCTGGTATCAACAAGGGTCTGCAAGTTTGCAACCATGGAGCTCAGGGAGTTGGCCATCCCTGTTTGTGTCTGGGCGACGCCAGCCAGCACCTGGGCAATGGCGCCAATGCCCTCAGCGATGGCCTGCTGGGACTGCGCCATGGCCTGCAGAGACTGGCTCATGGCCAGATGAGAATGGGCCATGGCCTGCTGAGACTGGGCCATGGCCTGCTGGGACTGCGCCATGGCCTGCAGAGACTGGCTCATGGCCAGATGAGAATGGGCCATGGCCTGCTGAGACTGGGCCACGGCATTATGTCCTGGGCCATGGACGCCACCTGCACGGATAGCCCCAGGCCTTGCATACTGCTCCCCATGTCTATCACCGTCGCCCCCATTGCCTCCACCGTGGACGCCACCTGTGCGGTGTCGGCCTGGGTGGCACGCATGACCGGCACCACTCCCTGCTCTTGGACGCGGGTGGATTACTCCACCTGCGTCTGTAGCTGCCGCAAGCTGGCCATCAACCCCTTTGATCGTCCCTGGGGTGACTGCAATGGGTCTATGGGTGGGTGTGGTAACTTCAGGAACCCGGGACGCATCTGGGCGGCAGATGGTTGCTTGCGCCGGGCTGTCCCCCAACCATCCAGCCCCTTGGCTGCTCCTACCTCCACCTGCTGTACCGGGACGGCTGTGTTGTGCACACCAGTTAGTACAAGAAGCCTCATCGCTAAAGTGCCCAACCGAGGTGAGGGTCTCTGCGATGGTGGAGGGTGTAGGAGATAGCTGTCGTGTTATTCACCCTGGGGTAACACGGACTGCAATACGATGCAGTGAAATGATCAAGCATACACCAAACGTAGGCGTTGGTTCAATAAGATTTATTGAGCTTCAGTAATGAAGCACCCAGCTGCCTGTGGGTTGACTCTACTGTAAAGGTCGGGAGACCATAGGCATAATCGTGGAATTTCACGATGTCAGTGAGAAGGCCCAGGCACTCTTTCTCTATTTGAGCATATCGTTGCTCAGAGGGGGTCATGGCCCTTGACGCGTAGGCCACTGGATCCCAGGATGAGGTGTTATCCTTCTGGAGGAGCACCGCCCCAATGACGTCCTGGCTGGCGTCTGTGGCGATTTTAGTCTCCCTCGCTGGGTCAAAAAAAGCTAGAACAGGAGCAGTGGTTAGCTTCGCTTTCAACTCAAGCCACTCTGCATGATGTGCGGGTAGCCACTGGAAAGTGGTAGACTTCTTCACCAGGTGCCTGAGGGCCGTGGTGTGTGACGCAAGGTTGAGAATGAACTTCCCAAAAAAATTTACCATCCCCAGGAAGCGGAGGACCGCCTTCTTGTCCTCTGGGGTCTTCATTGTGTTGATGGCCTTGACTTTGTCCAAGTCTTGTAGAGGGTGCCATCTCCGCTACTCCACTACTGGGCCGATATCTGGGGTTTGAGTATCTGTGTGTGTCTCTCTCCAGCTGGCACTGAAACTTCAGAGGCCAGGGGATGCCGCACTGGGACACCTCCACGGGAGAGAACACTGAATCAAGCCTGCCGTTTATCCCTAACCGGAAGCCTGAGGCTTATATCACACAGATATCCAGACCCCCACCAATGCCCAGGTGATTCTCTCTCTTGCCGGTGGTGCAACACCCACCCGGTTCCTACTTCGCTGGAGTAGCTTTCCCAAGAGAGAGAATAGGACACTGCTGTTTATTACCTAACCAGCAGCCTGTCCTGAGTGAATCGCTCAAGATGACCCTAGATTCTTGAACCCGGAATTAAGGTGAGGAATATTTTAACAATGACTTGGTCAGAGATCGCTGGTGAGAGATTGAAGAATTTAAACGACTCCAATTATCAGCAAATCAAGGTTTATTGCAAAACCCAGGTCAAAATCATCAAACAGAAGAAATTATAATAAAATCTTAAACTCTAACACAACTAAGTCTATTCAGAAAGTACTATAACGGACACAACGAAAAATCTTATTGTTACACAGTTTTAGCAATGACACAGAACACAAATCAAGTCCCCTTCCCCAAAGCCTCAACCACTATCAAAGTCAAGGGAGCTTCGCAAGCTGCTGCAGGGTACTTACGGTCACAGGCTGCAGAGGTCAAGTCAAAGGTGGAGAGGTCGAGCCAAGAGCCCCTCAATCGAAACACAGCCCCTTTTATATCCGTTTTACCTGGCTTTTTCCTGTGTTCGGCCAGCCCCTTTTGCATTGAATCCATAAGGTTTAAAGTTCCCGCTGGTCCTGCCCCCTTTGAGCCGGTCAGACCTGTCAAGATAGGAGTACCTCCCCTAGGTCCGCCTCCAGTCTGCTTTTTGAGATAACGAGGTTGAGCTCCCTTGAAGATTTTCAAAGTCTTCCATCTGCTCTGGAGATCGCTGCTATGTTGATGGGGTGTTGATTGGATTCTGCTTTGGTGGAGGCATAGTCATTTACATCTGCATGGGGCTATGACCATCCCATTGTCCTGCTTGCAGGCAGGCCCCTTGTGTATTCCCGTGCCCCTTTGTCTGTGTTTTAATCTTATCTAGTTGTCTGGCTCCTTCTTCCTTGTAGCTCCTGGGGGGGGGGTTTGTAAATACCTATGCCCCTACTCGGCTCAGCGGACCAAGCCTGCTGGGAAATTTGGTTACGTTCCCTTGGCTGAAAAGTGTCCAGTTTACAGTCTCTGGGTTTTATTCTTGGGCAGTCCAAAAAGGGCAGAATTGCCCGAAAACCTTACAGAAGGGGATGCCGCACTGGGACACCTCCACTGAAGAGAGCACCAAATCAAGCCTGCCGTTTATCCCTAACCGGAAGCCTGAGGCTTATATCACACAGATCTCCAGACCCCTACCAATGCCCAGGCGATTCTCTCTCTTGCCGGTGGTGCAACACCCACCCGGTTCCTACTTCGCTGGAGTAGCTTTCCCAAGAGAGAGAATAGGACACTGCTGTTTATTACCTAACCAGCAGCCTGTCCTGAGTGAATCGCTCAAGATGACCCTAGATTCTTGAACCCGGAATTAAGGTGAGGAATATTTTAACAATGACTTGGTCAGAGATCGCTGGTGAGAGATTGAAGAATTTAAACGACTCCAATTATCAGCAAATCAAGGTTTATTGCAAAACCCAGGTCAAAATCATCAAACAGAAGAAATTATAATAAAATCTTAAACTCTAACACAAACTAAGTCTATTCAGAAAGTACTATAACGGACACAACAAAAAATCTTATTGTTACACAGTTTTAGCAATGACACAGAACACAAATCAAGTCCCCTTCCCCAGAGCCTCAACCACTATCAAAGTCAAGGGAGTTTCGCAAGCTGCTGCAGGGTACTTACGGTCACAGGCTGCAGAGGTCAAGTCAAAGGTGGAGAGGTCGAGCCAAGAGACCCTCAATCGAAACACAGCCCCTTTTATATTCGTTTTACCTGGCCCTTTCCTGTGTTCGGCCAGCCCCTTTTGCATTGAATTGGTGAGGTTTAAAGTTCCCGCTGGTCCCGCCCCCTTTGAGCCGGTCAGAGCTGTCGACTTCCGGGTTTTCCTCCTCCTTTGCGTTGTATCAGTCCAAGTTTAAAGTTCCCGCTGGTCCCGCCCCCTTTGAGCCGGTCAGAGCTGTTCGCTTCCGGGTTTTCCTCGCAGGTCCGCTCCTTCCAGCCAGGCAGACCTGCCGCGATTTGAATTTGGCGCCGACTCCGCCCCCTCCTCCCAGTGAGTTCCTGCCGGTGGCTTCTGTCAAGATTGGAGTACCTCCCCCAGGTCCGCCTCCAACTTGGTTTTTTCTACCGCTTATCTTCAAGGGGCTTTTCCAGCGCAATATACTGAGCCCAGACAGTCTGCTTTTTAGGATAACAAGGTTAGGCTCTCTTGTGAAGATTTTCAGTCTTCCAGCTGCTCCGGAGATGGCTGCTATTCTCACCTTGCTATGTTGATGGGGTGTTAATTGGATTCTACTCTGGTGGAGGCCAAGTCATTTACATCTGCATGGGGCTATGACCATCCCATTGTCCTGCTTGCAGGCAGGCCCCCTGTGTATTCCCGTGCCCCTTTGTCTGTGTTTTGATCTTATCTCGTTGTCTGGCTCCTTCTTCCTTGTAGCTCCTAGGGGGGGGTTTGTAAATACCTATGCCCCTACTCAGCTCAGCGGACCAAGCCTGCTGGGAAATCTGGTTACGTTCTCTTGGCTGAAAAGTCAGTTTACAGTCTCTGGGTTTTATTCTTGGGCAGTCCAAAAAGGGCCGAATTGCCCGAAAACCTTACAGTCTGGTTGCACGCCCTGCTGGGAGATCTGATCACCCAGAAACTTAATTGACGACATGTCAAAGGAGCGTTTGGTTTTATTTAATTTCAGGCCGTTGGCATGTATGCGCCTGAAGACTTGTTGCAGACGAGAAATATGTTTCTCCGGAATCGTGGACCATATGACGGCGTCGTCAACATAAACCCGTGCATATTCAATGACCTCTAGCATTTGCTCCATTATTTGATGAAAGATTTTGGAGGCCGAAACAGTACCAAACGGCATGCGGTTGTGGCAATATCTTCCGAAGGGTGTATTAAACGTACAGAGCTTCCTGCTGGACTCGTCCAGTTGTATCTGCCAGAAGCCACGCGATGCATCCAGCTTTTTAAAGAATTTGGCATGTGCCATCTCACTCGTCAGCTCCTCCCGCTTTGGGATCAGGTAGTGTTCCCTCATAATGTAGCGGTTCAGATCCTTGGGATCGATACAAATGCGCAGTTCTCCAGAGGGCTTCTTGACACAGACCATCAAGCTGACCCAGTCAGTTGATCCCGTCACCTTGGATATTAATCCCTGATCTTGGAGCTCCTGCAGCTGCGCCTTTAGACGGTCCCTAAGGGGCGCTGGCACCCGGCGTGACACATGGATGACAGGCGTGGTTTCAGGCCTATACACTCTCAGCCTCGTGGGAGGCAAGTTGGCCCTGCTCTGCCAACTTAAGGCGGGAATAGCGACTTTTCACCTGGTCGTGGACTTTACACGTCTTGATGGCCACTGGCAGGGTCATATTTTTTATTTTTAGGAGCTGCTCCCGCAGGACGTCGGAGTGGATGCCAAACACGATCTGATCCCTGATGAAGGAGTCAGCGGTGTCTCCATAGTTGCAGGATTGCGCTAGAATGCGAAGATGAGTGAGAAAAGACCGGAAAGGCTCATCCTTACCCTGAAGGCGCTGTTGGAAGACATAACGCTCGAAGCTTTTGTTCGTCTCGACCTCACACTGACTGTCGAATTTGGCTAAGACGGTCTGGAACTTGGTGTTGTCCTCACCGTCGGCAAAAGTGAGCGAATTGAAGATTTGGATGGCCTGATCCCCCACAGTAGACAGTAGCAGTGCAATTTTTCGGCCATCGGACGCACTATCGAGGCCTCAAGGTATAGACTGAATTTCTGCTTGAAGACCCGCCAGTTGGCGCCAAGGTTCCCGGAGATCTGGAGCTGTGGAGGTGCCTGGATATTTTCCATGCCGCTGGAAGGCAGTTGCTGGTCGTCAGTGAATTTTCGAAGGTAAATTACTTAGAAGCAGTAGCCACTCCTGGTATCATGTCATGTTATTCACCCTGGGGTAACACAGGCTGCAACATGATGCAGTGAAATGATCAAGCATACACCAAACACAGGCGTTGGTCAATAAGATTTATTGAACTTCAGTAACGAAGCACACAGCTGCCTGTGGGTTGACTCTCTACTACTCTAAGTAAACTAACATTAACTATCTAGACAAGGCTAGCTCTGATCCACGTGTAGAAGGTGTTGAATGATTTGTACACCCTGACTGTCACTACAGTTGTCACCAGTGGAACGAGGCAGAGTGCTGATGCCACGTGTGTTTTATTGTTGGAAGCTCCCCTCTGGTGTTCTGTCTTGTAATTGGTCGTGTTCTGTTCTGTATGTTGATTGGCTCACCTGGGTGTCTGTCACTGCCTGCTTTTGCCCCATGATGTGCATGGGTGCATATTATGACAATATCAGTGGCATAATGTCGTGCTTCTTATCCGACCTGAAGTCCGGGATCCCCTGGAGTGGTGTTTCCTGTCCATCCGCCCCCTGTGTGTGGGTGTCCTGTGCGTCAGTGTCCTGTGCGTCAGTGTCCTGTGTGTCAGTGTCCTGTGTGTGAGTGCCCTGGGTGGGTGTGTCCTGGGTGGGTGTGTCCTGGGTGGGTGTGTCCTGGGTGGGTGTGTCCTGTATGTGGGCCTCCTGGGTGCTTGAGTCCTGTGCGTCAGTATCCCGGGTCGACTGGGGTCCTGGGTGGGTGTGTCCTGTATGTGGGTCTCCTGGGTGCTTGTGTCCTGTGCGTCAGTGTCCCGGGTCGACTGGGACAGGGGCTTGTTGCTGTGGCTGCCTTCCTCATCACAGGGTGTGGCCCACCAGCGTCACCGCACTGGCACTAGGTGGGGGCGGCGTACGCCTGGTGCTCCGGGTCTATCCCTGGCTCGTGGGCGCCCTGGCACTGGGTGGAGGTGTCATATGCCTGATGCTCCAGGTCTATCCCTGCCTTGTGGGTGCCTTGGCACTCGGTGGGGGCGTTGTTTGCCTGGTGCTCCGGGTCTATCCCTGCCTTGTGGGTGCTCTGGCATGTGGCTGGGACGGGTGGGTTGATGTTTGGTCCTGCAATACACAATACAGCATGCAAGGTTAGACACGCAGACGGGGATGGGGAATGGGGGAAGGGGGAAAGAGGGGATGGGAAAGGGGGGATGGGGAAGGGGAGGTGCGGGATTGGGGGTGGGGGGATGGGGGAAGGGGGAATGGGGGATGGGGAAGGGGGGATAGGGAAGGGGGTGGGGCAAGGGGGAACAGGGGGATGGGGAAGTGGGGATGGGGAAAGGGGGATGGGGAAGTGGGAAAGGGGGGATGGGGAAGGGGGAAAGGGGGGATGGGGAAGGGGGGATGGGGGCAGGGGAAGGGGGGGATGGGGAAGTGGGAAAGGAGGGAAGGGGGAAATTGGGATGGGGAAGGGGGAAGGGGGATGGGGAAGGGGGGATGGGGAAGGGGGAAAGTGGAGATGGGGGAAGGGGGAAAGGGGGGATGGGGAAGGGGGATGGGGAAGGGGGAAAGGGGGCATGGGGGTAGGGGGGAAGAGGGCAGGCAGTGGGGAGTCTCACTTGGTGGTGCGCCCCCGACCTCTGCATCCACAACCTCCCGGTCCTCGGGTCCGCCTGCAAGATCTAGGGCCCTCTCTTAATGAACGGTGAGGTGTGCAATTCAGGTGGACCCCCTGTGGTCCTCTCATGCTCCCGGTTGTTATAAGCGCGCTTCTCCTGTGGTGGCTGGGAGGCGGGGGGGGAAGAGTGGCAGGGATAAAGGCCAAAGTTTTTAGGCGGAAATATGCATGCGGACCAGCGGTTGTGTGTATGTTAGCATAGGTTCACAGCCCATTCTGCCAATGCAGCCTGCATGGGTGGGTGCAGCCATGTCGGTTTCAGCTAGGACTGTGCCGGCCAACCTGGGGGGGGAGGCGGGGAATGGGTGGGGGGTACTCACCCGAGCTGCCCTGACTCGGTCATTGACCTTCTTGTGGCACTGGATGCCTGTCCTGGCTGTTACGGCTACGGCACTAACGGCCTCTGCCACCTCCCTCCACAGGCGCAGTCTGAGGTTAGGTGCGACCTGCGGCCATGTCCGGGGTACAGGGCCTCCCTCCTCTGCTCCACTTCAACCAGGAGCGCCTCGATGTCCCGTTCCTGGAACCTCGGCGCTGCGCGGTGGGCGGCCATTTTGCCGTGTCTCCGGCGGGGGCGTCTTTTGTGCTGCAGCGTCAATGACGGCGCGCGCGTCTGTGATGGGTGATGCCATCGCGATTGGCATCAAGCCACTGCTACCCCCTTCCGGGTCGGAGGTATTCCGACATTCTGGGTGGCCCGACGCCGGAGTGGTTTGCGCCGTCAGGCCATCCCGGCGATTGCGGGAGAATCCCGCCATTTGTTTAAAACCATAGGCGGGATTCTCCAAGCCCCCGCCGGGTCGGAGAATTGCCGGGAGGTGGAGTGAATCCTACCCCGCCGCCCCGACACTGGCTGCCAAATTCTCCGGCACCGTGGTTTTGGCAGGGGTGGGAATCGCGCTGCGCCGGTCGGCGGCCGCTGAGAGCACACCCCCCCCACCCCCCAGCGATTCTCCGCCCGCGATGGGCCCATTTACGGTCGGTCCCGCCGGCGTAAATCAAACGAGGTCCGTACCGGCTCTGCGGGTGGCCTGCAGCGTCCTCGGGGGGGATCTGGCCCCGGGGGATGCCCCCATGGTGGCCTGGCCTGCGATCTGGGCCCACCGATCCACGGGCAGGCCTGTGCCGTGGGGCACTCTTTCCCTTCGCGCCGGCTGCTGTCAACCTCCGCCAAGGCTGGCACGGAGAAGAACCCCCCTGCGAATGCGCTGGGATGACACCAGCACACGCTGACGCTCCCACGCATGTGCCAACTCGCAGAGGCCGGCAGAGGCCCTTTGGCGCCGGTTGGGGCGGCACCAAGCCCTTCCGTACCGACTGGCACGGCTCCAACCCAGCCTGCATCGGCCTAGACCTGAAGGTGCGGAGGATTCCGCGGCTTCCAGGCGGCCCGACGCCAGAGTGGTTCACGCTACTCCTCGGCGCCGGTACGGCCTGCCCCACTGGGTAGAGGAGAATCCCGCCTCATGTCTCTTATGACTCAATTATTTTACCAACTAACTGGGTTTTTGAATTCTTGAAAGAAATATTCGAAGGCCCCATAATATCTGCTCATTATCAGTTGCACCTTAGAGATGTGTGCAATTAGCTGTCCCATTCCCTCTAGTGATACAGTGACTACACTTCAAAAAGTAGTTATTTGGCTGGAAAATATGATGGGAATTCCCAAAAGATGCGAGATAAATGCATGTCTTTCTTTCTTCATTCTTTTTAGATGTCTCTGACTTATATGTCAGCTGGTATTACAAGAAATTATTTGCTAATCTTAGCAATAGGTTATTCAATGTACAAATTCCATTGAGGGCAGATCAGGCTGCTTTTTGTTTCTGTCGTTTGGCTGGAATTCCCTGGTTGTCGGGATTCTCTTTTCTCGCGGGCAGCGCACCCCCGCCCATGGGTTTCCCGGCGGTGTGGAGGGGCTTCAATGAGAAATCCCGCCGCCAGCGAACGGAGTGCCGCTGAGAGACACACGGCTGGAGAACAGGGAATCCTATCCATTATCTTTCAGTTTAAAGTATGGTATACTGGTTAAGGTGAAGATTTTGCAAAGTAGTATGATCCAGTACTCTTTTTCCAAAGCGATGGATTTGCAAACTGAAGGTGTAATAGTGCAGCACCTTTGTGTATTTGTGTTTCACTGGGTGCTGATCACTCTGCACCTGCCCTTATGAATCTAGTTATGCTTACATTGTTCCCTGGGATTATCAGAAAACAACTGGCCTCATAGCCTAATGTATGCCTTGGAGGTCATGATGGATTTGTCCCCGTAGACTATGGTTGAGCTGGCGACAATCGTAACCACAAGCACGGCACTGTCTGTGCAATGAATTTCACTACCAAAGGGCTATGATCTTGAAACTCATCTCGTTCAGATGATGTAACTGCAATGGTCCCAAGATGCCAATTTGTATATTCAAAAGGCCACGGACCCAGAGATTGATCATCCGACCTTAAGGGTCACCGTAATGTTTGCAGAAGGCTGTCAATCCAAATTTGTTATGTAGAATGGTCCACAGGCACTCACATGAGACGTGTTCGGAAAACAAAAGTAGTTTTAAGGGATTTATATTTGTATTGGTAAATATTAGAAATAAGGGCCACGATCTAATGAAAAAGAAGCAGAGTCCGTTCTGGGTGGGATAAGAGGGGTTGTCCATGGCGCTTGCAGCGCCGGTAACAGCCCCGCTATCTAATGGCGCTCTGGGTTATTTTCAGACCTCAAGGAGGGAACGCCTCACCTAGGCCGCATGCAGTCGCATTTCCTCTGTGCAGGAGTTCCTTGGTGCAGGAAGTGATCGGTGGCACCATCAGGGTGCCCAGGTAGCACTGCTAAGGTGCCAGGCTGGCAGTTTCAAGATGCCCAGGTGGCATCAACTGTACCAGGGTGCCACCCTGCCATGATACCAACCACCTGGGGGCCTCCAATAATGTTTAGTTCCTGGAGGGGTAAAAACTATAGTTAGAGTTATGCTGGACAAAGTTTTTTGTATGTATAGGGGTTGGTTAAGTTCCAAACATGTTTCTATTGTGCTCAGAGAGGGCTATGGCGTGAAGAATAAATAGGCCAGTAGAGGTAATCGGGCTTTTCATAGCAACCGGGGCCTTGTAAGGTAGAGAAGCTTTTAAGGTTTAGCTTAGATAATTTGTATGCAGTTGGAGATAGTTAGTGAGAGACAAGGCAGGTCTCACAGTTCTGTTAGAAGTAGTTGGTTTTGAAGACTCAAGAACTCAACTCTCTCAGCCTTGCTGGAAGAAAAGCCATACAATGGGGTAATGGTTAATAAAGCGGATGCCGAAACCTAAATTCCAGCTAGTTAAGGAAACTGAACAAATTAAGAGATGTTTCTACGTCTGGAGCTAATGGAACAGAGAAAACTGGGACCAGAACATCTTTCTATTCAGTAAAGTCACAGATAGTTGAAAAGAATTGAGTTGGTCGAATTTGGATTTGGATTTGGATTTGTTTATTGTCATATGTACCAAGGTACAATGAAAAGTATTTTTCGGCGAGCAGCTCAACGGATCATTAAGTGCATGAAAAGAAAAGGAAATTAAAGAAAATACATACTAGGGAGAGAGAGGTTAGTAATAATGTTAGTCTTAGAATTAAATTTTAAAAGATTAGAACGATTGTAAGTTAAGTAAAAAGTGGATCTGTTAGTGAGAGCTTGCAGAGAGTCGCCACGCTCCGGCACCATCTTGTGCATCTTGTGAGAGGCCAGAAAAACATTTGCAATGGTGTTACGTTTTGTGAGAAATTATTAGTTTGGGTGGCACTGGGTGAGATTCTCCGTTTGGAACGGTTATGTTCTCCGGCCAGAGGAGAATTGCTACCAATTTAGAATCCCCTTTGGAACACAAATCAGGCAACAATTCACTATTCCTCACCATGCAAATTTATGTATGGCAAGGAAGAGTGGGATTCCCGGTATTGGGTTGCCATTTTGAGCTCTGATGTTTACAAATATCAACCACATCAAAGATAGGTAACTGCATTACAATCACATGCTGGAGTGACTGGAATACACTTAGTGATTGGAATGCACTTACCTCTCTTTAATGTGGTTGATGTTTGTAAACATTGGGGTTTCCGCACTAAGAGACACTCACCCATGAAGGGAGATGAATGAATCGAAGCTGCAGCTGTTTTGAGGAAGCTGTCAAACACAGCTAGAAATTAATGAATGGCTTGCAGCTACAGCATCTGATGGGTTTAAACACAAGTCACAGTTGTTCCCTTTCCAGCAATAGACACGTGTTGCTTACAGGTAAGAGTTACAACTGCAATTTCTATCACTGCCTCATCTGGATTGCTCTCTAGCTTCCAGACAGGGATCTTTTTTCTTGGCTGGGGGGGGGGGGGGTCACTGCTGGGGTCCCTCTAGTTAAGGGGTACCTGGGGGTCTCCCTATTAAGGAGGTCCCTCTGAGTTTTCCCTATGAAAAGAGTCTCTGTGAGGGGCAATGGGGGGATCTGGTAAAGGAGGGGTGGAAAGTCGTGAATTGTGGGGGGGCTGGTGGTCCTCGGATAGACTTTGCTGACAATTCCCTGAAGGAGTTACCCCCTTTGTCCATCGCGAGGTCCACCATGTCAGCTTCACATTTGGTGAGACCTGTCGAAGTCCCCTCCCACTTGATTCCCAGGCCAGAGAACCGGAGAATCACAGAGGGCTGGAGAATACGGGGCTTTTTAGCATAGGGCTAAATCACTGGCTTTGAAAGCAGACCAAGGCAGGTCAGCAGCACGGTTCAATTCCCGTAACAGCCTCCCCGAACAGGCGCCAGAATGTGGCGACTAGGGGCTTTTCACAGTAACTTCATTGAAACCTACTTGTGACAATGAGCAATTTTCAGTTCATTTTTCATTTCATTTCATAGGGTGCCAGATCTGCTCAATGGAAGCAAATGGGTATTTAAGAGACATTTCCATTCATTCACATCCTCCCATTGGTCTGCCGGCGCGAACCCATATCCCGCCGACAGCGGAGGGTTGGAGCATCGTGGTCGAATCGGCATCAGCTGACACCATGCGCCGATCCCGATTTTTAGATTCTCCATCGCATCAGAGACCCTGCCACTAGTGCCTGGCAGCGGAGAATCAAGGCCATTATTGCCCATTAGCGTCACAATAGCACAGTGGTTAGCACTGTTGCTTCACAGCGCCAGGATCCCAGGTTTGATTCCCAGCTTGGGTCACTGTCTGTGCAGAGGCTGCACACTCTCCCCGTGTCTGCATGGGTTTCCTCCGGGTGCTCTGGCTTCCTCCCACAATTCTCAAAAGATGTCCTTGTTAGGTGAATTGGACATTCTGAATTCTCCCTCAGTGTACCCGAACAGGAGCCGGGCTGTGGCAACGAGGGGATTTTCACAGTAACTTCGTTGCAGTGTTAATGTGAGCCTACCTGTGACACTAATAAAGATTATTATTATTAAATAATTGTGGAAATCAGTGACTGGGCCTCAGAGCTTGTGTAAAAAACTTTAAGGCTTAAGAAACCTGAAGGGAGAGGTGTAAAACATGAAAGCAAAACTTTGACGGAAGCAATGAAGGGAAAGCATAATTTAAAAGAAGATGTGAAAGTGTGAACTTTGACAGCGGAATTTGAAAACACTCATGTGAAAGTCGGAGTTCAGTGAGACAAGGTGGTTCATGATATACGAATCATAGATTATCATAGAATTTACAGTGCAGAAGGAGGCCATTCGGCCCATCGAGTCAGCACCGGCTCTTGGAAAGAGCACCCTACCCAAGGTCAACACCGCCACCCTATCCCCATAACCCAGTAACCCCACCCAACACTAAGTGCAATTTTGGACACCAAGGGCAATTTATCAGGGCCAATCCACCTAACCTGCACATCTTTGGACTGTGGGAGGAAACCGGAGCACCCGGAGGAAACCCACGCACACACAATCATCTGAGGGGATTTTGCGGTGAAATCCACAGACATTCACCTGGGTTCAGAGAGGAGTGTGTCTTAATACAGTCATCTTGTTTGCTTAAAAGGTACTTTTTATGTTAATGAGACCATTGTAGTTTAAGATGTGCTTTGCAATCTGTGTTAATCATTAAATCTGTGTGAATTTATTAAGCTAAGGGGGGGAGTAAACAATCCAATTTTTCCATGTTTACTACATTTTCTTCTTGTTAAAACTAATTAGCAGTCCTCTGTTCCTCTGTATTTTACACAGAAAATGTAAACGTTGAAGTTTTTGGTACCGGGATTCATTCTGGGAGCCTCCTTCCAAAAATAACAGCAACTGGTAACGTAACAAATCTCCCAAGGCCCTTCCAAGTCAGAAAAATGGCTGCATACCTACAAGAATCAAAGAGGAACCATCATACTGGCAGGGATAAGGTAATCAGTTCCCTCTGGGATGGATTGCCTCAGTCTGCATCAGCTTTGGAGAATTTCAAAAGGCCTCATTGGTACTAATTCTAGCACTCAGCTGACAAGAGTGCCATTGAAGATTTATAACAGGAGAATTAGTGGCTCCTTCCAGAGTGCCACAGGGCTCATATGCAATTATCAGGAATGCACAGGTCGCTGTTAATATGCTTTCCCCATGTCAGTGTTAACGTTATTTGCCCTGATTGAGTCATTTGAACATAAAAAAGTGGTATTCAAGTATTCACCCTGCGTCGATCACGTGTTTGTTGACATGAGTGAGCATCACTTGGCTTGATCTGGTTACAAACATTTGTGATATCAGTATGTTTAAAGTTTCACAGACGAATGCCGCGATTCTCCTTCCCTCCATCAACAATGGTTATTATAGTTGTTATAAAGCACCTTTCATGTATCAAAACACCCCAAAGTGCCTCACAGAAAAATGATGAAGCAAAATTGATTAAGGTGGTGTTTCTATGACCTATCTGTGCAAGAGAAAATTATTGCCGTTACTCCAGCCTGGATATTCTGCTGCAAGGAGGCAACTTTACCATCATAAAAGTTGAAGGAGGTTGTGGATGTTCCCCTTCTCATAGCAGACGTAATATATAAAAATGCTCCCCGCGGGTTAATGAACGTGTACACCCACCTCTAAAGGGCGAGTAGCTGGCCATTTACCAGCAGCTCCCATTGCTGCAGGTGATGTTCAGATTTGTTATTTTAAACTTCAATTGCACCAATAGCAAACTGGATGCAATGTTCAGACTCCTAATGGAAATGGTAAAATATGCCAATCTGCAGGACATCATCAGCAACCCTGCAGACAGACCACCATATAAATATATCTGGTTTAGTTCAGATGAGTCTGTCCATTCCAGGATAGATTTCCCGTTTGTGTGAGGAGCACTCACAGTCTGATCAAGCACTGGCATTCTTCTCTGACCACAGCCTCCTACTGGTTGACTGTCTGTTGCAGCAATGCCGGAGTCCCTAAAGTGCAGAAGAAGGCCATTCGGCCCATCAAGTTTGCATCAATGAGTTTTTGCACTGAAAGAGTACGCTACCTATGCCCAATCCCCCGCCCTATCCGCATAACCTCTCAACTCTGGACCCTAAGGGGTAATTTAGCATAGCCAATCCATCTAACCAGCACATCTTTGGACTGTGGGAGGAAACTGGAGCATCCGGAGGAAACCCACTCAGACATGAGGAGAACGTACAAATTCCACACAGACACCCACCCAAGACTGGAATTAACCCATGAGGCAGCAGTGCCAACCAATGTGCCATCATGCTGCCAGAGAGATGGTCGGGGGTCATAGAAGTTGAACGGGACTGTTCAACTCAGAAAACATCAAGGAGCTCAAGAGAAATTACAAATCTTGGAAAGCTGCAAAACCCTTCATTGAGTCCCTGACTCATTTTTGGGAAGTGCTCAAGGCAAGCATAGAGAGGTGAACACTCAAATGTGTACAGAGGCTGAGAGAGTGAGAGAGAGGGAGGGAAAGAGAGAGAGATAATAATAATTTTATTGTCACAAGTAGGCTTAACACTGCAATGAAGTTACTGTGAAAAGCCCCTGGTCGCCACATTCCGGCGCCTGTTCAGGTACACAGAGGGAGAATTCAGAATTTTCAGCTGGTACGGGAATTGAACTCGCAGCTGGCCTTGTTCTGCATCACAAACCAGCTGTCCCGCCCACTGAGCTAAACCAGATAGAGAGAGATATGGGGGAGGTACTGCCCCAACTTTAGGAAAACGTGCAGAATCTGCTCCTGCTGAAATCGATAGGGGTTAATGTCAAGGAGAATTTCCAAAAGGTGAGGATTTAGCAGGTTCTTTATCTCAATGACCTCTATGGTCATCTTCAAGACCAGAGTTCGCTCCGTGAAGCAGGATGAGATACGCTCAAGTATCTTCTTCCAAAAAGTGCCAAGCACCTCCACAAGTTGCCTTCAAGGCAGATAAAATTGCGAAGAGACCATTTTCCCCCTCCTTCTGGAATGCTATTTGTCGAGATTCATTCTAAGCAGCCCACTAACATAAAACTCAAGGATATGCAGGCTGTTTCCAGGGTAGTGCAACAAGAAAACATCAACTGCTGCTGGAGGGCCTTCCACTCAATGAAAGACTTGTCCATGACCGAGAGTTGCAGACTAGCACATTCCAAGGTTCAGAGCTTAATATTGAGGGACATGCAAATGCTCAGTGGGGAAATACCTCAATCTAAGGTTTGCCTGCCAGAGTACGCCATCAGGTTAAAAACTGTGTAGAACCCCCCTCAGACTATATGCTAGGCATGGATATAGATTGCAAATATCTGTGTATTGCAATTTTAAGAGTGCAACATGCTGTGTCCATGGAGGAGTGTTTTGGCATTCGTCTGTGAAACTTTAAATTTTAAATGTTTTGGAATGTGCTTTTACAAATGTTATGGATAAAGTATATAGTTAACTCTCGCCCTTTGTAGGGGTTACGTTCCCACACAAATGGCAAAATGGTAATGAACGCTTTGCATACTTTTCAATGTAAGTTAATTATGTACGTTCAAGCAATGTGAGGCCAGCATTGGTTTATGCAGTTACTGTACAGCAAATTGTGGTGCTTGTATATGACAAATGGGGGGAGCCTCTGAGCTACACAAGACATGTATTGAAAATTTAGAAGACGAGACAATCCTCAATTCAATAAAGCATGAATTACTTCAAAACAGACAGACAAAATCAGTGGGCATTTCAAAATTGAACTGAGCCAATGCTGCAGCTCTGGCCCGAGAGATTTAGACATTTCCAGATTTACCTCTCCATTCGGATTCCTTCAGCAGTAACCATTCCAGGCACCGTTTGGAAGAAATGAGAACTAAATGTCCATGGCCAGGACTAATGGAAGGAATCTGCTTCCAGAGGCCTTGACACCATCTCCCCAAGAAAACATGCTCCGTCATGGCGGCCATCTCTTCAGAGAAAGAATAGAGAGGGGAAGGCAAATGTGGATAAGTGAACAATTGCTCACTTGATGGGTGATGTGTAAAAAGGCTTTAGTACGGCTATGCGACTATGTGAACAAGAAAGAATAAAGGCAGTACTGTATTTTGGGGTGGGAAAATGGGCAAGGAAGGAGGTCCTCTTCCCCATAATGGAAGAAAGTCCAAGCCTGGTGAGAGGTTGCCAATGCCACAGCATCATCCCCAGGTGAGGGATGTAAAGCTGAAAGGCGTTCAATTACCTCACGAGAGCAGCAAGGATGGCCATGTCTCTCAGCATTACCCAACAACCATTTCTTTTAATCCTACACACCACTCTCAACAATTTCCTCCAGGGTGGGTATTCATTCACTTCAGATGGAGAGGTGGACGGTACTGATAGGGGCTTTGGAGGAACCACCGACAACCTGCAATCTTCTCTTCAGCAGTTAATTGGAAAGGATGACCCTTGAAGGTAGTGGCAGCATTACCCATAGCAGTTGTTACAATCTCTCAGGAAGTAAACATGTCTGCTACTTTATCATCTTCAACCAACAACCATCATTGTGCCAGACAGTTAGCTACATTCTGGCCATGGAGCTTTTGAATGACTCTAACTGAGCAGTTCTGTAGGTGGATTGCAGAAGTTGGGACAGTTTTCATTAAAGAAGAGAAGGTTGGGAGGTGACTTGATAGAGGCATTCAAAATCATTGGCAAAACAAGATATGGTGACATGAAGAAAAGCTTCTTTCTGCAGCGAGTGGTTAGGATCTGGAATGCACTGCCTGGGATGTAGTGAGGCTGGTCCAATCGGGGCATTGAAGAGGAAATTGGAATATTATCTGAAGAGGAGGAATATGCAGTGCCACAAGTGGAAGGTGAGGGAGTGGCACTCGATGAATTGTTCCTGCAGAGAGATGATGGGCTGAATGACCTCATTCTGTGCAGTAGCCATTCTGTGACCAACAGCCTTTCACGAGCTTTCTTTAGTTAAAGGAATAGTAGTTAGAAAACTTTTTGTAAAAAGAATGACACTTGTGTGAGAAATGATTAGATGACCATTCCTGAGATTTTTTCAAATATGGACCCCCTTACAGAAAACACTATTTTTCACTATTTTATGAACTTTCATTTCTGATATTTGGATCAAGTGAGCGATGAATGAATACGATTCAAAACTGAGCTGTGAACAACCAATATTCCTTTGCAGCCCTTATGGGTAATGGATTTGTCCCATCAGGTTAAGTGGATAATTGTAAGAAGCAGGAGGTTTGAGATGTTGAAGCTTTCACCGAAAGGAGGTTAAAGTGTCATGGCTTTGCAGAAATTGTACATTTTGTGTGTAACATTGTGGAGAATCAATAGCCAGCACTTGAAGCATTAGTTTGTGAAATTCACAGGGCAGATGGAAGAGTTCCAAACGCAAATCAAAAGACTGAATCATATAATGTAACTGTGGAGTGACAATCATCACTAGATTAGTTCATTTTTACTGATTTTATTCGGGAGTTGCAGATTTCTCACCTGGGGCGAAATTCTCCCCCAACGGCGGGATGCCCGCCGATTGGCGCCAAAGCCGGCGCCAATCAGACTGGCATCGCGCCGGCCCAAAGGTGCGGAAGTCTCCGCATCTTTGGCGGCCTAGCCCCAACATTGAGGGGCTAGGCCGACGCCGGAGGGATTTCCGCCCCGCCAGCTGGCGGAAATGGCGTTTGTTGCCCCGCCAGCTGGCGCGGAAATGCGGCGCATGCGCGGGAGCGTCAGCGGCCGCTGTCAGTTTCCCCGCGCATGCGCGGGAGCGTCAGCGGCCGCTGAAAGTTTCCCGCGCATGCGCAGTGGGGAGAGTCTCTTCCGCCTCCGCCATGGTGGAGGCCGTAGCGGAGGCGGAAGGGAAAGAGTGCCCCCACGGCACAGGCCCGCCTGCGGATCGGTGGGCCCCGATCGCGGGCCAGGCCACCGTGGGGGCACCCCCCGGGGTCAGATCACCCCGCGCCCCCCCCCAGGACCCCGGAGCCCGCCCACGCCGCCTGGTCCCGCCGGTAAATACCAGGTTTGATTTACGTCGGCGGGACAGGCAATTCCTGGGCGGGACTTCGGCCCATCCGGGCCGGAGAATCCAGCGGGGGGTCCCGCCAACCGGCGCGGCTGGATTCCCGCCCCCGCCCAATCTCCGGGAGCGGAGACTTCGGCGGGGGCGGGGGCGGGATTCACGGCGGCCAACGGCCATTCTCCGACCCGGCGGGGGGTCGGAGAATGACGCCCCTGATCTTCCATCTGGGCTTGTGGAGAAAAGTGAAATGCATCAGCTGCGGACTACTAACTACCAGTTCCGGACAACAGTGTCGAGAGGAAGTGAAGCATCCCAGCTGCCGTAAAGCGGGTATGTTTAACAGTGCCAGACACTTTGAGAAGCCAGGGAGGTGCTAAGTGTATAAGGGAGGTGGGTGACAGGGAAGGGAGGGTTGGAAGCTCAGGGTCAGGTGGCCAGAGGGGTGAAGAGGTGGGGAGCTGCACAGACTGGGCGGGGGTGGGGGGGTGGGAGAGGGGGCTTTGGGTGGCTAGTCGAGCGGTGGGGGGAGGGGTGAGGGGCCGTCAGCAGATTTGAGTTATAGTCAAGGGAGGGTGGAGGGTCGTGGGGCTGGGTGTAGACAAGGGATTTGGAATGTGGATGGGGTGTGGAGATAGTCATGGATGGTTGAGAGGATAGTCGGTGTAGTGATCTGCATATCTGTGTGTATGTAAAGGGTTAACATACAGAAGTAACAGCTTGATAACCACTAGATGTCAGCACCAGATATGGATATAAAAGATAAACTCAAGGACAGTTCCTGCCTTTTCGTGTTAGGAGTGACTAGTGAACAGAGTTAGAGAGAGATAGCTTAGTGTGCAGGTGCAGTTAATCATTATTATAGATATTCAATCTTGTTAAACCTATCGAGATTATAGTTATTGAAGAGAGAACAAACTCAGTTAAATTGTTATCGTTACTCGATAAACAGTGTTTGCTTTATTTGAAGATGTTGAGTGTTACTGAACATCACGTATATGACCATTCTGGCAGAAAGCAAATGAGTAACAATATATTACGCAACATAATACAACATGGTACCAGAGATTGACTTCAGAAAAACAAACTAGATTAGATTCGACAAAGCGAGGAAAAGAACAAATTCGTACCGACTATTCAACTGGGGAAGCTTCGCAGCATTCGGATGCTTCGCAGAAAAATCACCTCAATAGACCACGTTCAAGCTCCACGTCAACTCAAGACAACTGGTAATCTTAATTCCAATTGGAAATGTTCAAGCAGCAATTTTAGATTTATTCAGAGGCTCATGATTTAACCACCATTGCTGAAGCCTAGGAAGATTGCATTGCTTTTATCCATGGCAGGACAGCATGCAATACAAATTTATAACTCTTTTATCTACTCTGACGGGGAGGAGAAAAACAAATTCAATGACCATTGCAAAATTCAGACGAATGAAATCTTTGAGCGATTCACATTTAACAAACGTTTGCAAAAAAATGGTGAATCATTCACCAGCTTTGTCACCGATTTAAAATTACGAGCGCAAACTTGTAACTATGCAGCATTGCATGATTCGCTGATCCGTGATCAAATTGTGTATGGCATAAGTGATGAGACTCTAAGAGAGGCATTGTTGAGACAGCAAGATCTGACGCTGAAAATCGCTATTGAAAAATGTTTAGCTCATGAACAAAGTAAAAATCAGTACATTGAATTTTATCACCGTGAAAAAGGCGCAAAAGTCAACCACAAGGTTCAGAATGTTAAAATGATGTCGCAGGCAGGAAAGAAGCACATTTCGGACAGCAGCTACCTTGCGCGCGCACACTCCAACCCAGCACATGCGCACTTTGCCAGAAAATGCCAAACGGAAGAGAAAAATTCTGCGCATGCACGAAAGTGTCCCATGCATCAGAGAGACGACATCATGACATGTTACAGATGTGGCAACGCCCGTTTAAAAAGGAAATGTCCGGCTCAAGGCAAACAATGTTTAAAGTGTGGAAAACCCAATCACTATGCATCAAAATGCAGATCTTCAGCGCAATTTCAACCTCCGAAACTAAAACAAAGGAAAATCAACGTTCGAAGTGTGGATTCATCAGAGAAGAAAACCGAAGAGAATTATTCATCAGAAGAGGACAATTTTCATTTGAAAGCACGTTTTTCAGGGGAATAATTGAAAGAAGGGAGGAACCTAAAGCTACAACAAGCACTCCTCAACCAGTCAACGTGATCGACTCCAGCAGTGAATGGAATTCTGTAGTGCAAGTTAACAATTTTCCCGTATTGTTCAAGCATGACACAGGGGCTTCAGCCAATCTACTGACAAGCATGGATCTCAATAAGATTCCAGGACAACATGAGATGCTTCCAGCTGCATGTAGACTGAAGGACTACAATGGTAATCAGATCGCTTCAATGGGATCGTGCCATCTCAAAGTCACAAACAAAAGAATAGGGGCTGGTTTAGCACAGTGGGCTAAACAGCTGGCTTGTAATGCAGAACGAGGCCAGCAGCGCGGGTTCAATTCCCGTACCAGCCTCCCCGAACAGGCGCTGGAATGTGGCGACTCAGGGATTTTCACAATAACTTAATTGAAGCCTACTTGTGACAATAAGCTATTATTATTATAAAGGAGACACTACGATTTGAGATTGTGACAAATGACAAATCTTCACTGTTAGGTGCAAAGACTTGCAACTTGTTCAAAGGATCTACATGACCACTCAGGACACATTAAACATGGAAGAAGAAATGCAGCATATTCTATAACAATATCCTGATGTATTTAAAGGTATGGGCACGTTACCCGACCAGTACAAGATCTTACTGAGAAAAGATGCCAAACCAGTAATTCATTTGCCGAGGCGAGTTCCTGCTCCTTTGTGAGAAAGGCTAAAACTAAAACTTTAAACCGCTTTAAATAAAACTTTAAATAAAACTAAAACCGCTGCAATCACAAGGAAACATCTCTCAAGTCACACAACCGACTGACTGGGTCAGCTCACTAGTATGCATTAAAAACCATCCAGAGATCTTGGAATCTGCATAGATCCAAAAGATTTAAATAAAAATATTTGTAGGGAACACTATCCCATCTCAAAGCAGGAGGAAATCACATGTGAGATGGCGAATGCTCGTATCTTCACAAAACGCGATGCTTCGCAAGGATTTTGGCAGATGCAGCTTGACGTCTCGAGCAGATAATTGTGCACTTTCAATACTCCATTTGGACGCTTCTGTTTCAACCGCATGGAATAATATCCGCTTCAGAGATTTTTCATAGGATAATGGAACACATGACAGAGAGAATTGATGGTGTAAGGGTGTATGTCGATGACATAATCTTTGGTCCACGACTGAGGAAGAACACACCTGTTATTTAAGAAAAGTTTTTGAAAGAATCCATAAGTTTGGATTGAAATTAAACCAGGCAAAGTGCACATTTGCATAGTCCTCGTTAAACTTCTTCGGAGAACTTCCTAGGAGATACCATATCCTCTCAAGGTGCAAAACCTGATAACACAAAAATATTAGCTCTTCAACATATGAAAACGCCAGAAGATAAGAAAGCTGTTCTAAGATTTCTGGGTTTTGTAAATTTCTTGGGCAAATTTATCTCAAGCCTGTCATCGAGAGTTCTGCATTAAGAAATCTGATCATAAAGTCCACCACTTTTGAATGGACACAAAGTCATTAAAAGGAATGGGCAGATCTAAAGCAACAACTAATGTCCGCACCGATGCTTGCTTTCTTTGACCCGAAAAGAGCAACCAAGATATCCACTGATCGAAGTCAGGATGGAATTGGCACAGTTCTCTTACAGCAGGCTGATCATTCTGGTTGGGTTCCTGTTGCATATGCCTCAAAGGCTGTGACTGCAACAGAGTGAAAAGGAATGTCTCGGGTTACTCACGGGAATACTTAAATTCCATGACTAATAATAATAATGACCTTTTATTGTCACAAATGAATGAAATGAAAAATGAAATGAAAATCGCTTATTGTCACAAGTAGGCTTCAAATGAAGTTACTGTGAAAAGCCCCTAGTCGCCACATTCCGGCACCTGTTCGGGGAGGCTGTTACGGGAATTGAACCGTGCTGCTGGCCTGCCTTGGTCTGCTTTCAAAGCCAGCGATTTAGCCCTGTGCTAAACAGCCCCTGTCAAATATGAAGTTACTGTGAAAAGTCCCCAGTTGCCATATTCCAGCACCTCTTCGGGTAAGCTGGTACGGGAATTGAACCCGCGCTGCTGGCCTTGTTCTGCATCACAAACCAGCTGTATAGTCCACTGAGCTAAACCAGACTTTGTGTACGGACTTTCAACCTTTATTATGGAGACGGATCATAGGCCGTTGGTCCACATCATTGAGAAGAATTCAAACAACATGACTCCTAGATCCAGCGTATCATGATGAAGCTACGAAGGTATGACTTTAACTTGACATGCATGCCTGGAAAAGATCTCATCATTGCTGGTACATTATCAAGATCTATTGCTACAGAGAGCACACCCCTAGAATTTCAGAGACACCCCAGTGACATAGAAGCTCAAACTCAAATATGCACAGAAAATCTTCTGGCATCTGATGAAAAACTATAGCTTATAAAGCAAGAAATAAAGAAAGATGCAACTTTGCTCAGGGCAATGCACCATCTACAGCGCGGTTGGTCAAAAGGGCGATGTCCTCAATATCGCAATACTCAAACCGAATCAACAGTGTTTAATGGGCTATTGTTAAGAAACGATCAAGTTGTAATTCCGCAACGTCTTCGCTCTGAAATGCTACAGAAAATTCATGAGGGACATCTCGGAATCGAGAAATGTAAAGGAGAGCACGGAATGCAGTATACTGGCCTGGAATCAACAAGAATATCACTTACGTGGTAATAACATGTGAAACCTGTCAAAAGCACCAACCTGCACAAAGCAAGGAAATACTTCAACATCATGAACTAATCGCAGCACCTTGGATGAAAGTAGTACCTCTTCCATGCAACTGGTCATGACTACGTTCTCATCATGGATTACTATTCAAACTATCTGGAAGTTATGAAACTTCCTGATCTCACATCTTCATCAGTCATCAAGGCATGTAAGGAAACATTCTCGTGACATGGAATTCCACAAATAGTAATGTCGGATAATGGTCCTTGTTTCGCTAGTTGGGAATGGACAGAATTTTCAAACAACTACAACTCTCGACATGTGACATCTAGACCACACTACCCATAATCCAATGGAAAGGTAGAAAAAGGTGTTCACATCATTAAACAACTTATCAGTAAAGCGAATGATTCACAATCTGGCATACATTTGGCTTTATTATCATACAGAGCAACTCCATTAGTTTCAGGACTATCACCAGCACAAATGTTATTTAACAGTGACATCAGAACCAATTCATCAGCAATACAATTTCAAGATCCTGATCATATACCAGTTCTCAATAAAATCACTGAACAACGTTCAAAACACAGGCTATACTATGATTAACTCGCAATCAAATTCGACCCACTGAAAAAATACGACATTGTCAGACTAAAGAATCCAGATAGAGGATGGTCATCTCCAGCTACTGTTCTTAGGCAAGCAGCACCGCGATCCAACATCGTCAAATCTGCCAATGGAAAAGTTTTTCGACGCAACAGAGAGATTTACTGAAAATTGAACTTCAACCACAAATTTTTCCTACCTAAGTTTCGATGAATCACTTTTGCGACAAAATTTACTTCAGAGCAAGAAAACAGATGACATGCACAAAAATATAAAGATTTCAGACTCAACAGTTGAGAAGACCAACCAGAAGGAGACAAAAACCTCACAGACACAACTTGTAAAGGATGGACTTATAAATACTACTTCACTGTGTACAGTCATCATTAATGTTATGTTTGTCCAGATATACATATCATTATATATCCTTAATTTGTCATACAATTTTCTTTTTAAGTATAGAAAATGTGTTTAAAAAGGGGGGGATGGGCAGCACGGTGGCGCAGTGGGTTAGCCCTGCAGCCTCACTGCGCCGAGGTCCCAGGTTTGATCCCGGCTCTGGGTGACTGTCCGTGTGGAGTTTGCACGTTCTCCCCGTGTTTGCGTAGGATTCGCCCCCACAACCCAAAGATGTGCAGGCTAGGTGGATTGGCCACGCTAAATTGCCCCTTAATTGGAAAAAATGAATTGGGGACTCTAAACTTATATTAAAAAAAGGGGGTGTTGTTGTGAACTGCATATCTGTGTATGTAAAGGGTTAACATACAGAAGTAACAGCTAGATAACCACTAGATGGCAGCACCAGTTATGGATATAAAAGATAAACTCAAGGAAGTTCCTGCATCTTCATGTTAGGAATGATTAGTGAACAGAGTTAGAGAGAGACAGCTTAGTGTGCAGATATAGATAATAAGAATTATATATATTCAATCGTGTTAATCCTATCTATAGTTATAGTTATTGAAGAGAGAACAAACTCATAGTTAAATTGTTATAATTACTCGATAAACAGGATTTGCTTCATTTGAAGACTTTGAGTGTTACTGAACATCATGCATTAGGCCATTCTGGCAGAAAGCAAATGGGTAACAAGATTTTACACAACGAGCTCAGGAGAGTAGTCATCTGTCCGGGGAATAGTGGGAGGGGCTGGGGAGGGTGGTTAGGAGGATGGGGAGGTAGTAGGGATTTGTAGAAGGGGAGTCCAGTTTGAGGGAGGTTCCATTTGTGGGTCGGGGGAGGGTTCAATAGTATAGTTACCCAGGAGTTAGAAGTTGTTTTAATCCTTCTAATATTTCTTGGGCACCTATTCTGCTAAGAAAGTCGGAACAATCCAAAGTCTCCGATTTAAATCGAGGAGAATCAAATGGGTCCCATTGCAGGATAATTGCCCATTGGAAGTTTTAAGTGGACGACTGCGTGCCAAAGAAAGCAGTACGTATGTTCCCCAACTGGAAACCATGGCTCAATCGCGAGATTGACTCCTTACTGGAGTCAGGTCTGAGGCATTCAAGTCAGACGACCCTGACCTATATAAGAAATCCAGGTACAACCTCCGCAAAGCCATCCGAAATGCCAAGAGAGAATATCAGACCAAGCGGCACTTGTGGTAAGGCCTAAAGAACATAACAGGCTACAAAGCAAAGCCGAGCAGTATCTCCAGCAGCAGCGCACCCCTCCCCAATGAACTCAATGCATTCTATGTTTGGTTTGAGCAGGAAACCAACAATCTACTGTCGAGTGCCCCAGAGCCCATAACACACCCATAGCCACCATCACAGCTTCCAAAGTCAGATCGGCCTTCCTGAAAGTGAACCCTCGGAAGGTGACGGGTCCAGACGGGATCCCTGGTCGTGCACTCAGAGCCTATGTGGACCAGCTGGCAGATGTGCTCGTGGACATCTTTAACCTGTCCCTATTCCGCTCCGAAGTCCACGCCTGCTTCAAGCAGACCACCGGTGACAAAGAAGAACCAGGCAACATGTCTCACTGACTACCGTCCGGTGGCCCTGACTTCAGTCGTAATGAAGTGCTTTGAGAAGTTAGTCATGAAGCGCGTCACCTCCATACTCCCAGAACGCCTTGACCCACTGCAATTCGCATACCGCCGCAACCGGTCCATGGCAGACGCCATCTCCCTCGTCCTATAATCATCCCTAGAGCATCTCGACAACAAGGATTCCTATATCAGACTCCTATGTATAGACTACAGCACCGCCTTCAACACTATAATCCCAGCCAAGCTCATATCAAAGCACAAAAACCTAGGACTTGGCTCCCCGCTCTGCAACTGGATCCTTGACTTTCTGACTCACTGACCACAATCAGTAAGAATGAACAACAGCACCTCCTCCACAATAGTCCTCAATACCGGGGCCCAGCAAGGCTGTGTACTTAGCCCCCCACTATACTCCGTGTACACACACAACTGCGTGGCAAAATTTGGTTCCAACTCCACCTTCAAGTTTGCAGACGATATGACCATAATGTGGCGGATCTCAAATAACAATGATTCAGAATACAGGAGGTAGATAGAGAACCTAGTGGAGTGGTGCAGCGACAACAATCTATCCCTCAATGCCAGCAAAACTAAAGAGCTTGTCATTGACTTCAGGAAGCAAAGTACTGTACACACCCCTGTCTGCATCAATGGGGCCGAGGTGGAGATGGTCAGCAGCTTCAAATTCCTCGAGGTTTACATCTCCAAAAATCTGTCCTGGTCCATCCACGCCGACGCTACAACCAAGAAAGCACAACAGCATCTATAAGTCCTCAGGAAACTAAGGAAATTCGGCAAGTCCACATTAACTCTTACCAATTTTTACAGATGCACCATAGAAAGCATCCTTTCTGGCTGCATCACAGCCTGGTATGGCAACTGCTCGGCCCAAGACCGCAAGAAACTTCAGAGAGTCGTGAACACCACCCAGTCCATCACACAAACCTGCCTCCCATCCATTGACTCCATCTACACCTCCCGCTGCCTGGGGAAAGCGGGCAGCAAAATCAAAGACCTCTCCCACCCGGCTTACTCACTCTTCCAACTTCTTCTATTGGGTAGGAGATACAAAAGTCTGAGAACACGCACGAACAGACTCAAAAACAGCTTCTTCCCCACTGTTACCAGACTCCTAAACGGCCCTCTTATGGACTGACCTGATTAATACTACATCCCTATCTGCTCCAACCGATGCCGGTGTTATGTAGTTACATTGTCTACCTTGTGTTGCCCTATTATGTTTTTTATTTTATTTTATTTTCGAGTACTTAATGATCTGTTGAGCTGCTCACAAAAAAATACTTTCCACTGTACCTCGGTACACGTGACAATAAACAAAATCCAAAATCCAAATTCACCTTTGTGGATGTTGGATATATAACAAGACTGTGTGGTAAGGTTAAAAAAATTAAGAAACTTTGACATTAATTCTGGGTTATGAGTGCTCAATCACTGTATTTCTAATCCGCCTTTGTAAAAAGATTTGCTGTTAGAGTCATTTAGTAGTACAGAACTTCAGTATTGCTGAAAAAAGAGACACGTTGAAGCTTTTCATCTTACACTCAACAGCGCACTTTGCAAGAATGCCGACATAAGGGAAAAACAGCAATTTATACTATATGAGAATAAAGTGCTGATTGTTGGCAAGTATACTCTAAATGTTAAAGGTGTTGCCATTGAGAATGCACCAAGTGACTGATAGTTAACTGCCAAGCATTGTTGAAATTTAAACCAGCTTAGAAGCAGGGTAAACAAATATTTACTGAAATGAAGTGGGGAACAGTAGAGTATAGAATTTTAGGTGTTAAAACTGCAGAAGAGATGAGTCCAATGTGATGACATGAGAATGCAGTTCACATGCTAAAAGCTTGGATTCTAAGGTGATTCATTCAGGTGGAAGTTGATCAAAAGGGAAATATGGTAAATCAATAATAAGTTGCTCTATACTGACAAAGGAAGGAGATGGAGAGGAGAGAGAAGAGAAGCAGCTGGTAAACTGTTCTGACCATAACCATGCCCAGCTGCAAAGATAAGCTTTTCCAGAAAGCAGAATTCTAGACCAGAAGCTGCTGATTTGAAAACCTCAGAGGAAAACTACACTGAATCGAAGAAAGGTCTCCTAAACTTAAAGATAACTTGTGGGCGGTAACTATTTGCTAGATTTAACTGCATAGGGTGTTTGTTGGGACAAGGGACATTTCTCAGAGTTCAGGAACATAGCTAAATGGGAACAGGGTTAATTCCAGAATATAGTGTCTGTTTGTGGCCATTATTGTCATGAAGTGTGCCTTTGTTTTGTTTTGTGGTCTTTCTTGTTGTGTATTTTTACAAGTTAATAAACATTATTTTATTTGAATGGTCACACAAGGCTGGACCTTTCCCTCACTAGTTTGCATATCTATCCTCACATTATACCAAACTGAAGAAAAAAAACACTCTTAAGAACTGGTGGTCCAAGTTATACTTCTGGGTTTTGGGATACCCTCGCATCTAACATCAGCAGGATTCTTAACACTCCCAGTACATGCAAATGTGGCATGCTGCAAGTCCAACTGGCAATCTTAAATTGGTTCTCAGCACACTGAGGAGTATTTAGCATATGTTGTCCAACCGCAGGATCACCTCTAATGCTGGGCACTGTGTTTTGGGTTTTGCAAGCGCAGGCTGGTTGGGTATGGTCTGTACCTTTCCCATTATGAACAGCATCTGGGACATGCTGTTGATACAATCTGCCAGTCTTTGGGATATATGGCCTACACACCTATATCACACTTGGACCGAAAATTACACAGCATGTTACTCATTTGTGTGACAGGCAGAGTGTCTTCCTAATTTGACTGCAGCACCCTGTGAGTGGTGGATGCCACTCGTGTTGCTACTGCATTGTAGCAGTATTAAACAACTAACTACACTGGTTGCTCAAATCTTCGAGGAACCTTGCCTTCCAGGGTAATCTGGGGTAGACTGGACACCTTTCAAGGATAAAAGTGACGGCCTTTGTCCGGCTCATGGGTTTCATACAGTGCAAAATGATTTAACCAGGGTAGCCATTACCCACCGTTTGATGCACCCTATTTCAGCACCAAGCTTGGATGGTGAGCAAATGGTTGCCGATAAGACCAAACTTACAGTGTGTGGAGACAAGAGATTAAATAGCTGGGCCTCTGTCAGAAATCTTTGTTTGCTCGTTGGCCATAGGTGAGATCCCAGAGGACTGGAGGATAGACAATGTTGTACTGTTATTTAAGAAGTGTTGCAAGGATAATTTGGGTATTTATAGGCCAGTGAACTTGACGTCAGTGGTAGTGAAATTATTGGAAAAGATTCTCAGAGATAGGGGGTGGGATTCTCCCGAATATCCCGATGTGTAGACGCCGGCATAAGAAATTGGCGCAAACCACTCCGGCGTTGGGCCAACCAGAAGTTGAGGAATCCTCCGCACTTCCGGGGGCTAGGCCGGCACCGGAGAGCCGGCGCAAGTTAGCGCATGCGCTGAACCGCTAGCGTGGTTCCACGCATGTGCAGACTGGCCGGCGTATTCTTGCACATGCGCAGGGGCGGGGTCTTTTCCGCGCTGGCCATGGCGGAGCCCAACAGAGGCTGGTGCGGAAGGAAGGAGTGCCCCCATGGCACAAGCCCGCCCGCAGATCAGTGGGCCCTGATCGCGGGCCAGGGAACTGTGGGGGGGGGGGGGGGCGGATCTCCCCCGAGGACCGCACCAGCCGGCCTACCAGCCAGGTCTCGCCGTGTGTGACTATGTCCATTTCACGCCGGCGGGACTGGCCAGAAATCGACGGCCGCTCGGCCTATCGGGGCCCTGAGAACTGCCGGGGGGGCCGCTGCCAACGGCCCCCAACTGGCGTGGCGTGATCCCTGCCCCCGCCCGAAAACCGGCACCGGAGAATACGGCAGCCAGCATCGGAGCAGTGGGGCGGGTTTCACGCTGCCCCCCGGGGATTCTCCGACCCGGTAGGGGGTCAGAGAATCCTGCTGAGGATCTATGCGCATTTGAAGTGAATGGTCTTATTAGTGACAGACAGCATGGTTTTGGATGAGGGAGGTAATGTCTCGCTAATTTAATTGACATTTTTGGGGAGGTGACAAAAATGACTGACAAGGGAAGGGCTGTGGGTGTTGTCTGCATGGACTTTAACAAAGCATTTGATAAGGTTCCTCATGGCAGGCTAATGCAAAAGATTAAATCACATGGGGTCAGGGGTGAACTAGCTGGATGGATCCAGAACTGGCTTGGCCATAGAAGATAGAAGGTAGCAGTGGAAGGGCGATTTTCCGAATGGAGGTCTGGAACTAGTGGTGTTCCGCAGGGATCAGTATTGGGACCTCTGCTCTTTGTAATATAAATAAATTACTTGGAAGAAAACGTAGTGGGCCTAATTAGCACGTTTGCAGATGAAGCTAAGATTGCAGGAGTTGCGAATAGAGATGAAGATTGTCAGAGAATACAACAGGAAATAGATAGACTGCAAAATTGGGCGGAGAAATGGCAGATGGAATTTAACTCGGACAAATGCAAGATGATGCATTTTGGTAGATCCAATTCAGGTGGGAGCTATAAAATAAATGGCAGAACCATCAGGAGCATAGAGACACAGCGAGATCTGGGCGTGCAGGCCCACACATCTTTAAAAGTGGCAGCACTGGCGGACATGGTGGTAAAGAAAGCGTATGGCATGCTTGTCTTCATCGGACGGGGTATTGAGTATAAAAGCTCAAAACATATGTTCCAGTTATATAGAACGTTGGTTCAACCACATTTGGAATACTGTGTCCAATTCTGGTCACCACATTACCAGAAGGACGTGCAGGCTTTGGAGAGAGTACAGAAAAGGTTTACCAGGATGTTGCCTGGTATGGAGGGTATTAGCTTTGAGGAGAGATTGAATAAACTGGGATTGTTCTCCCTCGAGAGATGGAGGCTGAGGGGCGACCTGATAGAAGTTTATAAAATTATTAGGGGTATAGATAGGGTGAACAGTTGTAGGTTTTTTCTCAGGGCGGAAATGACAATTACAAGGGTGCACAAGTTCAAGGTGAGCGGGAAAGGTTCAGTGGAGATGTACGGGGGAAGTTTTTTACACCGAGGGTGGTGATGGCCTGGAATGCACTGCCAAGTGAGGTGGCTCAGGCAGATACATTAGCAACCTTTAAGACTTATCTGGATAGGCACATGAACAGACAGGGCACAGAAAGATACAGGCGATTGGTCTAGAAATGCCACGTGATCGGTGCAGGTAGCACACGTGATCAGTACCGACTTGGAGATCGGAAGGGCCTGTTCCTATGCTGTATTGTTCTTTGTTTCTTTATTTCTTTGATTGAGCTAGGCTGCCTGGTCGTTTTGAGCAGCAGGCCCAATGGATATGAATATAGACCTGTCACTAAGAACGGCATTTTGTTGATGCTTGTTAGGGATGACTATTCTCATCCCTTTGTCAGATTTACTGATATGCATTTATGGGTTGGTCTGAAGGCCTCGTTTTCAGGAATTCAGTGTCTTCAGTGGACATTGTTTTGGGGTGTAATAGTTGAGAATAGAGCAGTTCAAATCCAGCCTACATTTGCTATTCATAGGAATGGTTTCATTATTTGAAAGCGTTGTGCGTAATGCAAGGGTGAACAATGCTCCCACTCAGCTTTCGTCTCCCTTTGTGAGCCTTACAGTCATGTGTTGTGTAGCTAAGTCATGATATGACCCTTGTGTTTTGTCAGGGAGATGTGTTAAACCCTTTACTGGAAGTGTTTTCCAAATTGTTGGGAACCTCTACTCCTTACAAGACCACATGGAGTTAGGTATGCTCAATAGTCTTGGAGGGTTAGCTGTAATTGTTTCTCAAATTGAGAAGGCTGCCTTCATTGTTAGTGCCAAAACCAAGAGCTGCTGCTATGATGGTTTCTCCAAACACATGCATATCTCAGTGTCCACTAAACATTTCTCATTAAGGCGGTGACAACTGCATCAAGTCCTTTAACGCAGCAATTGTGCTGTTGTGTCAAATTTCACTTCCCAGAGGGCACTGGTACAA
Source organism: Scyliorhinus torazame (assembly GCF_047496885.1). Classification (NCBI taxonomy): domain Eukaryota; kingdom Metazoa; phylum Chordata; class Chondrichthyes; order Carcharhiniformes; family Scyliorhinidae; genus Scyliorhinus; species Scyliorhinus torazame. Next base: position 210,168,186 of record NC_092717.1, read on the forward strand.
AGTTTGCCACTGACTTTTCCAAAGATTAAGGCCTGATGAATCATGAGGGTTTACAGTGCAAATCTATATGCTAAATTTGCTGTGGCTGGCTGTAAATGCTTTTCAATGCACTGGCATGGCAGCAAGGAATAGAAGGAATGTGGCCATGTCCTGTCATTACTCCTCCTGGAATCTTGTGGTTTTCAGTGTGGCACAGAAATGGCTTCCATCTTGTGCTTCTTCAGTGTCATCCTCACATGTAAGCTAACTTTAATCTCTGCCTTCAAGTTCATGCTCTTCCTGCTCTTCATCATTCAAGGAACTCTCAGTCTCCTCCGTGTCTCCCTTTGGCAAGGGATCCCCTCTTTGAAGTGCCAAGTTATCAAGGGTGCAACACACCAGTATGATCTGGGACACCCTCTGTGGAGAGTCCTGCCGAGCCCCACCTGAGCGGTCTAAAGATCGGAAGCTCATCTTCAGGGTGCCAATGTTTTGCTTGATGATGGATCGTGCTGACTTATGCGCCACATTGTATTTCTCCTCCGAGTGACTTAGAGGATAACGTATGGGTATCCTAACCAACATTTGAGCGGGTACCCCTTATCCTGAAGCAGTCAGCCCTGAGGGAGTTCAAATATGTGAGGCACCTGGGAGTGACTTAGGATGTATGAATAATGGGAACTCCCAGGGTACCTGGCACAGACATCCATGCTGTGCTTCTGATGATCGCTCACCAATGTTTAGAGAGCACTCCATTTCAATGTTGTGACTAAGCAGTTTAAGGGTGCCTCGAAAGAGCCCCTTGGCTTGGCGCTAGGCTCCTCCCACACTGCGCCAGATTCTTAACCCGTGCAGATTCTTAACCAGTTTCCATTTAAAACTACACAATAATTTGGGGGTTTCAAGATAGCGGTGTTGCATTTTTACTTTGAAATTAGCTTTGACCCTCCCCTTGTCAGTGTTCCTGCATTCATTTTGGAACTTCACACTGGGCAAGTAGACCTGCCTCTAGTTAATCTCCAGCCTCCGCCAATAACCTTGGATCCCATTGTCATTATAGTGAATATTCCAGCACTCCCCCCAAAGCCATCATTGTTGAGGGGCGGGATTCTCTGGTCGCCGAAATCGCGTTCGGTGATCGGCCGGAGAATCCCCGTTCACGACCAAATCGGGGGCGGTGCTGCTTTCGCGATGCTCCGCACCCTCCAAAGCGGAGTACTCGCAGAATGGAGGAAATTGTACTAAATATCTAATCTGGACTGTCACTGGGATATGGGTCGAGGCTGACTTTGTGCTAACCAATAGGTTCTGACTAGTTGTCTGTGCACATGATGGAGAACTCACTGAGTGACAAAAGATACAGTGCCAGTAACTCTGTAGTTCTGTCAATGCACATCACTATTTGGTACACTGCTTAGGAATCAAAGTATTAAACAAGGGCTTTGTTTCATACGTTCCTGTAACCAAAATTCTGTTTCGAAGGATCCCGTTGTTTGGATTTCTTGTGAACAAGTGAATACCACAGCAACTAATAAACATCTTTTTTCTGGTGAGGAAAAGCTTTGATAATAAATAGACAAAGAAAACTTAAGCCAGCGGAATTAAAATGAGTCCAGGACTATCTAACATGTCGAACATTCTCTGCATTATAATAACAACCCCCATGCACTCCATGTTGAGTAAATTCATGACAGCAACGAGCGGCCTCGTGCTGGTTTAAAATGCAAAGTGATGTTTAAAAAATGAAGGCCTGAGGCTCACTTTGCCAGGAGCAAGCAATGCTTGATTATCTCTGCTAGTCTGTCAACCAAAGGGCTCAACTCACCAAAAGGTCAAAGCTCCCGAGAGAGAGAGAGAAGACGAGCCCATCGCTGATGGATGTAACTTGTTTTGAAAAGAGTGCAGCGCAACAACTGATCCAGCGCCACGGTGATATTTATAGTTAGCTTATTTATACCGTAAAAAGGAGCTATTCATTAGTTATTCCACATCACTGCACAATACCCAATATAGAGTGAGCAAAAGCTTTTGATTTGACAGACGATGACTGTTGGGAAGGAAATATTTGTGAATATTCAATCAGTAGAGGATGGAGAAAACAAAGCACTGAAAACCTATTCAAAAGGATACAATGTTCCATTTCAGTTACGTGTCTGTTTCTGAAGCCAGTAGAGAATTTGTTCTTTAAAATCCACAGTTTAGAAAGCAAGTTGTTGTTTAAATCTGTCATGCTCTAAAGGGCCTGCATAATAAACACTTGGGGCCGACTGTTGTCTTCACATACTATAAACAGTGATGTGCTTCAGGGATAACATGCTTTGCGTATCAATTAAAGCATACAATGCCCCTGTAATTAGGTCAATTGCTGAAGTGTTGGTTGGTTTTGTTTGTCACGTCAATGGTGCCATGACTTTGCAATTATCCTGTAATGATCCAGTTATTAAAGCAGAATACTGGGATCCTGAAAGTCTGAAAGGAAAACAAAAATAAAGGCTGGAAATATCCAGCAGGTCAGTCAGAATCTCGGGAGAGAAAGGTTAACGTTCCAGTACGACAGCTATCGGAAAGGTCATCAATGTGAATGGGATGTCGGGAAATGAATAGTCCGACTGTCCAGATGAGTCAATTAAATGCTCAGTACGAGTCCAGAATTGCTCCCCGTCTGTGCTGAGATTCTTAAACCCAGCCACATATCATGGATTTGCCTCGTAACAGCAGTAACACGAATTTAACAAGACATAAGAAATATGCCCAGCAACAGGTATAAATCTGCCCAGCAACAACAGTAGCCATGCCTCAAAAGGCCAGATGAGTGGTGTCATTCCAAGTGACGATATTAGCAGATAGGAGCAGGTATGAATCCATTATTAGCAGAAACCGATTATCTAGATAATTGAGAGATCAGTGAGACATGCACATGTTAATTTACAGAGTCAAGGGGCGCGATTCTCCACTCCCACGCCGGTTGGGAGAATCGCCTGGGCCGCCAAAATTTCCAGGGACGCCGGTCCGACGCCCTCCCGCGATTCTCCCAAGCGGCGGGAACGGCCCGGTCGAGTTTCGCGGGCCGCAGGCCGGAGAGTCACCGGAGACACCGAAAATGGCGATTCTCCAGCACCCCCGCTATTCTGAAGCCCGGACGGGCCGAGCGGCCAGGCCAAAATGGCGGGTGCCCCCCAGCGCCGTCCACACCTGGTCGCTACAGTCGTGGGCGGTGCGTGAACGCTGGGGGGGCGGGGGCTGTGGGGGGGCGAGGGGGGATCCTGCACCGGGGGTACCTTAAATGTGGGGTGGCCCGCGATCGGTGCCCACCGATCGTTGGGCCATCCTCTCTGAAGGAGGACCTCCTTCCTTCTGCCGCCCCGCAAGATCCGTCCCCCATCTTCTTGCGGGGCGGATTTGGACAGGACGGCAACCATGCATGCGCGGGCGACAAAGCCTGGCGCGGGTAGATGACGCGGCCCCGATACTGGCCCATTGTCAGGGCCTGAATCGGTCGGGACCGGGGCCGTTCCGTGCCGTCGTGAACCTCGACGGCGTTTACGACGGCGCGGCCATTTCGGCGTGGGAGTGGAGAATCCCGCCCAAGGAATTTCGGTGGGCATCAGCCAAATGCACAGAAGGAAAAATCAAAGTGGAAAATGGTATGATTGCCAGGCCCCTCAGAAGCAAGATTGGCCAGTTTTACACCCAGCAGCCTCAGATCAGACACGCCAGTTTCTTGCTAGCAGCCTGGAGGCCAAGTTGTACATCTAACAGCCTCTAAGTCTTAGAGACAAGGCAGTGCAGAAAACCTTTGTTACAACAGTTTAAATATCTTCGCTGGACCAGGACAGGGCTTGAGTATGTATCCTCCCTGAATGTGTTGTAACTATAAGCTGGTTTTGACTTATTTAATCTATTTAAACTGGGTGTTGTTTGGGGGAAAGGAGAAGTCTTAAGGAGTCTTATGGGTTCAGGGATCATATTTATATTTTGGAACAAGGGATACATTCTACATAAACTGTGTGTGTTTAATAATTCATATACGGAATTGTTTTAGCGTAGTATAGTCCTGATATTGTGTATTGTTTTTTCTTTAATATAATAGCCTTTAATAATCGTTACACGGCGGCTGGGCTGCTTATTCTCAATGGGGTTTCACTTGTTTCCTCACATCATTCCAAAAACAAACCTATACACCCCCACAAACCAGTGTTCCAAGTTGGGACACCTTCTCAGATAGCATCAGCTTGGTTTGTGACACACATCAGACGAAGGAGTGCTAAATCTGGGTCTATACTTTGTGGCGGGTGGAGCTTTAGAAAATACTACTGCTCATTATAATCAGCCAGGGGAAAAGTGGAAAATTCATTTCAAAATCTGTAAATACAATTAGCAGGCTTCCCTGCCTTATAGACCTACCACATTTTGTCAGCAAGGATTTTTGTTATTTACAGTGCAGAAGGTGGACATTTGGCCCATTGTGTCCGCATCAGCTCCTAAAGAGCTACCCAGCTAGTCCCAGTATACAACTGCTTTATTGAAAACAGGAATCAAGGAAGGACACTGCTGCCAGCACACTGGTAAGTATAGACCCCGGGGAACATGCCCGGGCAGTACACCGGCATTAGCCCCCGCACACTTGGGTGTTCCCCTTGTGTGTGTGATTCCCCATGTATAGGAGGAGGGATGTTGTCTGTGTGTATATGGGGAGGTGGTTCCTGCGATGCCTATCGGGGATTGAGGGACTGCCCCGATCTCTGGGTTCCCGGCTGCCAGAATGATCCAGCCGTGCCTCACTCCATCAGCGTGACAGCGTGAGCCACGCCTCCAGATCTTTTCTGCACAGAGTGATGGATTAACGGGAGAGAAAAGCCGGCTGTGCAGTCTGCGAGCTGCGTGCCAGTTTCCCCGCCTCAACCAAATTTCTGTGCGGAGAACGGAAAGTTTGTTCCGTTGTCTTTCAGGCCACGAATAGAATCGGTGAGGGGAATATTATGGTTTCTCCTCCGTCCAAAACTATGGAAACTCGGAAATTAAAAGTCGAATCATGATCACGATTGTCGACTGTCACAAAAGTACATCTGGTTCACTAATATCCTTTAGGGAAGGAAATCGGTCGTCCTTACCCAGTCTGGCCTACATGTGTCTCTCGATGCAGAGAAATGTGGTTAAATCTTAAATGCCCTCTGAAATGGCCTAGCATGCCACTCAGTTCAAGGGAAATTAGCAATGGGCTGACCCAGATAATTTGAATAGATAAAAAAGTTCAGGTATTTGCAGGCAGGGAGTATGTACATAAGGACAGTTAGCTAGGACACCATCTTTCCGCTATGCCGCATAATACAATGGGTAAGGCATTTGCCAGCCAGATCACCTGCCCTGAGGCAATTTGGCAAATTAAGGGCCCGTTTGCACCACTGCCGTGACAATACATGCTACTGAGGAAGACGGAATAGAAGCCAACCCGCTACTTCACTATCTCAGGTAAAAAGACAGGAAAGGGTTACCACGTTTGGGGGGGGGGGGCTGGGCGGCGGTGGGTTCCTTGTGCCCATTGGGGGCACCCCCATCCAATAAATTACCTCTCCTTTGTGACTCCCCTCAACCTCCAAATCCTGAGCACCCCACTTCCTCCCATCCTCCTTAGGTTCCCCAAGTCCCCAATTGCTCATCAAAAACCCAGGACTCATCATAGTCTTGCGTCCATGTTGTCCCCCATCTTGGCATGGTTGTGTTCTGGTGCTACTGGGACTAGTCTCAAAAGTGGGACTTCTTTTCTCTGAGGGGCAAAATCCTACACTTAGCTTGTGAAGGACACCTCCAGCATATTATCGCTGTAGGGTAGGCATTTATGAAGTCGACGGGAGGAGTGATGGGGTTGTCGTGAGCAGTCCACAACCCTGTAAAACCCAGCCCATAGAGTTTTGCAACACAGGAAAGGTGGTGTCATCATAGTGGTAATGTCACTGAATGGGTAATCCAGTAGGCCTAGACTAATTCTCTGGGGATATGAGTTAAAGGGTTCAAGTTCCAACAGAGCAGCTGGTGGAATTTGAATTCAATTAACAGAATCTGGAATTAAAAGCTCGTCTCAACAATAGTGACAATGAAACCATTGTCGAATTTTGTGAAAAATCCATCTGGCTCACTGGTGTCCTTCAGGAAAAGAAATCTGCGGTCCTTACCTGCTCTGGCCTACGTTTGACTTCAGATCCACAGCAATGTTGTTAATTCTTAAATGGCCTCTGACAAGGCCGAGCAAGTGACTCAGTTCAAGGATATTTAGGGGTAGGCAACAAATGCTGCCCTTGCCAACAATGTTCACATCCCATGAAATAAAGCCGGTCTGTCCCAGCTCTTCTGAAGTGCAATTCATATATTCCCACGCACCGCCCCCGCCCCCGCCCCCTATACCTCTTCCCACATAATAATAATCACTTATTGTCACAAGTAGGCTTCAATGAACATAGTGTGAAAAGCCCCTAGTCGCCACATTCCGGCGCCTGTTAGGGGAGGCTGGAATGGGAATTGAACCCACGCTGCTGTTCTTGTTCTGCATTACAAGCCAGCTGTCGTAGCCCACTGTGCTAAACCAGCCCCAACATGAATATTGAGTAAGGGCAGGTTGCATTCCTTTGTGAGACCCCAACCAAGAAGTCTGTCAGTAATTGATGTGAAGATTTACACATGCCTGACGTACCCCTGCAATTTTTTTTCTCCTTCAGATATTTCTCAAGTTCCCCTTTGAAGGCTAGTATTGAATCTGTGTTTGTCACTTTTTCAGTCAAATCTTAACCGCTCGCTGCATTTAACAGATGTTTCCTCTGTTTTTGGTGGGAGGAAATAGCGGAGGGGTTGGAAAACCGAGCAGAAGATCCAAAATGGCATTTAAGCCAGCGGGATGTCTCTGCCCGATTGCCCCCCCCCCCCCCCCCGCCAGCGTCGTAACAGGGTTCCCGTCATTCAATGACAAAAATGCATTAGAATACATTTTAAATTAGCAGGCCCCACCACTAAAGATGCCCAAAGATGTGCAGGATTCATGGATTGACTATGCTAATTGACCCTCTGTGGCATTATGGAGAGGCCTAGGTAGGGTGCATTTTCAGAGGGTGGGTGTTGACCTGATGTGCCGAATAACCTTCTTCTGTACTATAGGGATTCTAGATTCACTGTAACATCCTCTCACGTGAAAAGTTCTGCACCCCACCCCCAGCATTTATTGCCCATCCCTAATTGCCCTGGAACTGATCTCTGATTTCAGAGTGCATTTAAGAGGTTGCTGGTGGGGCAGGATAATTCATAGCCCAGGCCAGTGTGTCGTTGTAGGACCCACCTCCTTGATCTAGTGTTTAAAAATATGGTGGGAAAAGCAGGAAATGCAACTGGCTGTCTACACTCCGCTTTTCCTGCCGGAGTTGGCACTTAAGACAACAAATAAGAAATGTCTGCCAGTTTTCTCCGGTTCCTTTGCCAATCACCGTAAACCTTTGTTTCTTGATCCTTCAGTCATTGGAAACAATTTTGCTTTATTCGCACTATCAAAACTCTTATGATATTTAACATATCTAGCCTCAGCCTTCCCTTCTCATAGATCAACTTCAGCTTCTCCAAATTGTCCATATAGCTGTAATCCCCTCATCCCGGGAATCATTTGGACTAATCATTTTGGTATGCCCTCCAAAGCCTTCACATCTTCCCTAAAGCATGCTGTCCAGATGTGGGTAAAAGTCTCCAGTTGGGCTCAAACCAGTTTTTTTTATGGAGGAGAAGTTTTAATACAGACATGTCAGTATTTAAGAGAGATACTCTGAGAGCAAGTCAGCTATGTGTGAAGCTTGACAGGGACTACTGACAGGTTTTTTTGCCACAGTGAAAGTGGTGGCATCATGGATGAATACAATTCATACTTAAGATTCATGCAGGTTACATTGAAGCTCGGGACAGCAATCAGAAGTAGACCCCCTGCCTATTTCTTGTTTAACTGCTACACTGGTTCTGCTGCTTCAACAGAGGTTAGTTGGCTCAGCACTGATTAGTGATGAAACATCAGACACTCCTTGTCTCTGTGCTTAAATACCATATCAAACAATATGTTGTAAGTATTTGGAGAGGTCTCCCTGCAGGTTGAAATAATTGCCAGATAATCACAGAGAAAATGTATTGGCGGCATATGGACTAGATCATAGATGGTGTGCGACCTCCAAACAGCAGGTGGCAGTGCAGGCACACCATGTGGTCTCACAACCAAGGTCAGGTGACCAGCAACTCCCAGATAAGGGGAGACGCATCCGGCCATGATCAGAAGTTTGCAGAGTGTAATAAAAGCATACAAGTGGACCATCAGTGCTAGGTGTTGTTCCAGAGGAGTATATAAGCAGAGTCCATAATAACGTACTCTGTAACAGATTGCCAGCTTACCACACAAGACTCAATAAAGATCCTGGTTTAGACAAGTCTAGGTGTTTTGTGGAATCCTTTGTAAGGTATAGAAGACCAAACAAAGCAGCATATATTGTACCAGTAATTTTTTTTAAAAGTCCATTATTTTAAGATATCATCTACGACCAGAGATTGCTCTTTCGGAGAGTTGGGACAAGCTTAATGAGCAGATAGATCTTTTTAGATTGTAAGATTCAATGGGCGGAACCTTTGGTTCCCCCCCCGCAGCAGCAAGAAGCTTGGCACGTGGGGGAAATTAATTTGAAGCAAGGCTAAAATCAGTTCTCTGATGGCAGGATGAACTTTAGCAACTATGTTCTTGTGACTTCACAAGCAGGTCGAGCTTCCCGATGGACAATGCTGGGAAGCCTTTTCCCATGCATTAACATTTCATGCATGCTTGTTCAAAGGCCAGCTTGTCTGAATTAAGACCCCACTCGAAATTACTACCACCCCCCGCGTGAAATTAGAACGTTTATCATTCCGACTGTAAAGAAGTGGCATCCACCTGGCGAGGTAGACTTCTCCCATGATTAATGGTGAGTTGCCACGGCAGTGGCCACTTTGGGGAGCCTCTGAAAAGGCCAGCCTACGCTGAAGACGAGGCTGTGGCAGTGCAAGTTACTTATGTGATAACAAAGGAAGCCATGAAGGGTTGTTGGGGAAGGGTAGAGGAGATGCTCTTTAAATATGTGCCCGACCTTCGGCCCCATGAGGGGTGACTTCCTGCCTGCCTCCAATGTAAGGTTTAGTGAGCTAAAAAATGGAAGTTTAGAATCCGGCAGGTGTTAACTAATCTCACCCTCTGATTTTTTTTGCGCCGTTAGGACGAGCTTTAATAAATACACTGCCAATAGTTTACACTTTTATTAGAAAGGAGACATTCATTTTGTGCTCTGAAAACTGTACATAAAACTGACAAACACAGATATAGGAAACCAGAACCAGTTTAACCAACCATAAAAGTAGAATCTCCGAGGGTCAACGATTATTAAATACATGGCATAACATTAGCTTAACTCTGTCATTGTACATAACACTGTTAAAGTCTGTTAACTTAACAGGAAATTAAACACAGTATAGAAAGATATTTAAGCTAAAAGTCAATAGGTGTAATAATTACATATTATACAGCAGGGCAACCAAGGCCTTGTGCTTTATATATCTAAAATCTTGACAGGTACATCACAGTTTTTAAGTATGTTCATTGTATTTACTGTTTGAAATTTCATTTTTTTTTAATATAATACACAATATGACAAGAAAATGCCATAAAATTTTGATGCAAAAAATGCTTGCATATCAAGCAATCAACACTAAACTGAAGTTACTTGTTTTTTTTATATATTTATATATATATTTATATATATATATATTTGCCCATTACTGTCTTTGATAAGAGTTTCTGGACTACGGTTACTGTGTTCGCTAACGTGTTTTCTCACCGCAGTGGGACAACACGACGCTGACTGCATCACAAGGTTTAAAACAATATCTCTCTGAGAACAAGATATCTGTACTGTAATAAGGTTTCAAAAGAAACCAATCTGTTTTAAAATTAAAAAAAAAAGTCACTCCTCAGGTCAGACTTCAGTCTGAAGATCAATGATGTCCTGTCCGCCGAGTGGTATCGTTGCTCCCGTTTTCTCCCATTCCACTGTCCTCATTTCTAAGGGAGACGGATGGGTGGAATCCAGTTCTTTTTTCATCCATGTGGGTGGAGACTGTATCTTTCGGATTCCTTCCCAAGGCCGCTTGATTGGGGTCTGTTTCTCTTGCTGTTGGGACAACGGCCAGCTTATTAATTACAGTTAAGTCCAAGGATACACAAGTCCAGAATTCTAATCAAACTGCTCCTTGCCCATTGTAATCACACAGCACCAATGCATACTAGGACTGAGATAATGCAATCATTCTGGAAGTACACAGTAGACCGATCAGCATCTGAAGGAGAAAGATTATTCTTTCAGTTGAGAAGTTGCATTGGAACCAAGTGCTTCCACATCCCTCCCCCCCCCACCCCATTTTAAGCTGCTTTTACATCATGTGCTAGTGGTATCAGTTTCTGAAATGTACACACAGAGATAATCATATGTGTTTCTTGGAATAAAATTATCCTCTGTAGCAGTGACTAAGTGAATCTTCACATTTGAGAGTTGGAAAAGATTGTGCAGCAGAGATTCGCTTAATTGGACCGGAGTTCTAATGGATGTAAAAGATTGAGGAGACATGGGCACATTGTATTTACAAGCAACCATAGACCTTAATAGCCACTGAACTGATTGTGATTTGGTACAACATGGCACCACATTGCATGGTTATTCAGAGAAGCTGTGCTTGGATCTTCTGAAGTTGGATTAATAAACACTGATAGGACATTGATAGAAAAACAGGTGAATCAATCATAAATTTGCAGAAAACTTTCCTTTGTAAACACTGATGGCAGCTAAGATTTCAGGACCTTTACCCTGTATATAAGTCAGTGATCTTTAATGTTCCTTGGATCATCCTTTGCCAGCTGTGGAAAGCGGTTAGCTGGTGCAAAATAAAGCAAGCTGTAAGTTTAGGATATTTCCAATGACTTCCACGACATTACCTTTACGGATCAGGAAGTGGTTTTGTGACACTTTCTGTTGGTAGATTAAGTAAATGGATCGTAGCGATGTTTCTGTGCAGTGGACAAAAATTGGGAAGCAAAGCTGGCAAGCACAAAGCTTAAGTGGTTACAGAAGCCAAGTGTAGACCGCAAAGGGAGAGCCATAAACAAACATAAGCGAAGGTTAGCTGTCTGTCACGACCCCTGTCAGATGGATCTTTCCATACATGCTGTTCTCTCTGCATTTAGTCTTTTGACACACAGGGCTTATCGCTGTGAAGTTATTGAGTTCCAGGACTCCCATTGACAACTCTCTGCAGTTACCAGGCCATTCCACCGAGCACTGTGCCAGAGGCAACCTGCATACAGCGAATTGTTAAGAATTCAGTTAGAAAGCACCGTACTTACACTGAGATTGGTTTTATCACTTCCTGCTGATGAAACACTCCAACGTTTCACTGCCTATTAATAAAGAAAACAATTCTAAAAACTAAAAGTGCAGTGCAGTATTGACAGGCAATAGTACTACAGTATTAACACTCAGCACCTAGAGTACAGTAGTCTTGTCAGGAGAGCAACATCAGTAGGTATCTGTCTAATACAGGCCAAGTAATGTGGCAATTCTGACAGTAATTTGTCAAATTCTACACATTCGATTTGATCTGATCTTCGTGCTGACGTGCTATGCTGATCCTGGGAGCTGACAGCACTCAAGCAGCCAGTATCACTGTTTTTTTTCACCTGAGGGCTGGGCTGTAAGTCAGAACTCTTGGTGGCAAATGTCCTTTCAAATATACTAATTAGGATATCACGACAAATCTTTCAGCCTAATATATTTTGACAGTGCTAGAATTGTTGACAGAAATATTGTAATACATTAACTCCAAGACTGTACAATGCTTTTCCCATTCGTTTTCTCTTTTCCAATCATGATAGGAATATAAAAGGTGGAATGTTAACCATGTGGTTGAAATTGATACACAAGGGCAGATTTTGAGCTGTTTCTATGCACAAGGAGTTCTGTTTCACCATGGAATGCCAAAAAACAATCACTCCAAGACTTGTTAAGCCATGATGTCACAATGATAAACAGTTCAGACACTGTAGCACACATGTCCAATTACTTCAGAGAAGGATAATTGCCCTTTAAAACATTATAATTCTTTGCCATATTCTGCTGCAGCTAAGATCTACCAATAACCTGAGCCAAAATTCAAATTCGCCCAAACTCCAAGAGCTTCGATCAAATCAAAACAGCCTGAAAACAGAGTCAGAGGCAAAACAAATCCAACTTTCAGATTCTGACACATGTATAGCTCTGTGCTACCACACCACCTGTGCAAATTACCACATGGGGAAACCTGAAATGTTTGTTTGAAAAGGCTGAGAATGGTAAGTCAGAGATTTCGTGTAGAGCTGGTTGGGAACCAATTTGAAGATCACAGGAAGCAAAATGGGGGAAAGTTAAGAGGGGATAGAAAACATCTCAAATTTGGAATTTAGATCAGATTCCCTGCAAAGGCTCAATGGGCTGAACGGTCTCCTTTTGTGCTGCCTGATTCTATGAAAAGGCAGAGGATGGCCAGAAGCAACACGGTAATGGAAACTGTGGGTAAGTTTACCCACAAATAAAATTGGAGCAGAAGTAGGCCATTCGGCCTCTCTAGCCGGCTCCACCATTCAATAAGATCAGGGTTGATCTGTTGGTATTTAAATTTCCAATATTCCCTCTATCCCCAATAACCTTTGATTCCTTGGCCGAACAAGAATCTACCTACCTCTGCCTGAGAAATATTCAATGACCCCGCTATTGCTGGCTTTGAAAGCAGACCAAGGCAGGCCAGCAGCACGGTTCAATTCCCGTACCAGCCTCCCCGAACAGGCGCCGGAATGTGGCAACTAGGGGCTTTTCACAGTAACTTCATTTGAAGCCTACTTGTGACAATAAGCGATTTTCATTTCATTTAATTTCCATTGCCTTCTGCGGCAGAGGGTTCCCAAGTCACTCAACTCTCTGAGAGAAAATATTTTTCCTCATCATTGTCCTCAAAGGGGGAGCCCTATGTTTAAACAGTGTCCCCCCCTAGTTCAGGAATCACTGATGTAAGAAATTGGAGTCATTATAAACAGGTATTTTCTGCATCATGTTGAAGCTTAATATGATTTGCTAAGCAGTATTGACACTCTCCCTGGAAAAAGGATTTCTAAACACTGACCTCTAAATCATCCTAATTCATAGAACATAGAGTGCAGAAGGAGGCCATTCGGCCCAACAGGTCTGCACCGACCACTTAAGCCCTCACTTTCACCCTATCCCCGTAACCCAATAACCCTTCCTAACATTTTTGGTCACTAATGGCAATTTATCATGACCAATCCACCTAACCTGCACGTCTTTGGACTGTGGGAGGAAACTGGAGCACCCGGAGGAAACCCACACAGACACGGGGAGAACGTGCAGACTCTGTACAGACAGTGACCCAGCGGGGAATCGAACCAGGGACCCTGGCGCTGTGAAGCCACAGTGCAATCCACTTGTGCAACCATGCTGCCCATAAGGCAAGGTTCAGGCTGCCTTGCTGACATTCCTAAGTTTTTAGATGGCTTCCTGTGTCCCCCCTTATCAATGCAATGGATTACACTGGATCTAGAAATGATCCTCAGTAGGATGTAATCTAAAGGGGTGATTCCTAGGGGCTGCTCACCCCAGGCGGAAATCGCGACGATCCGCTGGAGCGGGGCGTCTGCGCCAAAATGGGATTCGCCGGGCAACAACTCCGTTGCGTGTCTCCCGGCCCACTCGATCGGCCTCCCACAGGCCTTGGATCAGGTTCTCACCATTTACATTTATTTTAAAGCGACTCTCGGGCAGGAAGCCCAATTCACCTGCTCCTGGGATGCTCCTGCCCCCACTCCTGCTCTTTCTAGGAAGTTACTCAGAACAAAGAAATAGCCTCTTTTAAAAAAAATAGTGGTTAGAAAGAACACCTGATCAAAAGTGGAAGCACTTCACAGTTAATGGACCACTACAGAGCTATAAGGTTTGGCAGGAGAAAATGGTCTGCAGAATTTCTCCCCCCCCCCCCCCCCCCCCCCACCACCTTTCAGGTCATCATCCCTTGTGGAATCCCCCTTTAGGCCCTTCCCCTTTCAGACCCCCACTCGCAGCCTATCCCTTTGGCTCTGCACCTTAGCAGTGCCAACCTGATGCTTTGGACTCCGAGGGGTGTTCTTATTGGAGCTGAGTCCACAAAGATCAGCCATGATCTCATTAAATGGCGGAGCAGGCTCGAGGGGCCAGATGGCCTACTCCTGTTGCTAGTTCTTATGTTCTTAAGTTCTTATAAAACCAAACAATGCTCACCCTCCTTTGAAATAGCATGGACCTGTCAATCCAGAGGCTTCTAAAGGCAGTGAACCAGGAAATTGAATGTATACGATGCAGTTTAAATCTTTTAGGATTCTAAGCATGCCCAGGGGCTTGAAAAACCTAAAGTTGATTGAAACTGACTGTAAAAAAAGCGCTTCAAAGCTTTCCAACACATTAAAGGGATGACTGTTCCCTTCTTCTGACAGATAATTGATATTGAAACATTGGGAGAGACATTAAATGGTTCCAACACTTCAGAGGGTAAACTTATTTTATAACTTAATATGCTGATTTCATGATAAGTATACACCGCAGGGCAAGAGTTATAGCTGGGGGAAGGGCAATTATGATGCCATTAGACGTGACTTGGGGGGGATAAGGTGGAGAAGTAGGCTGCAAGTGTTGGGCACACTGGATAAGTGGGGCTTGTTCAAGGATCAGCTACTGCGTGTTCTTGATAAGTATGTACCGGTCAGACAGGGAGGAAGGCGTCGAGCGAGGGAACCGTGGTTTACCAAGGAAGTGGAATCTCTTGTTAAGAGGAAGAAGGAGGCCTATGTGAAGATGAAGTGTGAAGTTTCGGTTGGGGCGATGGATAGTTACAAGGTAGCGAGGAAGGATCTAAAGAGAGAGCTAAGACGAGCAAGGAGGGGACATGAGAAGTATTTGGCAGGAAGGATCAAGGAAAACCCAAAAGCTTTCTATAGGTATGTCAGGAATAAGCAAATGACTAAGGAAAGAGTAGGACCAGTCAAGGACAGGGATGGGAAATTGTGTGTGGAGTCTGAAGAGATAGGCGAGATACTAAATTAATATTTTTCGTCAGTATTCACTCAGGAAAAAGATAATGTTGTGGAGGAGAATGCTGAGCCCCAGGCTAATAGAATAGATGACATTGAGGTACGTAGGGAAGAGGTGTTGGCAATTCTGGACAGGCTGAAAATAGATAAGTCCCCGGGACCTGATGGGATTTATCCTAGGATTCTATGGGAGGCCAGGGAAGAGATTGCTGGACCTTTGGCTTTGATTTTTATGTCATCATTGGCTACAGGAATAGTGCCAGAGGACTGGAGGACAGCAAATGTGGTCCCTTTGTTAAAGGCAAAGCGTTTGATAAGGTTCCCCACGGTAGGCTATTGCAAAAAATATGGAGGCTGGGGATTGAGGGTGATTTAGAGATGTGGATCAGAAATTGGCTAGCTGAAAGAAGACAGAGGGTGGTGGTTGATGGGAAATGTTCAGAATGGAGTACAGTCACAAGTGGAGTACCACAAGGATCTGTTCTGGGGCCGTTGCTGTTTGTCATTTTTATCAATGACCTAGAGGAAGGCGCAGAAGGGTGGGTGAGTAAATTTGCAGACGATACTAAAGTCGGTGGTGTTGTCGATAGTGTGGAAGGATGTAGCAGGTTACAGAGGGATATAGATAAGCTGCAGCGCTGGGCCGAGAGGTGGCAAATGGAGTTTAATGTAGAGAAGTGTGAGGTGATTCACTTTGGAAGGAATAACAGGAATGCGGAATATTTGGCTAATGGTAAAGTTCTTGAAAGTGTGGATGAGCAGAGGGATCTAGGTGTCCATGTACATAGATCCCTGAAAGTTGCCACCCAGGTTGATAGGGTTGTGAAGAAGGCCTATGGAGTGTTGGCCTTTATTGGTAGAGGGATTGAGTTCCGGAGTCGGGAGGTCATGTTGCAGCTGTACAGAACTCTGGTACGGCCGCATTTGGAGTATTGCGTACAGTTCTGGTCACCGCATTATAGGAAGGACGTGGAGGCTTTGGAGCGGGTGCAGAGGAGATTTACCAGGATGTTGCCTGGTATGGAGGGAAAATCTTATGAGGAAAGGCTGATGGACTTGAGGTTGTTTTCGTTGGAGAGCAGAAGGTTAAGAGGAGACTTAATAGAGGCATACAAAATGATCAGGGGGTTGGATAGGGTGGACAGTGAGAGCCTTCTCCCGCGGATGGAAATGGCTGGCACGAGGGGACATAACTTTAAACTGAGGGGTAATAGATATAGGACAGAGGTCAGAGGTAGGTTCTTTACGCAAAGAGTAGTGAGGCCGTGGAATGCCCTACCTGCTACAGTGGTGAACTCGCCAACATTGAGGGCATTTAAAAGTTTATTGGATAAACATATGGATGATAATGGCATAGTGTAGGTTGGATGGCTTTTGTTTCGGTGCAACATCGTGGGCCGAAGGGCCTGTACTGCGCTGTATTGTTCTATGTTCTATGTTCTATGATTTTCAAAGCTACAGAAGGATGACCTGCCACATGACCCTCATCCGGGAAAGACCTCTGACCTGAGCCCCTCCACACTTCCTAACCCCCGTAGACCACTACCTCCACTGAAGGAATGCTTTGCCACCCTGGAGGAAAGTGTAGGGCACTCACCCCTTTGCGCTCACCCCTCGGAGTCCAAAGCATCAGGTTGGCACTGCCAAGGTGCAGAGCCAAAGGGATAGGCTGCGAATGGGAGTCTGAAGGGGGAAGGGCTTAAAGGGAGATTCCACAAGGGATGATGACCTGAAAGGTGGGGGGGGGGAGAAATTCTGCAGACCATTTTCTCCTGCCAAACCTTACATTTTTCCACTTTATATTCCACCTGCCAAGTCCGTGCCCTCTCACTAAGTCTGTCCAAATCCTCCTGAAGTCACTTTGCATCTTCCTCACAACAAACATTCCTGCCTAGCTTTATGTCATCTGAGAACTGGGAAATATTACATTTGATCCCCACAACCAAATCATTAAAATATATTATGACCAACTGGGGCCGGAATACTGATCCCTGCGGTACCCCACCAGTTACAGCCTACCAATGTGAGAATGACCTATTTGTTCCTATTCTATGTTTTTTGCCCGTTAACCAATACTTAACTTATGTCGGTATATTATCTCCTATCCCATGCACTTAAGTTTTTCGAAGCAACCTCGTTTGCGGACTTTAACATAAGCCTTCTGAAAATCTAGGTACACTACATCTATTGGCTCCCCTTTATCAATCCTGCAAGTAACATCCTCAAAAATCTCTGATAGGTTCATCAAAATGATTTCCCATTCGTAAGTCTATTTTGAGTATGCCCAATCAGATCATTATTATCCAAGTGTATATTTATTACAGTCTTTATAATAGATTATGAGTGCGAAATAATGGAAAAGTTTCTCACTGTGGTAGTGAGTTAGAATTGCGGGTGCTTCCCGACGGTCGACCCGATACGACCCATATCTAACGCCAATTAGGGCCAGTAATAATGCCCCACAGGCTTAATCTTTGGAAGTGACTGTCTCGCCAGCTGACTCCCCTGGACCATGCCCAGCAGCTCCCCGCTAACAAGAGGGAGCAGCTGTTAAACCGATCCCGCAGAGCAAACCCCAGACAACACGCAGCCATGCCAACACGAAGACCTGCTCCACGATTTGGACATGCCAACCTCGCCAGACTGTTGAATGCGGTAGACTGCAACCTGAGGGGGTTGGAGGGTCAGCCACAGGACATCCAGTGCCGCCTGGGAGCAGTGGCAATGGTCGTTAGCATGGGGAGTGTCACAAGGATGAGAAGAGTGTCACAAGAAGCTAAACAACCTCCGCCGAACAGTATGCTGAGTTGGCATCGGCCTCCTGGCACCGATCCTGCCCACGACCCCTGGTGCAGACGGGTGGGGGCGTGCCAAACATTGGGCCCTGGAGGACAGAGCAGTCACTGACGTTGAGATTGGCCTGTGCCGCAGAGGTGAGTATCCACCGGTCCCCATCCAGATGACCTGTCACACATGTATTGTTCATGCCAGAATAATAATCATTCCCTCCCACTGACCACATCATGTCCACAGGATCTTGATTCGATGGTGCTCGTCTATTTGGGATGGCCTCCCTCCCCAGCCATCCAAGAGAACACCTCGAAGGAGAGTTTCGAGAATGCCACCGTCGAGGTGTTACAGCTGTCCTCTCCACCCTCCACCAGTGCAGAGACACACACCTCGTGGGCGAAAGTAGTGGACAACGTTCGGGGGCACATTGTAGTGAGCACCACACAGTTGCTGATGCACATCAGGTGGAGGCAGGACCATCCAGGGGAGACAGTAGTCGAAGGTCTGCTGCATCCCAGGACCCAGCTGGGTCCCAGTCAAGTGCCGAGGTTCTGGACCAGGTTAACCCGGAGCTGATGCAGATGCTAGGGTGCGGCCGTGATATTCAGAGTGGGATGTCAGCAATACTCCAGCGGCTCCATAGCTGATTGGAGGAGTTCCAAAGGCTATGGGTGCAGGAGCTGGTGCCTGCAATGCCTGGCACCAAGGCCAACACTGCTAGGGTGATGGCCGCAGTGGAGTGCCTGGAGATCAATGCCAGCAGCATGGATGGAGGTGTCCAAACTTTTGCTCAGTCAGTGACAGCGATGGCTGAGGGCCTCGACTCATGTTCCTGTCGCTGAGGTACGTGGCCCTGATGTAGGTGAACCTTGTCGAGGCACTGAGGAGTATGTCCCAACTCAAGTGGGCATCATCGAGGTGCTCCGGTGCATGTCCCTGTCATTGAGGACTGCGCCCCAGCCTCAGGTGGACCTTGCTGAGGCGCTGCGGAGCGTGTTCCAGTCTCAGGTGGGCATTGTCGAGATGCTCCAGAGCATGCCCCAGTCACTGAGGAATGTGTTCTAGGCGCAGGTGGACATTGCCAGGGTACTGCAGAGCGTGGCCCGGTCACAGAGGGGTATCGCTGAGGGCGTTGACACCACAGTGCAGACACTGGGGAGGCACCAGGGCTGGCAGGAACAGATGATGCAGGGACTTTGGGAGCGTAGGCCAGCCACCTCTATGTACCAAGGTGACCCCCAGGGCCCTACGGGCACCGACCGGTATGATGATGCACTGAAGGCCAACACAGAGGCTCCCTATAGGTCACTGGCTCTCTTGAGCCTCCCGTCCTGATAACAGCATGTCTCGGGGTCAGCGGGAGGAACAGGAGGGCACAACGAGGCACGTGCCACCGGCACGTTGGCTGGGGCCCTCTGATCCCAGGCCCTCCAGCATAAACGCGTCAGAGGCATCAAGCCACAGGGCACGGTAACCAACAAGCTGCCTCCATCTCTGATGTGCAGCCTAGGAACACACCTGGACATAACGGCAGAGCATGCATGGCTAAGCAGATGCAGGATCATGGAGAAGGAACTGGGGGGGGCTGCCATCGGTAGCTAGAGGGACAGTTCGGTCACAATTGTTCACCATCAAAACACATTACACGCGAGACATGTGAAGCCTTTGTCACCTCCCTCCACCAGTTTCCCTCCCTCGGTCCCAGGCCCCCGGGCACGGTGCTCCTGGGGTGGCTTCAATGAGAAATCCCATTGACAAACGGTGGGATTATAGAATTCCGCCACCGAGAAACACGTGGCTGGGGGACCGGAGAACACCACCCCTGTTTTTACACTGCTACATAACTTACTCTCATACTCTAATTTATTTATTTCTCCTGATTAACCTTTTTGTCATTCTCTGTCATTGTTTACATTCTGGCCAATCAGCTGGCATCTTTGTGCCCTTAAGACTTTTGAAATTTTGAAACGTTTGAAATTTTTCTTAACTTCTTTAGTTAACCATGAATGGTGGGTCCTCCCCTTAGATTTTTTTTACAGAAGAAATATACTTATTCTGGGAATTCTGATCTATACCCTTAAATGTCTGCCACCGTTTTCCAATTGATCTATCATCTAGCCTAGTATCCCAGTTCACTTCAGCTAGCTCAGCTTTTATGCACACATAGTTGACCTTATTACATTTAAAATACTAGTCTTCGACTCTCTTACTGTAATTCAGTTGTAAGGTCACAGTAATTAGATTATCCCGTCCAGTACTTTCCCGGAGCGGAGAAACTACGACATCTTCTTCGCAGCCTTCAACACGTCATCGATGAGGATGAACATCTTGCCAAGGTCATCCCCACACCCCCACTACTTGCCTTCAAATAACCACGCAATCTCAAACAAACCATTGTTTGCAGCAAACTACCCAGTCTTCAGAACAGTGACCACGACCCCACACAACCCTGCCATGGCAATTTCTGCAAGACGTGCCAGATCATCGACATGGATACCACTATTACACGTGAGAACACCACCCACCAGGTACGCGGTACATACTTGTGCGACTCGGCCAACGTTGTCTACCTCATACGCTGCAGGAAAGGATGTCCCAAAGCGTGGTACATTGGCGAGACCATGCAGATGCTGCGACAACGAATGAACGGACATCGTGTGACAATCACCCAGCAGGAATGTTCCCTTCCAGTCAGGGAACACTTCAGCAGTCAAGGGCATTCAGCCTCTGATCTCCGGTTAAGCGTTCTACAAGGTGGCCTTCAGGACGCGCGACAACGCAGAATCGCCGAGCAGAAACTTATAGCCAAATTCCGCACACGAGTGCGGCCTCAACCGGGACCTAGGATTCATGTCGCATTACATTCATCCCCCACCATCTGGCCTGGGCTTGCAAAATCCTACCAACTGTCCTGGCTTGAGACAATTCACATCTCTTTAATCTGGGGTTACCCCTATCTCTGGATCTGTAAACACTTAATTAACTGCAAATGCTCACATTCAAAGCATTGTCTTGTATCTTTGAATTTGTCTATATATATGTTTCTGGAACATACCTCTTCATTCACCTGAGGAAGGAGCTGCGCTCCGAAAGCTAGTGTTTGAAACAAACCTGTTGAACTTTAACCTGGTGTTGTAAGACTTCTTACTGTACAGTAATTAGAGACAGATAGGAAAATAAACAGGGAAGTACATAAACAAATACAAAAAACACCAAAATATTAGTATGGTTCTTGAATATTTAAAGGAAGAAGTGTTAATTGTTTCTTATTTGTATAGCCAGTTACCAATGAAACAAATACAATGGAGTGGAAAAGGTGCTTCACAAAATATGCAAATAATTCTTCATTCTCAAGCAGTTAGTTTAAGTACAGCAACATAGCACATGGCCAAATGAAGATAAGCCAATACCCATGATTCAGTACATTCATAATTAAACAGATTCCATTCACCTGAGGAAGGAGCAGTGCTCCAAAAACTAGTGAATCGAAACAAACCTCTTGGACTTTAACCTGGTGTTGGAAGACTTCTTACTGAATGATAAAGCCATGGGGCGGCATTCTCCGTCGTCGTACCTATTTTCGTGTGCGGCGTGCACCCGTTGGCAGCGGGATGCTCCGTCCCGGCAGCCGGCCAATGGGGTTTCCCATTCTGGGCACCCCCATGCCATTGGGAAATCCGTGGGCATGAGTGCGCTGCTGGCAAAACGGAGGAACCTGTCATCGGAGAATCCCACCCATTGTATTGAGTGATCCCATGCATCGCACTTAGTCCCTGCTAAATTAGTTTATTTATTTTGCACAGTTGTTAAAATTCTAACAAAGTGTGTTAAAAGAATATAGATTTATTCAGGAGTGAAATTAATGTCTCTGAATTTTATTGTGGCGACCTACGTGGGATTTGTACCAAAGGATCTGGACTTGTATCAACCAGAGCTCTGTACAGCTGAATCCATTAGATTTGAATGTGCCATCTCACTTACCTATCAGCTGGCAGCTCTCCAATGCACAAAGCAGGTGGATGTTGCGAGAAACGCAAAAGTTAAGGGTGAGCTTGCTTCCACTTGGCTGTGTCGCCGCGACTCGATTTTCTGTCATTGGATCATTAACTGGCTCAGGTTGAGACTTCTGTCCTCATCACGTGGAGGAAATCCCAGTCTGAGAGCTGCCAGCGAATCAAATGGATGTGACCAGAGAAGCAGCTGATATCAATACAGTGAGGTTAGATCTGCCTGTGGACAGATCAGCAGTCTCTGGGAAAAACAGTTCCATTAAAGATGACTGGGGCCAGATCAGACAAGCAGCTGAGTCAAGACAGTGATTTAAAGACTCACTTGTGTACAGGACAGGAGCAGTGTCTCAGGCTGGACTTTAAACAATAGCTTGAGACAGACAAGAATCTGCAGCTGGTTCCTGAAGGATCTCTCTGGCTTAGAACAGGGCTAAATCGCTGGCTTTGAAAGCAGACCAAGGCAGGCCAGCAGCACGGTTCAATTCCCGTACCAGCCTCCCCGAAGAGGTGCCGGAATGTGGCGACTAGGGGCTTTTCACAGTAACTTCATTAGAAGCCTACTTGTGACAATAAGCGATTTTCATTTCATTTCATTTCATTGGGGTGGTTTAGCACACTGGGCTAAATAGCTGGCTTTTAAAGCAGATCAAGGCAGGTCAGCAGCACAGTTCAATTCCCGTACCATCCTGCCCGAACAGGCGCCGGAATGTGGCGACTAGGGGTTTTTCACAGTAACTTCATTGAAGCCTACTTGTGACAATAAGCGATTTTCATTTGTTTTCTTTCTCAAAGTGGTTTATTCAAGACATCTGTTTCGAACAAGTACTCCTAACTCTGCTAACTGTATTTAAATATGGACCTTGACCCGAGTCGGGTTTTGTTTGAGTGGAGAAAGAGATAGCAGTTAAGGATTATTATTTCATTGTATCGTTAAGCATTATTCAACTAGTAATTGAAAGCTATTGTCTTTATAATGTTAACGTTAGTAATACTGTGTCAGTAATAAAGTTTATTTTAATATACCATCTCCCTATTTGTGCGCAAATCACTCCTGGAGCAAAGTATCCTTTCCTCACAAATTAAAATAAAATACAGGGACTTCTGTCTGGTATCCTAGCAACTGGTGGGTTCTGGTCCGGGATTGTAATAATCACTGCTTCTCTGAATAACGCTTACTTGTGTGCGGAACCTTGAAATTCCTTCCTCCACTTTCACATGGTAGCCCTACTAGATTTCTTAAATCTACAACCCAACGACATATGGAACATAAGTCCCAGATTTTCAACACAATGGAGAGCCTCTCCGTCATGGTTAAAATCCCAGAAATGGCCAAAGATTCTGTCCTGTGCCCGAACATCCATTTTCGTGAGGTGGGAATGGAGTCAGACCGGGCTCACACCTGCACGGTTTCCGAGGTGCAATGGGTTGGCCATATATATCACCAACTAAAGTGCGATTTTGGTAGGTCAGGATTTGCAGATTAGAACAGGTGAGGGGGTCTGAACTAGTGCATTTGTTTGGATAACCATGAGAAGATGTGGTCCTGGGACACCTTGGTAAACATAAGGCACCCTATGGGAAAGGCAAGGTCTCTTTGGGAATGGTAAGGCATCCTTTTGGAGGGGTAAGGTACCCTTTGGGATTGTTAAAAGTGAACAGGATTACGCACTTTGTGTACAAAAACTCACTGGAACTGTAAAAAACTACCAAAGAATGCTAAGTGAGTTGGGATGTAGGGTGCAATGGTAAAGAGTGGTGTGTGGTGGTTGGCATAGTGGGTATGAGGGACAATGGGGATGGGGAGGGTAATGAGGTGTCATAGGTTGGTACAGATGGGGCAGAGGGTGTGTGTGGAGGGGTGAGGGCTCAAGTGATATTTTTTGGTTTATCTTTGTTTTTATTTCATCATAAATGCTGGAGCACAGAGACCTTTTGCCAAGCGCGCCTCCACAACTGGTAGCTCCCACATTTGGTCCAGGGGCAGAGGACCCGACCTCCCTAATTCAACTAATCATGTTGCAATAACTAGTCCACAATTTCCATGAGAGACAATGGGCCAAAGTAAACAACCCTGACAATGAAGGGACTGTTGCTCTTCATAGGTGTGAAGCAAGGTCAGGTTTCAGCCAAAGGTTGTGCGCGGATTAACATTTGTCATACACTGACCCAGGAGTTCCCCAACATTCTCAATCAGGCTCTTTCGGACTTCATCATCCAAGGTTAGAGTGTGGTGTCAAAGTGAGACCAACTGTGCATCAACATCTATAACTCTGCGCTCACTGCATGTGGGGGAAAAACGTTCAGAGGAATGCTAACTGGTTTTGAGGCTTATTAGACTGAAATTTGGCCAGCTACTGTAACCAAGAGGAGAGCCCTCATCAATTACAAGTAAGTCCCCAAGAAATAAAATTTAAATGCTCTTAGAACTGTGTGAGGTGATGCACTTTGGAAAGTGTAACTGTTTGATAATGAAGTACTCAACGAATGGCAGGACACCAGGAAGCTCAGAGGAACAGAGGGATCGTTGGGTCCTTGTTCACAGATCCCTGAAGGGTGGCAGAACAGATGAATAGGTTAGTTAAGAAGGCATATGGGACAGTTGCCTTTATCAGTTGTGATATGGAGATGCCGGCGTTGGACTCGGGTGAGCACCGTAAGAAGTCTTACAATACCAGGTTAAAGCCCAACAGATTTGTTTTGAATCATTAGCTTTCGTAGTGCAGCTCCTTCCTCACCTGCGCTCTGAAAGCCGGTGATTCAAAACAAACCTGTTGGATTTTAACCTGGTGTTGCAAGACTTCTTACTTTATCAGTTGTGGCATGAATTATAAGAGCAGGGAGGTTATGTTGGAGCTGTACAGGACTCCGATTAGGCTACAGCTGGAGCACTGAGTTCAGTTCTGATCACTGCACTATCGGAAGAAAGTGATTGCCCCAAATAGGATGCAAAGGAAATTCATTAGGATGTTGCGTGGGATGGAGCATTTTAGCTATGAAGAGAGGCTGGATAAGCTCAGGTTGTTTTCTTTGGAGCAGAGAAGGCTGAGAGAGAACCTGATTGAGGAGGATGAAATTATGTGCAGCATGGACAGATTGGATAGAAAGCAGCTGTCCCCTTTTGTTGAAGGATCAACAACGAGTGGGCATAATTTTACGGTGAATGGCAGGAGGGGATTTGAGGAGAGATTTTTTCATCCAGAGGATAGTGAGGAATTATAGGCCGGTTAACCAGACTTCAGTTGTTGGTAAGGTTTTAGAGTCCATTATTAAAGATGAGATCGCGCAGTACCTGGAAGTGCATGGTGAAATAGGACTGAGTCAGCACGGATTTGTTAAGGGAAGGTCATGCCTGACAAATCTGTTAGAATTCTTTGAGGAGGTAACAAGGAAGTTAGACAAAGGAAAACATGAAGTGGACGTGATCTATTTGGATTTCGAGAAGGTCTTCGACAAGGTGCCATACAGGAGGGTGCCAATTAAGATAAGAGCCCATGGTGTTAGGGACAAGATAGGATAAGGAGTCTTTTTCAGAATGGTAGCCGGTGACTAGTGGTGTTCCGCAGGGGTCAGTGTTGGGACCACAGTTATTCACAATAGATATTAATGGGCGCGATTCTCCGACCCCCGCCGGGTCGGAGACTCGCCGGGGGCTGGCGTGAATCTAGCCCCCGCCGTGTCTCGAATTCTCCGCTACCAGAGAATCGGCGGGGGCGGGAATCGCGCCGCGCTGGTCGGCGGGCTCCCCCCAGCGATTCCCCGGCCCGCGATGGGCCGAAGTCCTGCCGCTGTCAACCCTCACCAGCCGGCGAGGATTGAACCACCTACCTTACTGGCGGGAGCAGACGGCGCGGGTGAGCTCCGGGGTTCTGGGGGGGGCGCGGGGCAATCTGGCCCTGGGGGGGAATAACCTGGACAGGCTAGGAGAGTGGCCAAAGAATTGGCAGATGGAATACAATGTGGAAAAGTGTGAGGTTATGCGCTTTGGTAGGAAGAATGGAGGCCTAGACTAATGTCTAAATAGGAAATGGCTTCAGGAATCAGAAGCACAAAGGGCCTTGAGAGTCATGGTTCAGGATTCTCTTAAAGTTAACATGTATGTTCCGTTGGCGATTAGGAAGGCAAATGCAATGCTTGCATTGATGTCGAGATGGCGAGGATACAAGAGCAGGGATAAACTTCTGAGGCTGTATAAGGCTCTGGTCAGACCGCGTTTGGAATATTATTCGCAGTTTTGCACCCTGTATCCAAGGAAGGTTCTGCTGGCCTTGGAGAGCATCCAGAGGAGGTTCACAAGAATGATGCCCAGAATGAAGGACTTGTGATATGAGGAATGGTTGAGGACTTTGGATCTGTACTCAATGGAGTTTAGAAGAATGAGGTGGGATCTCATTGAAACTTACAAAATACAGAGAGGCCTGGATAGAGTAAACGTGGAGAGGATGTTTTCACTCGTAGGAGAAACTAGAACCCGAGGGCACAGCCTCAGACTGAAGGGGCGATCCTTTAAAACAGAGATGAGGAGGAATGTTTCAACCAGAGGGTGGTGAATCTGTGGAACCCATTGCCGCAGAAGGCTTGGACGCCAAATCACTGTGTCTTTAATACGTAGGTAGATAGGTTCTTGATTAATAAGGGGATCAGAGATTATGGATAGAAGGCAGGAAAGTAGAACAATGTCAGATGCTTTCAAAAACAGCAGCGGGGTAAATCAGCGCTATAATCTGGTGCCAGCTCTCTTTGGCATATTTATGTCAATGCCGCTATTGTACACTTTTGCTGGCTCAAATGGGGGTGGCCTACCTGCATGTTAGAGCTGAGGGCAAGCTGTTCAACTTGGCCAAAGTGTGTAATGTCCTAGTTGTAGTGATCTGCGTTAAAACGTGTATGTGTAAATATGTATAGCCTCCGATCAGTAGGTGTCAGGCAAGTAGTAGCACGTGACACTGTAGACTGGGGGGAGAATTTTGAGGAGAAACCATCGTGGTCAATTGTGTTTATATTAGTTCCAGTTTTACAGAATGAACTAGTCTTGAATTAGATGTTCTTTAGTATGCCGACTCAGTAAATGTCTCTGTATAAGAACATAACATGGTACCAGGAATGGTGATCAAAAACTAATGATCAGAAGTGTGAAGATTGGAAGGACACAGTCTTCAAATGTGGTGATATGGTGCTGCAAGGAAAACATGGAACATTGCAAGTATTAGCATACTCATCAAAAAAAAATCTCTTAAAATGCAACACTAGTGCAAGAAGATGGATAGTTCAAACTCCGGAATAACTTCAAGTAATCAGTAATGTTGATGGCAATTGGCACGCATTTAAACAACAGTTTACACTGTATGTAGCAGTTCTAGGGTTGCAGGTGCCAGGTGAAAGAAAGATAGCATTTTTGCTAACGGTTGCAGGCCCGCAGGCGTTGAGATTTAGAACACCTTCGTATATGAACAAGAGGACAATAGTAAAAGCTTTGATGGCGTCATAAAATTTTTTATGAGCATTGCATGCCGAAAAAGAATTAAACTTTTGAGCTATATATATTTCGAACGCGCACGCAGAAGACGGGCGAGTTATTTGATAGCTTTCTTACCAACCTCAAGTTAAAAGCACAAACATGTAACTTCGCAACTTTTAAATCCTCAATGATTCGGGATTTGGTGCGAAAATTGGGTCCAATGCGGACACTATAGATGTTGTGATGCACTCAAAAAACGGTCAGCAGCTATTACATGCAAAAGATGTGGAAACAGGCACCTACCGAGGCAATGTCCAGCTTATGGCAAAATTTGCACATAGTGCAAAGGAAAAAATTATTTTGTGAAACAATGTTTCACAAGCAAACAAGTTAATGCAGGAAAGTCAATTAATACAATTGATGACATTAATTTGGAAGGCACATTTTTTGTTGATGTCGTCTCAGATGAAGACAGGGCAAACACAGCCAAAAAGAATAAAATGTCGCCTAAAAGAACAAAAAGTGATAACAGTGATACTGGAATCATGACAAAGGACAAATGGACAGTTTCTTTGCTGATAAATCGATCGCTTATCACTGTGAAGTTAGATACAGAAGCAAGAGCAAACCTCATAAGCATCAGTGATATCAAGACTATGCAATCAAAACTTGAGAATATTGAATAAACCAGTCTTGTTGAAGGACAATAGTGGTCAGAAAATTGATAGATTGGGAATGTGTGAATTGGATATACAAGGAAAAAATAAAGTGCACAATTTAAAATTTGTGATATTTGCTAATGATAGTGAATCGTTATTAGGTGATGAAGCGTGTGAAGCACTGGCGCTTGTGAGAAGAGTGTATAGCACTGACGGTGCTCTGGGCACACACAGTGGATCAGTGGAGTCCATTGAGCAGGCTTTTCCAGAAATATTCCAGGGTTTTGGTGTTCTACCTTTCACTTACAAGATTCAATTAAAAAATGATGCTCAACCAGTGATACATGCTCCAAGAAGAGTTCCAGCAACACTACATGACTGTCTAAAGGCAGAATTAGACCGGTTGACACATCTTGGCATTATAAAAAACATTGATGAGCCGACAGTTTGGATCAGTTCGATGGTATGTGTAAAAAAAGAAACAATGATCTTCGAATATGCATGGATCCCAAAGATTTAAATGCAAATATAAAAAGGGAACACCATCTGATATCTAAAAGAGAGGAGATCACAAGTGAGATGTCTGGTGCGAAATATTTCAGCAAACTTGATGCTTTGCAAGGATTCTGGCAGCTCAAGCTAGGTGAAGAAAGTACCAAGTACTGTACATTCAGTACTCCGTTTGCCAGATATTGCTTTCTTCATGTGCCCTTTGGCATAGTCTCAGCATCAGAAATACTCCACAGAGCGATGGAACATATTATTGAAGGCATTCAGGGAGTTCACGTATATCCCGATAACATCACAATTTGGGGTTCCACCCAAGAGAAACACAATAACAGGCTAACTAGGGTACTACAAAATATCAGAAGAAATTGGCTATGACCCAATAAGGCCAAATGTCAGTTTGGTGTAAAGGAAATAATGTTCCTAGGAGACAGATTATCTGTGTGGTCACCTAAAATGGCCTCGCTCAAAGAGTGATGGGAAATGCGGTCAAGCTTGGGACACAGACAAGCTGCAGTTTGTATGTTTACAAACTGCAGCCCAGACTTCATGCATAAATTCACACCTGCAAAAGGACCATTAAAAGCCAATTAAAGGAGCAATAGAACAATCAGATCCATCACATCATCTCCCAGACAAAACAGCCCAGCCCTTGCTCGGAGCTCTCCCAGGATTGGCCACTGAGTTCACACCCCAAAAGCGACGTGGCAGCTCCTGATTGGATGTGACTGATCAGATGGTGGAGCCCTGAGCAATTGATTGACAGTGACCTAGAAACCGCCCACAAAAGGGGCGGAGAAAACACAATCTGGTTAAAAGGAAGGGCAGCATGGTGGCGTAGTGGCTAGCATTGCTGCCTCACGGCGCCGAGGTCCCAGGTTCGATCCCGGCTCTGGGTCACCTTCCGTGTGGACTTTGCACATTCTCCCCATGTTTGCGTGGGTTTCGCCCCCACAACCTAAAGATGTGCAGGACAGGTGGATTGGACATGCTAAATTGCCCCTTAATTAGAAAAAATAATTCTTTCTCTTTTGGACTGGTCTTTTCGCCTGATCTCCGATTGCAGCACAGCTATCAACACCAGCCAAGTTCAAGGGCCCACGACATCCATTGAAGGGTGAAACAGAATACAGACGACCTCCAAGAATTCCAGCCCGCCAGAAGAGAGGAAACAGATAAGGCCATATCTACTCTATATCTACCGATCACCTGAACGTTGTGAAGTTTGTTTAAGTGTGTTAGTTATAGTCTGAGTGTGCAAGAACGTGTGATTACTTAAGTAAATAACCTTGTGTCCAATAAATAAACTCTGATTGAACTAAAATACTTCTGTGATTATCATAGAATTTACAGTGCAGAAGGAGGCCATTCGGCCCATCGCGTCTGTACCGGCTCTTGGAAAGAGCACCCTACCCAAGGTCAACACCTCCACCCTATCCCCATAACCCAGTAACCCCACCCAACACTAAGGGCAATTTTGGACACTAAGGGCAATTTATCATGGCCAATCCACCTAACCTGCACATCTTTGGACTGTGGGAGGAAACCGGAGGACCCGGAGGAAACCCACGCACACACGGGGAAGATGTGCAGACTCCGCACAGACAGTGACCCAAGCCGGAATCGAACCTGGGACCCTGGAGCTGTGAAGCAATTGTGCTAACCACCATGCTACCGTGCTGCCCGTGATTAGGTGTCCACCATACGAGTTAAAATACACGCTGTGGTTGTAAAAGAGCAACATCTGTTCAAGGAATTGAGCCTGATGACATGAAGATACAAACCATCATAAATATGCTCAAAAAGGGAGTACTAAGAATACTGGGCATGATCAACTTCATTGGAAAGTTCATACCAAATCTCTCAGCAAAGACAGCATGTCTTAGAGATATTCTGAAGAAAGGGACCTTCACTTGGACTGAGCAGCAAGAACAAAAGTAAGCTCTCAGAAACACACCAGTGTTAATATTTTTCAATCCAACAAAAAAATACCAAGATTTCAACAGATGCATTGAAGGATGGTCTAGGTGCAGTATTGCTGCAACAAGAAAATGGTGGTGATTGGAAACCAGTAGCATATGCTTCAAGATCTATGACAGAATTTTAATGTCGTTATGCTCAAATAGAAAAAGAGTGTTTAGGGCTGGTGAATGGTTTGGAGAAATTCCGTAGCTGCATGTACGTTCATTGTCAAGATAGATCATAGATCGCTGGTTGCAATAATCAAGAAGAATCTCAATGAAATCATAGATGTCTCCTCGTATTCAACATCTGATGATGAAACATCAGAGATATGAGTTTGAATTAATCTATACATCTGACACGTATATTGTGGTAACGTACGCATTGTATAGGGCTACAACAGCATAAGATGGCAGCTCAACTGGAGAGAATGTGCAGCTTCATGTAGATATGATTACGGAAACACCACCCGTGTTGGATACAAAGTCAAAACTGATTGTTGAAGAAACAGAGAAAGATGAAGCATTACAAATGGTGATGCACAATCTCAACAATGGATGGCCGAAAGGTTCATGTTCTAAATATCATCACATGCGATCAGAACTCAGTGTAGCAAATTGTTTGTTACTGAGGCAAGAGAGAATCGTAATTCCACAGTCTCTGTGCAAGGAGTTGCTATAAAAGATTCATGAGGGTCACCTTGGAAATGGGAAATGCAAAAGTGCGAGATATTGTATATTGGCCGGGAATAATCAAAAGCATACAGAACATGGTGGAAAAGTGTACCACTTGTCAACGATATCAATATCGACAAGCAAAGGAACCGATGAAAATAGGTGAAGTTGTGTCAGTTCCTTGGCAAAGAATATTCCTTGATGGTAAAGAATATTTGGTAGTGGTAGATTATTACTCAAATTATCCGAAGATAGCACATCATCTAGCTCATCAGCAAATTGTGTAATCATGCAGACAAAAGCAATGTTTGCACAACATGGAATACCCGAGTTAGTAATGAGTTGATGAATCGGAAACTATGATCAAGTCTGCCATGCCATACAAAGCAAAGGCTGAATGAGAAGATAAGAGCTCAAATAGATTCTCAGAAGAAGAAACAAAAGGAATATTATGACAAGTCTACCAGGAGTCTGAAACCTTTGAAACCAAATTACATGGTGAGAGTGGAGGATCCTGATGGCTGGTCAAAACGTGCTAAGGTATTGCAGAAAACAGGTCCAAGATCTTATACTGTGATAGCTGAGCAAGGACAGGTTTTAAGGAGGAATAGATGAGCACTCCTAAAAGTGAAACAACCGATTGCTGAGCAGCAAGGTGAGGATGTATATGAAAGTTTACATTCATCAAAACCGACACAAACAGTGAACAAACTAAATGTCAATGGACAGAATGATCTTCAAAACAATGATATAATACCTACAGAAGTTCAGAACTATCACACAGAATCACCAGATTTACCAAAGTTGAGACGTTCAACGAGAAACAGAAAGAAACCGGAACTGTTGGATCTGTGAATGGACAATATAGTTGTACATAATGTAAAATACATTGTTTTGCATGTCATATGTAATATTTACTGAAATAATATATTGTATGTTTTCTTTCAAATCTCAAGAAAAGAGGATGTAGTGATATGCATTAACAAGTGTATGTGTAGCCTCCGACCAGTAGGTGTAAGATAAGTAGTAGCACGTGACACTGTAGCCTGATAGGAGTCTTGAGGAGAGACTATCATGGTCAGTTCTGTTTTTATTAGTTCCAGTTTTATGGCATTAGTTTCCTACCCGCAGTTTATTATACTATAGTAAAATTAACTAGTCTTGAACTAGATGTTCTTTAGTACGCCAAGTCAGTAATTGTCTCTATACAAGAATATAACACTAGTTTGAGAGTTGCTGTTTGCTGATGATGCCGCACTGACATTTTGCCCTGACATTCACGAGCAACAGCTTGTAGATCCGTTCTCCTGGTCTTGCACTGATAACCAAAGTTGTGGGCTTATATGGGAAGATACCACGTTCCATCAACATTGACCACTTCAGTCTGAAAGTGGTTGACTGATTCACACATTTTGAATCAACAATTACCAGCCACCTATCCCTGGGTGCTGAAATCAGCACCAGGTTTGCCAAGGCTGTAGCTGTCATGTCAATGTTGAGAAGTTGAGTGTGGGTGAACAGTAAACTGCCAAAAATACAAAGCTACTAGGCTTGTGTTCTCAGCACCCTCCCTTATAGTAAAGCCTGGACAATGTATGCTAGACAAGAAATGCAGCTGAACGAATCCCACTTCCACTGCTTCAGATGAACTCCTTGCAAGACAAAATGCCAAAATACACCAGTCAGCAGCGACTCCGTTGGCTCGGTCGTGTGAACTGAGTAGATGACGGCCGTTTCCCCAAAGACCTCCTTTATGATGAGCTTGCTATTGGTACGAGACCAACAGGTTACCCACACCAACAATACAAGGAAGACTGCAAGAAAGACTTCAAGCTGATTGGTAGTGGAGTTGATGCACGGAGAGTCCTCGCTCCTGGCCAGAGTGCGTGGCACAAAGAGCCGGGAAGGGCATTGAAAAGGCAAAGGAAAAAATAAATGATCAGATGGTGGAAAAGGGAGCCTGCCTGAAGGCGAAAAACATCAGTCAACCTTGGGCCAACACCCTTCATCTGTGCTAGCTGCAGAAGGGACTGCCACTCACAAAGCAGCCTCTACAGCCAAATAAACAATGTTCAATATTGAAGGGACATACACCCTGGGCCCCGTGCAGTCCATCGTTTCCCGAGATAATGGATGATTAATAATGAGCAGCCTCCAGATGCTAGGAAGGCATACGTCCCCAGCCAAGGGGAAAAGTAAATTCATTGGTATAATGTAAACACCACGTGACTGGGTGTTCATCAAACAGTCATCGTGCCATTCTAATAAATCAACATAAAATAACAAGACTTCTCAGTCCCTGTATACCCAATGATATTAAACTCACCTTCCTTAACCTCAACCTGCAGAGCCAAAGCTGTGATAGTGCTGGGGTGAACGATGATGAGGAAGACAACAGTGAGGATCCGGAGAGAACAGACCTGAATCCTCATGGACAATGAAGGTGCTGTACCAAGGAGAATGATGACAAGGGAGAAGGTGTGAAGGCCATGCACAAGACCCGGAGCCAAGATCTGTATTCCTTTGCCATAATACCTTTGAACTAATCATTATAATTTCCTCAAGGGCATTTCGGGATGGAAAGCGAGTCCTGGATGACCAGCGATGCTCACATGCCATAGACAAATAAAAAAAGACCGGAATTTTTGCATGCCGTACACCAGTTCAAGTGATTTCAGCCAAAAGAAAATGAGATAATGCCAGTGAAAATGGGAGTAAATCATACAGCTGGAGGAGAGAAAAATGAGAAGAAATGGCTGCTGTCCACATTTGATATCTAAAAATGCGATATTCCCGCATTTATTGTTTATCAGAAATAGGGGTTAACTTTACAAACTTACCTTTCCCAATTGGAAGTAGTTCTCTGATGTATTAGCATAAGTGCAATGGCACTGTTACTGATAATAACTGGGGGCGTAATTGACTTAAAAAACTGTTAGTTTTGTCGCCCAACTTGTGAACCTGATGCGATCTACATTTGGATAGTATCCCCTAACAAGCAGTAGATTAGAGGGGAAAAGTAATACTGAACCCTGACGGACGAGGGTGGGGATTACAAATCGTCAACACTTAATCGACAGTGAAACCAAAAACCCTTTGCCATGATTGTGAATGAATTATGCCATGCCTGTACGCGTTAACTCCAGCAGAGTTAACAGCATGGGATCAGGATGTTAAAATTCTTACTGACTTTCTTTCACCTTCAAGGTCAGTGGTGCTGTGCTTAATGGTATTGTGTTAGTTTGGCCCGGTAGGTGGCAATTACTTTACGTCAGGCGGTCTAAGTTTAGATCCCGCGCTAGACTATAAGCATTGAATCTAAACTGAAAATGCTGCGCTGCTAAAGGTACTGACTTTTAGATGCTAAATAGAAACTCCTTCTTAAGAGACCCATAGGCAAGATTTACAGTTCAGCGAGCTTCTTTAGTATTCTTGTCACTATTTATCCCTCAACGAACACCAACAAAAACAGATTAATGATTAACTTGCCACAGGGTCACACGGTGGCACAGTGATTAGCACTGCTGCCTCACAGCACCAGGGACCTGGGTTCAATTCCAGCCTCGAGTGACTCTGTGGAGTTTGCACGTTCTCCCCGTGTCTGCTTGGGTTTTTTCCGGGAGCTCCGGTTTTCTCCCACAGTCCAAAGATAACATAACAGCATAAGAACTAGGAGAAGAGCCATCTGGTCCTTCGAACCTGCTCCGCTATTCAATGAGATCATGGCTGATCTTTTGTGGACTCAGCTCCACTTTCCACTCGAGCACCATAACCCCTTATTCCTTTATTCTTTATCTTTATCTTGAAAACATTTAATGAAGGAGCCTCAACTGCTTCACTGGGCAGGGAATTCCATAGATTCATAACCTTTTGAGTGAAGAAGTTCCTCCGAAGCTCAGCCCTAAATCTTTCCCTTATTTTGAGGCTATGTCCCCTAGTTCTGCTTTCAGGGCAGCACAGCAGCATAGTGGTTAGCACTATGGCTTCACAGCACGAGGGTCCCAGGTTCGATTCCTGGCTTGGGTCACTGTCTGTGCGAGTCTACACGTTCTTCCCGTGTCTGTGTGGGTTTCCACCAGGTGCTCCGGTTTCCTCCCACAATCCAAATATGTGCAGGTTAGGTGGATTGGACATTCTAAATTGCCCTTAGTGTCCAAAAAGTTTAGGTGGGATTACTGGATTACGGGGATAGATTGGAAGTGTGGGTTTAAATGGGGTGCTCTTTCGAAGGGCTGGTGCAGACACGATGGGCCGAATGGCCTCCTTCTGCACTGTAAATTCTATGATCTATGATTTACTCGCCTGTTGTAACAACCTCCCCTTAACTGTCCTATCTATTCCCTTCATAATTTTATATGTTTCAATAAGATCCGCCCGCATCCTTCTAAACGCCAATGAGTACAGTCCCAGTCTACTCAACCTCTCCTCGTAATCCAACCCCTTCAACTCTGGGATTAACCTAGTGAGTCTCCTCTGCACACCCTCCAGCACCAGTACGTCTTTTCTCAGGTAAGGAGACCAAACTTGAACACAATACTCCAGGTGTGGCCTCACTAACACCTTATACAGTTGCAGCATAACCTACCTAGTCTTAAATTCCATCCCTCTAGGAATTAAGGACAAAACTCCATTGCCTTCTTAAACACCTGTTGCACCTGTAAACCTACCAAAATGGATAACCTCACATTTGTCAACTTTGTATTCCATCTGCCAGAGCCTAGCCCATTCACTTAAACTACCCAAATCCCTCTGCAGACTTCCAGTATCCTCTGCACTTTTTGTTTTACCACTCAGCTTAGTGTCGTCTGCAAACTTGGGCACATTGCACTTGGCCCCCAACTCCAAATCATCTATATAAATTCTGAACAATTTTGGGCCCAACACTGATCCCCGAGGGACACCACTAGCTACTGATTGCCAACCAGAGAAACACCAATTAATCCCCACTCGTTGCTTTCTATTAATTAACCAATCCTCTATCCATGCTACTGTAGCCATCTGGGATGGCCACTTCCAACTAGGTGCAGAGGAACTCGCAAAGACTGGAGGGTAAAATGGATAAGCCAAGAATCAAGCAGGCTCAGAGCCTGAAATGTACATTTGTCAGCAAAAGTCCAGATGGTAGTGAAACCCTGTCCCATTAGCATATTAATCAGGCCGATTAGCATTTGATGGCCCATCTTCCCCAAAACAAAGGACTGGTACTCAAGCAACCAGGACAGTCCCAGACATTTCGGCGCCACTCCATGTTCAAGGGAAATGCAAACAACGGGGTCAGTGACCGCTTGGGACACGCCCAGCCATCCAGATCCCCGCCCACTTATTGGCTAAGGAATCGAACGGAGTGATCAGGGATCACCCAATTATTAACGCCCAAATCGAAGGACCGCCCAAAAGAGCGCGAAAACTCCCTGAGTATAAGAAGAAGAGTTTGCCATATGTTCGTTCTTTTTTGGCCTTGGTACCCACCCGGTCACAGTCATCGCCAATCATAGCAACACCAGAAGCTAGTCCAGGTTCAACGCTCGCTACCAGACGGATGAGCCCAGCTGAGCAGCAATTACTCCTTCGAA
This sequence comes from Scyliorhinus torazame, assembly GCF_047496885.1. Lineage (NCBI taxonomy): Eukaryota > Metazoa > Chordata > Chondrichthyes > Carcharhiniformes > Scyliorhinidae > Scyliorhinus > Scyliorhinus torazame. The sequence continues at coordinate 210,204,988 of NC_092717.1, forward strand.
CCCGAGAGATCCCGAATTGAACAACGGCCACTATTTTCTGACCTAAGCCGGGTGCCCGAAGTTAAGTACAGGTTGTCTTAACTGATAGGTGTAGTTAACTAGTAGTGTTTATGTTGCATGACTAATTGTGTGTAAATAAAGTACCCTTGACCTTGAACTAACTAACTGGTGTTTGGTTCTTTGATCGATAGCTGGTTGAAACTTGTGGTGGTATCATTCGATACCTGGCGACTATAAGCATTGGGACATAGATAGCATAGAAAGACAAATTCACTGTTTGCCCTAATTGGAACAGAGCCACAGAAAAGACCAAGGAGAAAAAGAAACTAGCAACACTACCACTTTACCCGTAGCGCCATGCATCATTATCTTATGCAGCAACCATTTGTGTGGCACCTTGTCAAAAGCTTTCTGGAAATCCAGATATACCACATCCATTGGCTACGCATTGTCTACCGCACTGGTAATGTCCTCAAAAAATTCCACTAAATTAGTGAGGCACGACCTGCCCTTTATGAACCCATGCTGCTTCTGTCCAATGGGACAATTTCCACCCAGATGCCTCGCTATTTCTTCCTTGATGATAGATTCTAGCATCTTCCCTACTACCGAAGTTAAGCTAACTGGTCTATAATCACCTGTTTTCTGCCTACTGTCATGATATTCAGGTAAACATCATGGTATAAACATACATACATACTGATGGACAGATCAACGGACCAATCAACACACACACAACACCACAGCTAATCACAGGCAAGAGCATACACAGTACAAAACAGGGAACACGACACTTCCCGGGCATTCCAGCAGGAGACAGCTCAGGGCACAGAGCTCACAGCAAGCCACTCAGACATCCACCATGTGCTGAGTGCCACTCCGAGATAGTGTTAGGAATAGGTCCACAGATTCAAGGGTTATGATCGAACCTCAGTAACCAGTTTACCAGTGTAAATAAATGTTAGTAATAAAACTGAGTTGTACCATTCGTAACCGTGTTGGTTCGTCTGTGTAGCAGAGTACCCAACACATCACCTACCTCCTTCTTTAAACAGTGATGTCACGTTTGCTAATTTCCAATCCGCCGGGACCACCTCAGAGTCTAGTGAATTTTGATAAATTATCACGCGTGCATTTGCAATTTCCCTAGTCATCTCTTTTAGTACCCTGGGATGTATTCCATCAGGGCCAGGAGACTGGTCTACCTTTAGCCCCATTCGCTTGCCCATCACTACCTCCTTAGTGATAACAATCGTCTCAAGGTCCTCACCTGTCATAGACTAATTTCCATCAGTCACTGGCGTGTTATTTGTGTCTTCCACTGTGAAGACCGACCCAAAAAACCTGTCCAGTTCCTCAGCCATTTCCTCATCTCCCATTATTAAACCTTCCTTCTCATCCTCTAAAGGACCAATATTACCCTTAGCCACTCTTTTTTGTTTCATATATTTGTAGTAACTTTTACTATCTGTTTTAATATTCTGAGCACGTTTACTCTCCTAATCTATCTTACTCTCCTTTATAGCTTTTAGTAGCTTTCTGTTGACCCTAAAGACTTCCCAATCCTCTAGTCTCCCACTAACCTTTGCCACTTTGTATAATTGTTCCTTCAATTTGATACTCTCCCTTATTTCCTGAGATATCCACGGTCGATTTCTCTCTTTGTAGCGTCCTTCCTTTGTGCAGGTTTGGTCGATTGACCATGCTAAATTGCCCCTTCATGTCCAAAGGTTGGGGCGGGTTATGGAGATAGGGCGGGGGGAGTGATTTAGGTAGGGTGCTCCTTCAGAGGATTCTATGATTCTATGATTTGATGTTTAAGAGTCTTTGGTCAATTTGAATTTGTGTTGCATTTGCTTACTACAACTAAGGTGATGGCCCTTCAAAAATAATTAAATGCCTGTGAAGTATTTTGGAATATGCTGCAAAAATCTTTCTTTTATTATTGGGCACTCATCTCAACTAAACTCAAATAAGTGAGAATGAGGGATTGCTGATGGGAACTGTTTTCAATCACATACATCTCTTTTTCTCTCTTTAAACTAAACTCAGAGATGCTCTGCGGTAAAGTACTTAAAGAGGACATCAACTCTGTGAACTAAGAACATAGGTTGTTTATTCTCTATTATTGTTAAATAAGTTTAGAACTCAGCTAATCCCACATCCCTATCCTTTTTCCCTTAACACTATGATTAGTTACTCTCTGTGCGATCATCCAGTCTCATTTGGAAGATATGACTCATTCTGTCTCCACCATACTCTCATTGCATTTAAGATCCAAACTATTTTCTGTGCAAGGTGAGTTCTTCCTCATTTTTCTTCATTCTTTCGTGAGATGTAGAAACATCATAGAATCCCTACAGTGAAAAAGGAGGCCATTCGACCCATCGAGTCTGCACTGACCCTGAGAAAGACCACCCTATCTAAGCCCAATCCCCCACCCTTTCCCCGTAACCCCACCTAATCTTTTGAACATTTAGGGGCAATTTAGTGTAGCCAATTCACCTAACCTGCACATCTTTGGACTGTGGGAGGAAACCAGAGCACCCGGAGGAAACCCACGCTGACCTGGGAGAATGTGCGGACTCCACACAGACAGCCATCCGAGGTCGGAATCGAACCCTGGACCCTGGCGTTGTGAGGCAGCAATGCTAACCACTGTGCCAATGTAGGCATCACTAGCAAGGCCAGCATTTGTTTCTCATCCCTAATTGCCCTTGAACCATTTCAGAGTACAGTTAAGAGTCAACCAAATTGCTCTACGTCTGGAGTCATATGCCGGCTAGACCAGGTAAGAATGGAAGATTTGCGTCGCTAAAAGACCTTGGTGAACAGGATAGGTTTATACAACAATCGATGATAGCTTCATGGTCACCATTACTGAGCCGAGCTTTCAACTCCAGATCTATTAATTGAATTTATATCCCACCAGCAGCCACAAGATTTGTACCGATGCCTCCAGAGCATCAACCTGGTTCTTTATGCCCTGCCAATGTCAGCAGTTCTGCGCTCTCTAATCTGTCTAGACACCATATGATTTTGAACACAAATCTCTGCTCAACCTTTTCTTCGTCAATTATCTCTGCAACTAAAGCACCTCACCCCTGGAACCATTCTTGTAGAGCTTTTCCACGCCCTCTCTAACGCCTTCACATCCTCATGAGGGCTTGATGCCCAGAATCAGACGCAATATTCCAGTTGAGGCCTTACCAGTGTTTGTCGTTGCTTCCTTACTTTCATTCTCTAGGTTTCTATTTAAAAAGCCCTAGATTCCATTTGTCTTTTCAACCACGTTATGAACCTGATCCACCACGTTCAATGATTTATGCACATAAACCCCCAAGTTTCTTTGTCCCTGCATTATACCCTTTGATTTATATTGACTCATTCTTCTTAATGCTCTCTGCTTTAAATTTCATCTGCTGTGCGACCACGCATTCCAACAGCCTCTGGGCGCAATTCTCCCAAACGAATTCCAAGTGCGGTCTCCGACAGGAAACGCAGAGCAATTCCAGCTGGGTGGATCGGTGTAATTCAGATCACAGTCCACCCCCTTCAGGACGTTTTTGGAGGTTGTGGTGATTTGCAAAATTAATGAGGTGTGTGGGAACTAAAGATACTGGCAAGCCCAGCTCCTCAGAAAAGGACATCCTGATCTTAAAACAGCCCTACAGAATCAACCCCTCACCACCCACCCCCCACCCCCCCAATCGTCGACAAAGACTTCCCAACCAATCACTTTCATCAGCCACCCTGCACGCCCCCCCCCCCGCCCCCCCCCCCCCCCCCCCCCCCATCAACAACACCCCACTATGGAGTCACCAAAAGCCCCCTGCTTCAGACCTCCTCCTCAGTAAATGCACTGTAAATTCTATGAATCTATGAAGACGTTCCCAATTCTTGGCACTGCCCCTGACACCCTGGCAGTGCCAGGGCACTTTCCAGCCACATTCCTGACCACCAAGGGGCTTCAATTCCCTCAGAGACCCCCAGATTATTAGTCATTAAGTCTGGTCTCCGTTATTGGATACCAGTGGTGATTTCCCCCACTTCACATTGTGCCGGCGGGTGGAGAGAATTGAAGGGGCCCGATGAATTTGATTTAAAGCCGATTCTGTTGGGCGTGAACCAGATTACGTCATCGGCCGGGGGAGGGGAAAATCTCCAAATTAGTTCTCGGCGGCGGAAATCGGGTTACTCACGAGAGTCTCCAGCCATAACGCAATTTGCGCCTGCGTGGGCAGAGCCGGAGAATTGTCCCCTATGTCCTCTTGAGGTATATCACCACCCTCACTTCAAGGTTCAAAGTTTTGCGTCCTCTGCAGAATTAAATTATGCCATACACACCAATGCCCAGCTCATTAATGTCAGCGCTATAAGGCATTTTCTCTTTCCAACTTCTGTCTCACACATGTAGCATTAAATAACTGTGCTTTCCTCAAAGTATTTTTGAAAATAGATATTCGAACAGACAAGCGGTAGTTAGTTGTTTTGACTGCAGAACGCCAGAAAATATTCAACCCCGCCAGTGCAAAAGGCAAAATTATCTGGCCGTTCACACCAGTGAGATCTCCGATCCTACTGATAGTGCATCCCCATCGCGGGTTTCCCAGGTGTCTAGGGGTGCACTCAATCGGAAACCCTGTTGACAATGGCAGGGCTAGTAGAGTCTGCCGCCCGTTAATTGCGACCTGCCTCCAGTCTCCGCGAAACATGTGGTTGGCTGCTCGATACATCCTGCCAAAGGGGCAGCACGGTAGCACAAATGGATAGCACTGTGGCTTCACAGCGCCAGGGTCCCAGGTTCAATTCCCCACTGGGTCACTGTCTGTTCAGAGTCAGTGGGTGTCTGCGTGGGTTTCCTCCGGGTGCTCCGGTTTCCTCCCACAGTCCAAAGATGTGCAGGTTAGGTGGATTAGCCATGCTAAATTGCCCTCATGTCCAAAAAAAGGTTAGGAGGGGTTATTGGGTTACGGGGATAGGGTGGAAGTGAGGGCTTAAGTGGGTTGGTGCAGACTCGGATGGGCTGAATGGCCTCCTTCTGCATTGTATGTTCTATGTTCTCACAGTGGTGACCTGACATCCCAGTTCATTACACAGCCCAGTGTCCCAACAATTTAATCAAAATAAATCAATTATCGCAGTTTGCACTTTTCCCTCTTTCCATGAACCACAAAAGAATTTTCCGTTACCACTTGACCGTTTCACAGCAGCATCAGGTTCTTTTCTCTTCAGTCCCTCTCTCCTCCTCTTTCCCTTGCTCCATTTACCGTTGACAAAAACACTAAAAAACAAAACGTCTGTGCTGTACCCTGAGAATCAGAATGTTACCCACTTGCTGAGCGGGACTGTCCCACATGTGCAGAAATCCTTCTCACCAGCATCCAGGGCCAGGGCTGGGGTGAGGTTTTTCCACACCCCGAAATGAATTGGGTCTGAAAAGGTCCCTGCCCTGGTTTGTTCCTTGTTCGTTATCCTGATTGGCTGTTCCGTTTGGACACTCCAGTTGGCCAATCAGGAATTCCATGGAGGAGTTGAGAGGGGCAAGCCAAAGGCTCATGAGGGGAGGGCCGGAGGCCAGTGGGGGAAGGGGGGACACAAGCAAGGGAGAGTTGGAAGTGAGATGAGGAGAGCAGGAGATCAGCAGGGGGAAAGTGGTGCCTGCCAATGATGCCATCGTGCAGCATGTCAATCATCACAGAGCCCGCCTTCACGAGGCCTTTGAATTAGGTCCAGTTTGGACTTTGGAAAATCTGGCCACCTTACTTCCAAGATATAAAAGGGTGGCATAGTAGAACAGCGCCAGGGACCCTGGTTCGATTCTCAGCTGGGCCACTGATTGTACGTATTCTGCACGTTCGTCCCGTGTCTGAGTGGATTTCCCCCAGGTGTTCGTTTCCTCCCACAAGTCCCGAAAGACATGCTTGTTCGGTAAATTTGACATTCTGAATTCACCCTCAGTGTACCTAAACAGGCACCGTAGTGTGACGACTAGGGGATTTTCACAGTGGCTTCATCGCAGTGTTAACGTAAGTCTACTTGTGACACTAATAAAGATTATTATTAAAACAAAATGCTCGGTAACACATCAGCCTGCTAAGCATACACTACGGCATTAGATTCGGCATTAGATTCTCAAAGACCAGACATGTTTGTTTTTGATACCAATTTTAGTGACATTCATATAGAAAACTCCAAAGGGAGCAAATGAGTACAGCCCTCTTATGTTGAAATGTCAAAATCAACATCCATAGAACTTCAAGTTGGATTTACGATGCAGCAGTGGTTGATTTGATCACTGGGTTGGAGGTGGGGCCAAGGGAAGTGGCCTGGAGTTAAAGAGTGTTTGATAGTGGTAACTGCTTTATCTTTTTAAAATGAAGGTTGCAATTTTACGAGCCTGGTGAGTAGGGTTAGGCTGGGTCCAATGTGCCACCTTGCCTTCGATCCCATGGACCCTTGTTTTCTTGACCAGTCTGCCATTAGGGGTCTTGCTAATGTCCACATAGACCACATTGAATGCATTACCCTCATCAACACTTCTGGTTACTTCCTCAAAGAATTTGATTACATTTGTCAAACACGACCTTCCCTCAACAAACCCACGCTGACTATCCTTGATTAATTTGTGTATTGAAGTGCCTCAGAATTCCTTTCAGTAACTTCCCTACCACCGAGGTTAGACTGACTGACCTATAATCTCCTTGTCTATCTCTACCTCCCTTTTTTAATAATGGGACAACGTTAGTAGTTCTCCAGTCCTCTGCCTGCTCACCTGTGGCTAGAGAGGATTTGAAAATTACTGCCAGCGCTCCAATATCTCCTCCCTTGCTTTTCTGACCAGCTCATCCAGGCCTGTGGATTTATCCACTGTTCCAATCTAACTTCATAACTAAAATTCCTTGTCCCTGGAACAAATCTTGTGAATCGTATATCCATGCTTTCTAACACCTTCACATCCTTCCTAAAGTGTGGCACCCAGAGCTGTTCGCAATATTCCACCTATATAAATATTCATCGACAAATTCAACAGAACCTCTTTGCTATTGTATTCTATGGCCTTATTAATAAAGATGATGCGGAGATGCCGGCGTTGGACTGGGGTGAGCACAGTAAGAGGTCTTACAACACCAGGTTAAAGTCCAGCAGGTTTGTTTCAAACACTAGCTTTCGGAGCGCAGCTCCTTCCTCAGGTGAAAGATTCCTGAGGAAGGAGCAGCGCTCCGAAAGCTAGTGTTTGAAACAAACCTGTTGGACTTTAACCTGGTGTTGTAAGACTTCTTACTTATTAATAAAGGCCAAGCAACTGTATTTTTCCTTAACCGCTCTCTCAATCCATCTGGCCATCTTCAATGATTTATGCACATATACACCTACCAGGTCCCCCTACTCTTGCACTCACTCTTCCTGCCAAAATGAATCACTTCACGTTTCTCTGTATTGAGCTCCATCTGCCACCTGTTTGACTTTTCCATCAACCTGTCTTTGTCCTTTTGCAGTTTTACACGACCCTCCTCAAAGTTCATAATGCTTCCAAGTTTTGTATCACTCCAAAAATTTGGAAATTTTGATCTGTGCACCAAGGTGAAGGTCATTAATATAGATCAGAGAAAACAAGGATCACAATACTAACCCCTGGCGCACTCGACAACAAACCTTTTTCCATCACAAAAAACATCCTTTAAAAACTACTGTTTCTTTCCTGTCACTCAGCTAATCCCATATCCCTGTTGCTACTGTACCATTTATTCCATGAGCTATAACTTTGCGAACAAGTTTGTGTATGGTACTGTATCAAATGTCCTTTCAAAGTCCATGTACACCACATCAATAGCATTTCCCTCATCAATCCTCTTTATTACCTCTTTACAAAACTCCAGCAAGTTAGTTGAACATGATTTTCCCTTGAGAAATCTACGCTGTCTTTCCTTAGTTTATCTGCATTGTCCAAAAGACAGTTTGCAATAAAGTGGGGGGTTATATCGGGAGCGGAGTTGAGCGGGAGAAATCCGGAGTGCAGTCTGGGAAGGTAAATGATATAAAACAACTGACCTCGGGGATCTGCGGCCTTCATATTGGGAGTGGAGCTGAGCGGGAGAAATCCAGACTGCAGTCTGGGAAGGTAAATGATATAAAACAACTGACCTCGGGGATCTGCGGCCTTCATATTGGGAGTGGAGCTGAGCGGGAGAAATCCGGACTGCAGTCTGGGAAGGTAAATGATATAAAACAACTGACCTCGGGGATCTGCGGCCGTCATATCGGGAGCGGAGCTGAGCGGGAGAAATCAGGACTGCAGTCTGGGAAGGCAAGTGGTATAAAACAACTTACCTCGGGGATCTGCAGCCTTCATATTGGGAGCGGAGCTGAGCGGGAGACATCTGGACTGCAGTCTGGGAAGGTAAGTGGTCTAAAACAATTTACCTCGGAGATCTGCGGCCTTCTTATCAGGAGCGGAACTGAGCGGGAGAAATTCTTCTTTACAAAACTCCAGCAAGTTAGTTGAACATGATTTTCCCTTGAGAAATCCACGCTGTCTTTCCTTAGTTTATCTGCATTGTCCAAAAGACAGTTTGCAATAAAGTGGGGGGTTATATCGGGAGCGGAGTTCAGCGGGAGAAATCCGGAGTGCAGTCTGGGAAGGTAAGTGGTATAAAACAACGTACCTCGGGGATCTGCATATCTGGAGCGGAGCTGAGCTGGAGAAATTCGGACTGCAGTCTAGGAAGGTAACTGGTACTCTATGTCTGTGTCTCTCTGCGTTTTCAAATTGCAAGGGGAAAAAACTGAGAAGTGGCACGCCACAGAAAAGCCACAGACCTGATTGTCTGGGAGGGAATCTGTGTTAAATTTGAAAAAAATAATTTGAAAAAACTAACTACAACAAATTAATTAACTAGGTAGAAGAGTAACTAAACCGGAGGGAGGAGATTAGTATTAAGCATTTAATTTTTACAGTAGAAATCTAGCGCCAGGGATCATGTCGTTAATTGTAACTTAATCTAATAACAATTTAATAAGTATAAATTAATTAACTAGTGCTTAAATGTCACTCTGCGGGGTGCAGTGCTCTAACTGTGAGATGTGGGATATCAGTGACGCTTCCAGTGTTCCGGTTGACTACATCTGCAGGAAGTGTAATCAATGCAGCTCCTCACAGACTGACAGACTGCATTGTTCGGTTAGAGTAGCAGTTGGATGCACTTAGGAGCATGCAGGTGGCGGAAAGCATCATAGATAGAAGTTATAGAGACGTGGTTACACCCAAGGTGCAGGCAGACAGATGGGTGACTGCTAGAAAGGGCAGGCAGTCAGTGCAGGAATCCCCTGTGGCTGTCCCCCTTTCTAACAAGTATACAATTTTGGATACTGTTGGGGGGGTTGGCCTATCACGGGAAAACAACAGCAGCCAGGATAGTGGGACAACAACTGGCTCTGTTGCTCAGCAGGGGAGGGTAAAGTGCAGGAGAATGATAGTTATAGGGGACTCTACAGTAAGGGGCACAGTTAGACGGTTCTGTGGACATGAAAGAGACTCCAGGATGGTATGTTCACTCCCTGGTGCCAAGGTCAAGGGTGTCTCTGAACGAACACAAGGCATCCTGAAGGGGGAGGGTGAACAGCCAGAGGTGAAATACACATAGGTAATAATCACATAGGCAGGAATAGCAATGAGGTCCTGCAGAAGGAGTTGAAAGAGTTTGGCAGTAGAGGTGTAGGGGTGAGGGTTTCAGATTTCTGGACCATTGGGATTTCATCCAGGACAGGTGGGACCTGTAAAAATAGGACGGGTTGCATCTAAACTGGAGGAGCACCAATATCCTGGCTGGGAGGTTTGCAAGAGTCACTCGGGAGGACTTAAATTAGTATGGCAGGAGGTGGGAACCAGAGCGTTCGTGTAATAACTGAAGGGGAAATAGAGAACAAAAATAAGAGAACAACAACATCACCATGCCTGCTCAAACAACGTGGTCTGAAGTGCATTTGTTTCAACGGCAGAAGTTTAGCAAGTAAGGTAGATAAACATAGAGCGCGTATTAAGTACTTGGAACTGTGATGTTGTGGGTATCACAGAAATGTGGTTAAAGGAAGGGCAGGATTGGTAGCTGAATGTTGGGGGATATAGGTGCTTCAGGAGAGATAGAGGGGGATGTAAAAGAGGTGGAGGAGTAGCATTAATGATTAAGGAAAATATTACAGCTGTACTGCGGGCGGGCGCTTTGGAGGGATAATACAATGAGGCAATCTGGGTAGAGATCAGGAACAGAAAGGGGGTAATCACAATGTTGGGGGTTTATTACAGATTAGTGAAGGGGGGTCCAGCAGTGAGACCACTTAAAACTGAATAGCTGGGATGCCACTAGAGTAGTTTTACATAAATTAGTTTATTAAGGATCGAGATTAATTATCTGAGTAATCATTATTAACCATTAAACATGTATTTTTAGGACATAGCAGTAATAAGTAATCAAGCTCTGGCTACAAGCAGTGGCCATAATGCATGATGGGATTTAGGCTAGCTAACTTGACCATGTTTTTGAGACACCCAAAATGTGTGATCAGCAAATTACTAGTAAACACAAGTGTTTATCACTGGCCTTCGATATCCTCTAGAAGCGAAAAGGAAGTCACTTTTGATATCCTGGCTTTGTGAAACAATCCATAGAGTAAAGAGGATGCCAGTTCTGCCATCCTGTTCCTCATGAACAATTGGTGTACAGGATGTTGAAATGGGGAAAAAAACACTTAGGATGCTAAGACTGACGTCAGGTCTTTTGGTAAACACAACTAACAGGATGCGTTCAATCATGAGTTGATCGCAATTTTATTGGACAAGGTTTAAACATGACAGCTTCAGGGATTGCATCGTGTCCAACTGGGATGAGCTATTGATTTTTGGAAATTGTAGAATTACATAGAACATAGAACAATACAGCGCAGTACAGGCCCTTCGGCCCACGATGTTGCACCGAAACAAAAGCCATCTAACCTACACTATGCCATTATCATCCATATGTTTATCCAATAAACTTTTAAATGCCCTCAATGTTGGCGAGTTCACTACTGTAGCAGGTAGGGCATTCCACGGCCTCACTACTCTTTGCGTAAAGAACCTACCTCTGACCTCTGTCCTATATCTATTACCCCTCAGTTTAAAGTTATGTCCCCTCGTGCCAGCCATATCCATCCGCGGGAGAAGGCTCTCACTGTCCACCCTATCCAACCCCCTGATCATTTTGTATGCCTCTATTAAGTCTCCTCTTAACCTTCTTCTCTCCAACGAAAACAACCTCAAGTCCATCAGCCTTTCCTCATAAGATTTTCCCTCCATACCAGGCAACATCCTGGTAAATCTCCTCTGCACCCGCTCCAAAGCCTCCACGTCCTTCCTATAATGCGGTGACCAGAACTGTACGCAATACTCCAAATGCGGCCGTACCAGAGTTCTGTACAGCTGCAACATGACCTCCCGACTCCGGAACTCAATCCCTCTACCAATAAAGGCAAACCATCTATAGGCCTTCTTCACAACCCTATCAACCTGGGTGGCAACTTTCAGGGATCTATGTACATGGACACCTAGATCCCTCTGCTCATCCACACTTTCAAGAACTTTACCATTAGCCAAATATTCCGCATTCCTGTTATTCCTTCCAAAGTGAATCACCTCACACTTCTCTACATTAAACTCCATTTGCCACCTCTCAGCCAAGCTCTGCAGCTTACCTATATCCCTCTGTAACCTGCTACATCCTTCCACACTATCGACAACACCACCGACTTTAGTATCGTCTGCAAATTTACTCACCCACCCTTCTGCGCCTTCCTCTAGGTCATTGATAAAAATGACAAACAGCAACGGCCCCAGAACAGATCCTTGTGGTACTCCACTTGTGACTGTACTCCATTCTGAACATTTCCCATCAACCACCACCCTCTGTCTTCTTTCAGCTTGCCAATTTCTGATGCACATCTCTAAATCACCCTCAATCCCCAGCCTCCGTATTTTTTGCAATAGCCTACCGTGGGGAACCTTATCAAACGCTTTTGCTGAAATCCATATACACCACATCAACTGCTCTACCCTCGTCTACCTGTTCAGTCACCTTCTCAAAGAACTCAATAAGGTTTGTGAGGCATGACCTACCCTTCACAAAGCCATGCTGACTATCCCTGATCATATTATTCCTATCTAGATGATTATAAATCTTGCCTCTTATAATCCCCTCCAAGACTTTACCCACTACAGACGTGAGGCTCACCGGTCTATAGTTGCCGGGGTTGTCTCTGCTCCCCTTTTTGAACAAAGGGACCACATTTGCTATCCTCCAGTCCTCTGGCACCATTCCTGTAGCCAATGATGACATAAAAATCAAAGCCAAAGGTCCAGCAATCTCTTCCCTGGCCTCCCAGAGAATCCTAGGATAAATCCCATCAGGTCCCGGGGACTTATCTATTTTCAGCCTGTCCAGAATTGCCAACACCTCTTCTCTACGTACCTCAATGCCATCTATTCTATTAGCCTGGGGCTTAGCATTCTCCTCCACAACATTATCTTTTTCCTGAGTGAATACTGACGAAAAATATTAATTTAGTATCTCGCCTATCTCTTCAGACTCCACACACAATTTCCCATCCCTGTCCTTGAGTGGTCCTACTCTTTCCCTAGTCATTCGCTTATTCCTGACATACCTATAGAAAGCTTTTGGGTTTTCCTTGATCCTTCCTGCCAAATACTTCTCATGTCCCCTCCTTGCTCGTCTTAGCTCTCTCTTTAGATCCTTCCTCGCTACCTTGTAACTATCCATCGCCCCAACCGAAACTTCACACTTCATCTTCACATAGGCCTCCTTCTTCCTCTTAACAAGAGATTCCACTTCCTTGGTAAACCACGGTTCCCTCGCTCGACGCCTTCCTCCCTGTCTGACCGGTACATACTTATCAAGAACACGCAGTAGCTGATCCTTGAACAAGCTCCACTTATCCAGTGTGCCCAACACTTGCAGCCTACTTCTCCACCTTATCCCCCCCAAGTCACGTCTAATGGCATCATAATTGCCCTTCCCCCAGCTAGAACTCTTGCCCTGCAGTGTATACTTATCCCTTTCCATCATTAACGTAAACGTCACCGAATTGTGGTCACTGTCCCCAAAGTGCTCTCCTACCTCCAAATCCAACACCTGGCCTGGTTCATTACCCAAAACCAAATCCAACGTGGCCTCGCCTCTTGTTGGCCTGTCAACATATTGTTTCAGGAAACCCTCCTGCACACACTGTACAAAAAAACGACCCATCTATTGTACTCGAACTATATCTTTTCCAGTCAATATTTGGAAAGTTAAAGTCTCCCATAATAACTACCCTGTTACTTTCGGTCATATCCAGAATCATCTTCGCCATCCTTTCCTCTACATCCCTAGAACTATTAGGAGGCCTATAAAAAACTCCCAACAGGGTGACCTCTCCTTTCCTGTTTCTAACTTCAGCCCATACTACCTCGGAAGAAGAGTCCCCATCTCGCATCCTCTCCGCCACCATAATACTGCTCTTGACTAGCAGCGCCACACCGCCCCCTCTTTTGCCTCCTTCTCTGAGCTTACTAAAACACCTAAACCCCGGAACCTGCAACATCCATTCCTGAATTGATGTGGTTTTATCAATGTTCCGTAGATAGATTTTGGCATTATCCAGATCTTATCTCAGTGTACACGTAACCAAGCTTGGATTAATAAATAAGCCATCTTATCCAGATTGCTGATGTGTCTTTTGCTCTCTGTACTGAGTTGAGCCACAGGGTAGAATCCCACGTGGAAGCTGACTCAATACACAGGTCTTGAAACCGCTCGTACAAGGAGCAGATAGGTAGAGAAATTTTGGATAGGTACAAAAGTAACAGCATTGTTGTGGTAGGGGATTTTAACTTCCCCTATATTGACAGGGACTCACTTCGTGCTAGGGGCTTGGATGGGGCACAGTTTGTAAGGTGTAGTCAGGAAGGCTTCTTGGTACAAAATGTAGATAGTCCAACTAAGAAAGGGGCAGTACTGAACCTGATATTGGGGAATGAGTCTGGACAGGTAGTTGAGGTTTCAGTAGGGGAACATTTTGGGAATAGTGACCACAATTTTGTACGCTTTAGGGTACTTTTGGATATGGATGATAGTAACCCTCAGGTTAAGGTGTTAAACTAGGGACTGGCAAATTACGATAACATTAGACAAGAATTGAAGAATTTGGACATATCGGACATGTGGGAGTCTTTCAAGCAACATTTGATTATGATTCAGGAAAGTCATGTTCCTGAGAGAATGAAGGATAAGTATGGGAAGTTTAGGGAGCTTTGGATAATGAGGGATATTGTGAACCTCATCAAAAAGAAAAAGGAGGCTTTTGTATGGTCTAGAAGGATGGGAATAGTCAAAACCCTTGAGCAGTACCAAGAAAGTAGGAAGGTACTTAAGCTGGAAATTAGGAGGGCTAGGAGGGGTCATGAAAATGTCTTGCCAAGTAGGATTAAGGTGAATCCCAAAGCTTTTTATTCATATGTGAAAAGCAAGAGGGTGGCCAGGGAAAGGATTAGACCACTTTCCGACAGAGGCGGAAATCTATCTGTTGAGCCAGAGGAAATGGTCTAGGTATTAAATGAGTACTTTGCATCAGTGTTCACCAGAAAACAGACTTTGTGGAAGATGATTCTTGGATAGAGTGTGTGGATAGTCTGGGTCATGTTGACATCAAAAAGGAGGAGGTATTGGGTGTTTTAGAAGACATTAAGGTGGATAGGTCTCCTGGGCCGGATGGGATTTACCTCAGAATACTGAGGGAAGCAAGGGAGGAAATTGCTGGGGTCTTGCCTGACATCTTTATATCCTCATTGGCTGAAGTGAGATCCTAGAGGACTGGAGAATAACTTATGTGGTACTGCTGTTTAAGAAAGGTAGCAGGGATAATCCTGGAAACTATAGGCCGTGAGTCTCACTTCGGTAGTAGGTAAATTATTGGAGAGAATTCTCAGGGTCAGGATTTATACCATTTTGCAAACAATTGGACTCATCAGCAATAGACAGCATGGCTTTGTGAAGGGGAGGTAGTGCCTTACCAACTTGATCGAGTTTTTTGAGGAGGTGACAATGATTATTGATGAGGGGAGGGCAGTGGATGATGTTTACATGGACTTCAATAAAGCCTTTGACAAGGTGCCTCATGGCAGACTGGTACAAAAGGTGAAGTCACACGGGATCAGAGGGGAGGTGATAAGATTGATACAGAACTGGCTCGGTCACAGAAGGCAGAGGGGTTGCAGTAGAAGGGTGTTTTTCTGAATGGAAGGTTATGACTAGTGGTGTTTCACAGGGATCGGTGCTGGGATCTCTGTTGTTTGTAGTATACATAAACAATTTGGAGGAAAATGTAGCTGGTTCTGATTAGTAAGTTCGCGGATGACACCAAGGTTGGTGAGTGGCAGATAGTGTTGAGAATTGTCAGAGGATACTGTAGGATACAGATAGGTTGGAGACTTGGGCAGACAAATGGCAAATTGAGTTTAATCTGGACAACTGTGAGGTAATGCATTTTGGTAGGTCCAACATAGAGGGGAAATATACAGTAAATGGCAAAACTCTTAGGAATATAGAAAGTCAGAGAGATCTGGGCGTGCAGGTCCACAAATCTTTGAAAGTGTCAACACAAGTGGACAAGGTCGTCAAGGAAGAAAATAGAATGCTTCCCTTCATTGGACGCGGCATCGAGTATAAAAACTGGCAAGTCATGGTACAGTTGTATAGAATGTTGGTAAGGCTGCACTTGGAATATTGTGCACAATTCTGGTCGCCACACTACCAGACATATGTAGAGGCTTTGGAGAGGGTGCAGAGGAGGTTTACCAGGATGTTACCTGGTCTGGAGGGTGTTAGCTATTTATAGAGGCTGATTAGACATGGACTGTTTTCATTAGAACGACGGAGGTTGAGGGGCGACCTGATAGAGGGGCATGGAAAGAGTGGATGGACAGGCACTCTTTCCCTGAGTGGAGGGGTCAGTCACTAGGGGGCATTGGTTTAAAGTCCGTGGGCAAAGTTCAGAGGAGATGTGCGATGCATGTTTTTTACACAGTGGGTGGTGTGTGCCTGGAATGCTGCCAGGGGAGGTTGTGGAAGCAGCTACATTAAGGGCGTTGAAAGGATGGATCTAGAGGGATACGGCACTTGGAAGTATTGACGGTTTTGGTCAAGGGTGGTATCATGACCGGTACAGGCTTAGAGGGCCGAAGGGCCTGTTCCTATGCTGTATTTTTCTTTGTATGTTTGCATCCACGGATGGTCCTGGAATAGTGAGTAGTTGAGGCGCTATGTCACATGACCTATTTATATGCTATTTTCACATTTAGTCCATATCTTCTGCTTGAATACCATCTGCAGGATAAACACTGCACCTATATCTCAAATTGGATGGATTGGATTTCCCAGTTGTCAGGTGTTCCCGAACATCCAGTGAAAATGTCAGAGTATAACCTACCCCCATTCTGACAGGTGGTCCCACAGTCATTTAATACTTGGAGGGGCATTCATGGTCTCGGTAAGATTTTCGCCAATCAAATGCCTGGCAGCTCTCAGGTCCCAGCAAGGCTACCAGGAGTGGGACTGCATCCGGCCCCCAACACTGAGGGGACAGCAGCTGCATGGAGGGATGTGGTTGGAGGGGTGTGTCATGTTAGAGGGGTGAAGGGTGGGGTGCAGGGCCAGGGAGGAGGTATACCTTGCAGACACAGGCCATGAGGGAGGGGGGCCTCCGATTGAAAAGGGAGACCGACATAAGAGACAACTGTCTTCCCCCGCCTTTCCTGCTCAAAGCCTGAGCTGTGTAACCAGCCAGGCTTCCTGCTCATTGCTGACCTTCATCCGTTGCAGGAAAAATTTGAGTGTGGCAGGGAATGGTCCTCAAGTGGGTAATTAGCAGCATTAGGGACTCAATTTGGACAAGGGACAGCAGGTCACCTGATACTTCATTCACCGCTCGTGAAATTGTGACGAGGGTGGGGGCAGAAAGGTAGGCAGCAGGAAAGGCACCTACGATAGTTTATGAGCTCCTCTGTCTGCAAACCCGCCTCTAGGGCAGCATAAATAGATAGATTGCAAACAGATCTCGCGACTCAAAATTGGGCATCCATGAGGCACTGTGGGCCATCAGGATCATAGATCATAGAATTTACAGTGCAGAAGGAGGCCATTTAGCCCATCGAGTCTGCATCGGCTCTTGGAAAGAGCACCCTACCCAAGGCCAACACCGCCACCCTATCCCATAACCCAGTAACCCCAACCAACACTAAGGGCAATTTTGGACACTAAGGGCAATTTATCATGGCCAATCCACCTAACCTGCACATCTTTGGACTGTGAGAGGAAACCGGAGCACCCAGAGGAAACCCACGCACACACGGGGAGGATGTGCAGACTCCACACAGACAGTGACCCAAGCTGGAATCGAACCTGGGACCCTGGAGCTGTGAAGCAATAGTGCTATCCACAAGGCTACCGTGCTGCCCCAGGAACAGAATTGTACAAACCTCAATCTCCACCCTATCCCTGTAACCCAATAACCCCACCCACTCCTTTTGAACACTAAGGGCAATTTCGCATGGCCAATCCACCTAACCTGCACATCATTATACCGCATCATTATACTGTGGAAGGAAACCGGAGCTCCATGAGGAAACTCACGCTGACATGGGGAGAATGTACAAACTCCACACAGACAGACACCCAAGGCTAGAATTTAACCCAGGTCCCTGGCACTGTGATGCAGCAGTGCCAACCATATCTCTCAACTTGTCAGGAGAAGTTGGACAGGACAATGGAGTTACAAAAATGCAGGCTTCCTAAGGAACAAGATACAATCCAGATGACTAGAAAATTGGGGCTGAAAGAATACCTAAGACGACTGGAGTTAAGAGAACCAAGACCAGGCCATTTTCACAAGAATTCAAGGACGCGTAAACAGTGGCTGGTTTAGCACAGTGGGCTAAACAGCTGGCTTGTAATGCAGAACAATGCCAGCAGCGCGGGTTCAATTCCCGGACCGGCCTCCGAGAACAGGCACCGGAATGTGGCGACGAGGGGCTTTTCACAGCAACTTCATTGAAGCCTACTTGTGACAATAATCAATTATTATTCTTAACAGTGTTCCGACTTAGAGACAATCAAAATAACCACATTTAAAGTGGAAAAGCAGACTTTCTTTTAAAATTTAGAGTACCCAGTTCATTTTTCCAATTCAGGGACAATTTAGCATGGCCAATCCAACTACCCTTCACATTTTTTTCGGTTGTGGGGGCGAAACCCACACAAACACGGGAGAATGTGAAAACTCCACATGGACAGTGACCCAGAGCCGGGATCGAACCTGGGACTTGGCGACGTGAGGCAGCAGTGCGTACCACTGCGCCACTGTGCTGCCCTCACGGGAAAGCAGACTTTAGAGGTAAATCAAACATTTGATGCCATTTTAATGAGAATCTGTGAATCGAGACTTAAAGCAATTGTGAACAGTTTGTACAGCAATCAAGACAAAGGAATCCCAAAGGGGATGGTGTAAATACTGGACTAGATTCGCTGAAAGTGGAGTGGAACATTTGTTTAAAAGTGTGATGTGTAAAACCTGGATAGGAGTTCGGAATGCAACCACTAATGGAAAGCATTATTGTGGACGAGAATTTTAAAGTGTGTGTTTGGGAGTGGAATTCGGTAACTCTCATGTGACAATCATCTGGGGGGATTCTGAGGAGAAATCCATAACCACTAACCTGGGTTCAGAGTGGAGTGTGTGTATTTAACCACAGTCATTGTGTATGCTTAAAAGGGACTTTGTGTGTTAATGAGACCACTGTACCTTAGATGCACTTTATAATCCATGTTGATCTTTAAATATGTGTGTATTTGTTAAGATAAGGGAGGAGTAAAGGATTGTTGTATTATAATCCAATTTTTTCATGTTTAATAAATGTTCTATCCTTGTTGTTCAAACTAATTAGCGGTCCTGTAAAAACATTCCTTTGACCAAGAGTTCCATTCTGGGAACTTCCTGTCCAGTTACAACACCAACTGGGATCATAACACTTTATTGAAAACCATTTCATATTAATGAATATTCAAGGCACGCAAATGTCTTATAAGTAGGAATGTACCACAGGCCAGCGTAATGCTCGACATGCTACAAGCAGACCGCTGATTATATCTCTGCATCACAGCCTGCCTCTGGGAAATGGAAAATTAGCATCCTGCTTAAGTAAGTCATGTTTTCCTTTGCCTCCATGGTCGACCCTTTAAATTGCCCCTTTGCATTTAATTTGGCAGCAAATGAGAAACAAATGCATTCAGATTTATGACTGTGGCATGCAGCAGGCAACGGTAGTTTTACTGGCGGATTTGGAGTGATTGAGAATTGCTTGTCCTGTTTTGGAGCTTTGCTGGACCAGGGGAGCGGGGGCTGAGCTGTTGCATTGACCTCAGGTGACAGTTGTCCACAGAGACCCGAGTACGGCAGTCTGAGGGAGGGAGGTCAGGTCATGATTACCCCAAGAAGTGTCATGGGGAAACAAAGGGAAGCAGCTGGATGATGGAGGGAAGGATGAAGGCAGCACATGCATGATAGTGACTGTCGCATCATTGACTGAGGGCAGCTCAATGGTGAGATTGGGCGAGTCAAGTGTAACCAGGGGAAGGTCACGGATAATAGCAGGGGGGGCCGGAGGGTCGAGGGGGACCAACAGTTGGCAAGTCGAGTGCGATCAAGGTCAAGTCTAGGGTACCAGGGTGTGGCTTGAGGGTGCCCAGGGCAACTCTAACTTGACAAACGTTGATCAAGTGTGATGTTGGGTGGCCCGGGGGTCACAGAGGACAGAATTATGGTAATTGATAGAGGAACAAAGGTGTTGGAGAGGAAGTCAAAGGTGACCAAGGGTAGGTGCATGGTGATGGCTTGCAGTTCCAGAGATCCAAGTGTGGCAGCTGGGGAAGGGGCAGGAAGTGGACGGCTGCCCAGGTTCCATTTAAAATAAGGCACACGTATCTTCAATCACCAGGAGATAACGGCAGAGTCAGAGACTTCCTGCCCACCCCACAACTGGCCTGCCCTTTGCCTACGCATAGCTAATCAGAAGACTGCTGTGTGATTACATGCGGCCAGTCGCCCTTCCCTCCAAGTGGCAATCCCACTCACTTCAAGCTCCACCATCAGGACACTCTCCACTACTACAAGATTCTGCCATCACCTTAGATTCTGCATCAAAGTCTCTGCAGTGAGACTTGAGTCCATGGCCTTCTGCTACCACTGAGCATGAGATGACATGTCCAGTTTTATATCCAGAACATGCTCAGTAAAGAATTGATTCATTGGCTTTTGCATCAGCTCATAAATGCCAACAAACATATATGATTAAAAAATATTCTGAAGAAACAGCACAGCTTTTGATTGCTTTGCCCAGAGTACATTCTCAGTCAAGACACAGGTGTAGAAGAGCTTCCCCTTCTCTCGGATCAAAGCAATTTGATCTTCTCAACAACTGCTTGGTTGCTCAACTATTTACTTATGTTTCATAAACATTTAACACCATTCCTGCGTAACACTTCGTTGGTGCAAACTGTTCTCCACCTACCTATTAGATGGGTTTTGCATTGTGTGTGGATCAATCAACCACAATTCAGATCCTTTTGCTGTCAATCAATCCCAAATCACCAGCTTGGTTGACTTAAAAAGACCTGCGCTTGGGTAGCACTTTTCACAAACACCAGACACCTCAAAGTAGTTTACAGTCAATTAGGTACAAATTGAATAGCAGTCACTGTAACATAGGAAACGTGGCAGCTAGCATTCAAACCAACAAGGTAAATCTATTTTTGTGTGATGTTGATTGAGGGATAAATATTGGCCAGGATATCAGTTTTGACTCCCCTGCTCGTCTTTGAGTTAGTGTCAAAGGGGTCTTCTACAATCTATATCCAACCGAGCTGCCCGATGGGACCTTGGTTTAAATTTCATCCAAAAGACAGCAATTCTGAGTGTAGAGTTCCCTCAGCACTGCACTGGACAGTCAGCCCTGAGTTAAGCTGATTTTAGTTGACTTTACCAATGAAATATAAAAGCAGATGCTTTAAATTAAAATACGTGCAATGAATATGATTGCTTCAGGACCTCGTGAAAGTGTGTATCACACAACAAAGAAAGTAAAAACTGAAAAAAAGTTTCATAATAGTTCAGGTATCCAATGACAGCATGGTCCATGCGGAGTTTGTACATTCTCCCCGTGTTTGCGTGGGTTTCGACCATACAACCCCAAAGATGTGCAAGGTAGGTGGATTGAACATGATAATTTGCCCCTTAATTGGAAAAAATGAATTGGGTCCTCAAAATATATTTTAAAAAAAGTTCAGGTATCCAATTACATTTTTGTTCTTGAAATTTCTTCCCAAACAGTTAAGGAATCCTCATCCCCTCTCTCCCTGATGTAGCTTGTTGCGATGCGACTGAGACTGGTCAAAAGCAAGATGGTGGTTTGGATTGAGGCCTTAGTAAAACTTAGAGCAACACATTCCCAAAGAGAGATCATGTTTTACAAATAATTTTACATGAAGTGACATGGTGTGTAGCTGAGGTTTGAGCAATTGATGTAGTCTACGTGGAGATCAGTAAGGTTTTTGACAAGGTCCTGAATGGGAGAATGGTCAAGAAGGCAAGAGTCAATAGGATCGAGGGAAATTTGGCAAAGTGGATCCAAAATTGGCTCCCTGGCAGGAGGCAGAGGGTCATAGTTGAAGATTGTCTTTATGACTGGTAGACTGTATCCAATGGTGTTCCGCAGGGATCGGTGCTGGGCCCCTTGTTGTTTGTCGTGTATATTAACGATCTGGATGCGAATGTAGGAGGTATGATCATTAAGATGACACAAAAATTGGTGGTATGGTAAATAGTGAGGATGAAAGTCTTAGATTACAGGATGATATAGATGGGTTGGTTAGATTGGCAGAACAGTGGCAGAAAGGAGGTTATGATGGAGCTGTATAAAATACTGGTTAGGCCACAGCTGGAGTACTGTGTGCATTTCTGGTCACCACACTATCGGAAGTAATGATGTGGAGATGGCAGCGTTGGACTGGGGTAGGCACAGTAAGAAGCCTTACAACACCAGGTTAAAGTCCAACAGGTTTGTTTGGAATCACTAGCTTTCGGACCGTAGCTCCTTCATCAGTTGGAAGGAAATGATTGCACTTGAGAGGGTGCAGAGGAGATTCACCTGGGTGTTGCCTGGGCTGGATCTTTTCAGCTATCAAGAGAAACTGGATAGACTGCGATTGTTTTCCCTGGAGCATAGAGGGCTCAGGAGGATCTGACTGAGTTGTGTAAAATTATGAGGGCATAGATTGGGTGGATAGGAAGGTACTTTTCCCCTCAGCAGAGGCATCAATAACCAGGGCGCATAGAGGGGATGTGAGGAAAAACCTTTACACCCAGAGGGCGGATGGAATACGCCGCCTGAAAGGATGGTAGAGACGGGAACCCTCACAACATTTATGAAGGATTTAGATGAGCACTTGAAATGCCATCGCATACAAGGCTATGGACCAAGTGTCCGATAATGGGATTAGAGTAGATAGGTGCTTGATGGCTGGTGCGGACGCGATGGGCCGAAGGGCCTCTTTCCATGTTGTAAAAACTCTTTAACTGAATTGCAATGTTTAAAAAAAAAAGGTAGACTTCACTGGGACCTTTTGCCTAGTGGGCATCCCCCAAAATGTAACTGGAATCATTCTGGATTAGAAATATCCATTCTTACTTTGCTGTCTATTGTGGGAGATTCTCTATCTTTCTCAGCATGCTGAAGCTTCCTGTTCAGATCCTGAAACATGTCTTGATGCCGTTTTCTTGTGTGCATTATTTTCTGGAAATAAAAACCACGATGTCAGTGAAATGCAGCTGAGATACACTGGGTACAGAGTCAGTGTTTAACCAGAGCAAAGAAAGGGCTCACCTCAAAATCTAACTCAGCATACCTAGATTTTCTTCTCTAGAAATCAAAAAAAGTAGACAATTAGCAGCACCATTCAAAAATGAACATCAGATCATGGGGCAGATGCCAATGTAAACATGAAACTTAATTATATTTTAAAAGGACAATGTAACATTTCTTCATTATCATTAATGTGCCTCATGCACTAATTATCATGTTTGCCCTAAATATGGCAATCTCGTTCAGAACTGCCACAGGATGGCTGATGTTGGAAACTCAATAATGTAACACTGCTACAGCAAGAGGCACTTTAACGACGTTAGAACTGAAACACTTTGTCGGTACAGAACTCGACGCTGCGTCTAATTGCGTTAGACCCGACCTGGAAATGTTTCATGCTGACACTGAATGCCTGAAATGGAAAGCGTCAAATTAACATTCTTGACAAAACACAGAAAACAAAAACGTTCAAATGTGAAGAGTTATTGGAGTCGTACTTCTTAAAACGAGAAAACATTACAAACACGTTTCATTTGTTCACAGTCACATAACAAAGACATAAATCATTCTGAAAATGCTTGTGGTACCGTTTGCAGCAGGTATCACTCTGAGGATAATGCCACTCCTGTACCAAAAAAGTTTAGCCAAACACTTACTCGTGAAGAAAGTGCTTTCTTGCCAATGCTTTAGGTCAAAACACATTGATCGATGTAAAAAGGACTGCATTATGTCAACAGATCTGGCTTTGGACTGGGAAGAAAAATCGAAGTGTAAGGCAGCTCGCATGGTTCCAAAATAGTATTTCGAATGATGAACAAGAATGCTCCAACATTAGTTATTTACTTTAGTTTTATTTTGGATTGAACCAATACTTCAGCTATTATTCGCAGCCTCTGACAGTTTGACACAACCACACTAACGGACTTAAATTCTGCTTGGTGATTCATTGACAGAATCTATTTTACTGGATTTGAGGGGAAATTGTAATTCTCTCAGGATCGCTTATTTGTTTGACACTCGCTGCCAAAAGTGAAACCTTCAATTACAGAAATATTTGAATGCAAAACAATGAAATAGCTAAACTATGATAGAAGCTTTTAGTTGCATTGTTTCTAGCCTGCTTAGAAAGTTGACAATATGACAATGGTGCTGCAATTAATTCCAATACAGAGCGAAAGACTGCTGAAAGTGGACTTATAATTCACTTCACTCACGCCAATCAAAACAGCATTAATACATTCTTCAAAGATTCAGTATTGGTAATTGTGCCCATCATTCACACAAGTTAAAGTTTGAACTTTCCAATCAGCTTTCTCTTTTAGAGGACACCCTACATGATTGTGACCTTGATACACCACCCCATCTCATTTCTGCCACGTCTGACATGGGCTGACCATACTATCCTGTTCCAGTATCTCTTATTCATTGTCCAGCTGAATGGGACTGCCCTTGCCTAATTCCACATTTTACCAATTCAGATGCAATCAGAGAATCTACCCTAAAGGTTTATTTTCTTAACCCAGAACCAAGGGTCCTCAAGAATCCATCTTTAACCTCCTCCAATTTCTCATCTTGACATCATCCAAAAACATGAAGTCAAATTTCATGTGTGGATTGATGACACATAACTCCACCTCACCACCTCTACTGTTGTCCCATCCACTGTTCGTATTGTTGGGGTTGCTTATCTAGCTGCTGCTTATCCAATGAGCTGCACCTTCCTCAAATTAAATATTGGGAAGACCAAAGCCATTGACTTCGGCCCTTACCAAAAGATCCATTTCCCTGGTTCTGATTCAATTCAAATCCTTGGCCAGGATTTTCTGGTCACGGAGGACGGGTGATTTGATGGCACAGTGGGTAGAACTGCTGCCTTACAGCGCCAGTGACCCGGAATCAATTTTCGCCTTGGGTGACTGTGTGGAGTTTGCATATCCTCCCCATGTCTGCCTGGGTTTCTACTGGGTGCACCAGCTTTCTCCCACAGTCCAAAGGTGAGCAGGTTAGGTGGATCGACCATGATGAATGCCCAGGGTTACAGGAATATGGCAAGGGAGTGGGCCGAGGTGGAGTGCTCTTTTGGAGGGTTAGTACAGCCTCGATGGGCAGAATGGCCACCTTCTTCACTGTAGGGATTAAATAGCTCTCCTTTCACCCATGCCAATGCCCACTGCTGGAGGGACTGATCAGTTACGAGAGGACACAAGTTCAAGGAGAGGGGCAGGAGGTTTAGGGGGTGGATTTGAGGAAAAACGCTTTTACCCAGGTGGTGACGGTCAGGAATGCACTGCCTGGGAGGGTGGTTGAGGCCGGTTGCCTCACATCCTTTAAAAAGTACCTGGATCAGTTCTTGGCACATCATAACATTAAAGGCTGTGGGCCAAGTGCTGGCAAATGAGGTGCGGTAGGTAGGTCAGGGTTTTTCATGTGCCACTGCAGACTCGATGGGCTGAAAGACTTCTTCTGCACTGTATTATTCTGTGATTCTGTGACTGGAAAAATCCCACCCTCAACAAGCCTATTTGCAAACTTAGAGCGGCACGGTGGCACAGTGGTTAGCACTGCTGCTTCCCAGCGCCAGGGACCCAGGTACGATTCCGACCTTGGGCAACTGTCTGTGTGGAGTTTGCACATTCTTCCCATGATACGTTTCCTCTGGATGTTCTGGTTTCCTCCCATGATCGAAAGAGTGCAGGTTAGGTGGATTAGTTTCGCTAAATTGCTCCTAGGTGGGGTCGCAAGGATTGGGTGGGGGATTGGGCCTGCGTTGGGGTGCTCTTTCAGAGGGTCGGTGCAGACATGATGGGCCAAATGGCCTCCGTCTGCACTGTAGGGATTCTATGATTAGCATCTTATTTAATCCGGAGTTGAGATTCTGATCCCATATATTCTCTCCATCACAAAGACAGCCTATTTCCACCTCTGTAACGCCACCCACCTCTGCTCCTGCCTCAGTTTCTGTTGAAAGCATGATCTATGTTTTTGTTATTTCCTGACACAACTGTCCTAACCCTGACCTGTTCAGCCTTACATCTTCATCAACTTTCATAAGCTTCCATCCAGTTGAACTCAACCAAATCTCTGCAGCTCACATCAAGTTTCCCTCACCTGTCCTCATCCTTTGCTCGCTTACTTACACTGGATCCCAGACGGCCAACAGCTCAATTTGAAATTCCAATGCACACTTTCAGATTTTTCCCTTACTTCATTCATCCTCTGTCCCCTCCTCCAGACTGACAACTCTCCTGGAACCCTCTCCAACTCTGGACTCTTCCACCTCACCATTCCCTTAGCCCGCCACTGGTGGCTGTGCTTTCATGTGGCTAGGCCTGGGATTCTTTCCCTAAACCCTGGAGTTTTCCTACCTCTCTCTTCTTTCCTTTAGGACCCTCCTTGGAACAAACTTTTAAATCAACTGTCCTATTTTATCCCTTTTCGGTTCAGCATCGGCGTTGTCCAGTTACACACCTGTGACGCGTACTGTGACACTTTCCTACATTAATGGTGCTAATAAAATGCAAGTTGTTGTTGTAATAGAAGCCAGGCCTAGGATCAGTCGGAAGTTAAACTAATTTCTATCTCAGGGAACGTGAACCAAATATGTGATTTTTCCACTTGTACCACTGATATTTACAGCACTTTGTGAAATGCAGATCAGTCTGTACATGAATGAATAGCTAAAACTGAAACAGAAACCTTTCATCAGAGTAATGTCGAAAAGTTCGATCTGAAGGAGGTTGCATGAACTGTGAATTCAGTGTTGAGTAAGAATGATAACGTTAAAGAAAGAGGACAACACCAACGCCAAACAGAGCAGTGGGAATCTGCCTGCCTTGCTTTAGAGCAAAGAGGATAATTTTTAAAGTAGAATCGTGGAGAGAGAATAGTCGCAGGGACAGGTTAAGCATGCTGGCATCACAAGCATTCATTGATGGACTGCCCTTTCATAATCCAAGGATGTGCAGGCTCGGTGAGGTTACGGGGATATGGTGGGGGAGTGCTCTTTCAACGGGTCGGTGCAAACCCGATGGGCCGAATGGCCTCCTTCTGCATGGTAGGGTTTCAAAACTTTGCTCGAGGTTTTTAGGAAAATATCCACATTGCTGCCGTACTTTGTAAATCTTTCAAATGAGGTGTTTCAGTGGGAGATTCAAGTTTTGCGCCATTCATGCTGTTTCCGCTGGTTTTCTGCCAATTTTGTCTACCAGGTTTGGGGAATCTCCATCAAGATTTCGCACCATGATATCAGATAGAGTTCATTCTTAGCTCTACTTTACAAAGAAGATGAGAAAAGGTGACTGAGAAAGGATGTTACAGTTAACTGTAAGAATCCTTGGTAATCTCTGCAGCACGTTTTCTTCCTAATTAACGGGAATCAGCCCAAATACTACACTTGTTTAATTTGGTATATCAAATTTATTTTCAAAGCTGTTTGTTAAGCATGCTCTGGGTAAAATCAGCTGAGCAGTGACTTGATGGGAATGGTGGTTTGGGCCTTCATTAACCAAATGTTTCATTGGCCCAAAAGGTGTAAAAGAGGCCAATTGGTCAAAAAAAACCAACAACGGTAATCCAGCATAGAGTAAGAAGAGACGATTGCAGTGAATGAACAGGGAGATGTTCAGCTCCCAGAGGTCCAGATAGTGCTCAGGAAAACAACAGTGCCTCGAATCCTAAACTGGAACCAATAAAAAAAAATTAATTTACTATCGCGTCTTTGCTCTGGGACCTCCTGAGGACGTGAAAGGTGGAATCAAAATGTAATTTGTGTTCCTGTGTAAGTAGACAATGTTGGGAACAGGACAGTGAAAGAACATTTACCCTAAACACAGAGTGAAGGAACAAAGAGGTATTTGTGTGTGAGAAATGGGAGTGCAGGCAGGTAGGAGCTTGGAGTCAAAGGGGCATTGAATGCAAAAACTTGATACTGAATTTGTACAAGGCATTCGTCAAGCTATATTTGGAATACCGTGAGAAGTCCTTGGAACCCCTTCATAGGATGCATAAAACAAGAAAGTCGTGAAAAAGGTGCAATGGACATTCATTGGAATTGCACAGGGAATGCCAGATAATAGGTTATGAAGAAAACTCGGTTGCTTGAAAACTTGGTAGATTTCACAATGGATCAGAGAAGGTCAAGGAGGGATTTCATAGTAACTTTCAAAATTAAGAGACGTTTACAGCAATAATTAAAACGTATTCCCAATGCTCGGCAGATGGATAATAAAGAGGCACAAACTCTAACTGTTCACCAGAAAATTGAAGCGAGAACTTAAAATATTTTATTTTCACAATGGAGGACTATTTGAACATGAATGCTTTACTACAAGTGGTTGTTTAGGAATATTATTTGGACAGGAGAAATATTGAAGGATTTAAGGCAAATGCAGGTAAATGGGATAAAAGTAGACTGTCCAACTCAAAGAGCCAGCACCAACATGTGTCGTCAGATGAGTGGCCTCCTACCAGCTGCCGTTTTCATCATCTTACATACGAGAGTTATATCTCAGGGCTACAAGCTAGTGACTATCATTATATTCAAAGGAAGACTGAAGCATAACGCAGAGAATTATCGACAAGATAGCCCAATATTTATGATGGGGAACTGCTCCAGTGCATTTTGTAGGATATTAATAATGTTAATTTCAACGACACAGGAGCCATTAAAAGATAAGGTGTCGTCAGCATGATTTTAGAAGCAATAGGTTGTGCCTCATAAACTGACAGAGGTTCTTTGAGGAGGTAACTTAATTATAAGCGAGAGTTGTTCAGTTGATGTAATTCATTTACATTCTTAGAAGGCGTCTGATAAAGTCCAATAGATCTTTATAAATTTACTAACTGTACTGAAAACTGGCTTGGGAATAGAGAACAAAAGATAATAAATGGAATAAGCTCTATCTGGGGGTAGCAACCAGTCTAATTTCATGGGGTGTATTCTAGGTCCCTTAATGTTCATAAATGAGATGCAGGAGGAATTCTGTTACAATATAAAATTTGATAATCACACCAAACTGTATAACTAGGTAATCAGAATGATTTGTTGCCTTCAAAGACATCTGGATACATTAAGTGAATGGGTAAGGGATGACAAATCATTTTTAATTTAGACAAGGATAAGAAAACGCACATAAATATGAACAACATGTATATCGTGGGGTGTCGGATCTGTAAAACCCATGACTAAACAGCACATTTAAGGGTAATTTTCTTAATTCTGCTCCCAGTGTGAAGCATTACCTGCTGGGACTGTATAGCAGGAATCTCGGCATCTCCAAAATTTTCTGCCGATCAATTTTAATAGGCAGTAAATCATGTACGCCCAAATTCCCAATATGAACTTCCAACAAGATTAAACTCCACACGAAGAGCACAACTTAATCAAATCAGCCCTTCAGACGACTGTGTACAATTTTTATTATCCTACCTTCAACGGTACACTGACACATTGGAGAGAGTTCAGGGAGGCGCGACTGGGATTATTCTGGGATTTAGGGCTCTAAAGATTATAAAAGACACAAAGAACTTAACTTATTTTCACTGAAGCAAAAGATTCAGGGACACACAGACAGAAACAGGTTATTCAACTTAGATTGCAATCTCGGAAGTAGAGGACAGAATCACAAATTCGCAAGTCCTGAACAAGAGTAGAGATTAGATGATTTTTTTCCCCATGGAGACATGAATTAGATTAGGCAGAATCTATGATAAAACAAAATCTACAGGGTCAGTAGAAGGAATAGGCTAAATTGACCAAGTAGCTTTTTCGGATTCTATACTTATATTCTTCTGAGACCTGAAATGATGCTGAGGGAACCTAACATGCAAAAATCTATCAAACATCGAGGTGAACTTTTTCTCCTCAACATTTATCAGAAGTGTTAACACTGATTGCTTTATTTATGGGGGCAGAGGGACACAGAAAATCAACATTCGGGATCACGAGCAGAAGGCTGACTCCGAAAGTACAAAACTTTGATTCTGTTCAAACTGAACGGTTGACAGCAAATCCATGGGAAAAATGTTGTGGAGATCCCATTTGAATGGCAGCCTGTCTCAAAATCATTAATGTACTTCTTAGCATTTTCAAATTTAAGACTTCACGACTGACAAGGCCTCAGAAACCTTGCCTTATTAATGTGGTTCTTTGATTTAAAAAAAAAAATGTTTTCTGTAAATATTTATTTCAATGTCAGATTCTCACTTTGGATGCTTCCTCTTCAAATATAAGTTGTATGTCCTGTTCTTTAATTCATAAAAACTATTGATGGCCCTTTAACCTGGTGCCTCAGTTCAGTGGTTACCGGCCATGTGTAAATTCAGAAAGCCCTGCGTCAGAAATTCAGTTGTTGTGGCGATACAGCTATTTCCAATCCAATCCTTGCCAAAAATGCATGCATGTAAAGGACACTGGATGACAATCAGAACTGAGCACTCTGGTTGATTTTCCTGCTGTAGCTTAGGGGCTCAGTGCTGACCAAAAGCCATATCTGTCCATCGGTGATATGCTCACCCACAACAGCATTGTTGGAAACACTTGAAATAGGGTTCTCGGGCATTTCCTTGGATTTTTTTTTTCCTGAAGGCATTTTGCCAAAGTTATGGGTGAACTCCCATAGAAATTCTACCCTGGGACATCTGGTTCAGCTCACAATTAAATTTTAAAATTGGTTTTCCGGTGGCGGCTATGGAGGAGTAAGTCGCACATTTGGTGGCTCCCACTCTGGTCGGATTTTTGGACCTTTCCCCCGGACTTTTCTCTGGTTTTGAACGGTGGACTCGAAAGCTGAGGCAATTGGGCACCGTTTCCACATATTAGTGTATGGAGCAAAGGACCAGAAGTGCACAAAAGGGCAGAAATAAGAAGATAGCCACGAGCTGTGTTGAAGCTGCAGCGGGAGACAGCTTGGCTGAGGACTGGACCCTGGGGTGGCAGCGCAGCGACCAACGGACCCGGTGATGCAGGCCATCCAGGATGGTTTTGCCAGGCAGAAGCGGGAATGTTTGGACCCGATTAAAGAATCAGTCGATCGGCTAGAGCATAGATTAGACGCCCAGGATCGGGCGATTCAGAAGATTGAGAAGGTGCTGGCAGAGCAGGAGGAGCATCAAACAGCGGTGGAGCTGGAGGTGGGAATGCTTCGGCAACAGCAGAAAAGGCTCTGGAGAAGGTGGAGGACCTTGAGAACCAGTCCCGCCGGCAGAACTTAAGAATTGGCAGGCTCCCGGAGGGGGATAAGGGAGCAGACGCTGGGGCATACGTAGCGGGTATGTTCGGAAAATTGCTGGGTGAGGGGGCATTCCCCCGACCGTTGGAGGTGGACAGGGCGTACCGAGCGCTTGCAAGGAAGCCGCGAGCGGGGGACCCTCCGAGGGCAATGGTGGTGAGATTCCACAGATTCCTGGACAAGTAATGCATTCTTCGGTGGGCCAAGCGAACGCGGAGTTGTAATTAGGACAATAGCATCCTGCGGGTGTACCAGGAACTGAGCATGGAGGTGGTGAGGAAGAGGGCAGGCTTTAACCAAGGCAAGTCTATTTTCTTCAAGAAGCAGGTGAAGTTCGGTCTGCTGTATCTGGTGCGTCTTTGGGTTACCCCTGAGGACCAGCATCACTATTTTGAGTCGCCCGATGAGGCGCTGGACTTTGCTAAAAGAAAAGGACTGGTGGGGGTCTGAGAACTCTCGAACTTTGAGACAACTTGTTGGCCTATATTGGGCCCCTTTTTTTTTCTTCTGTTTTCCCCTTGGTTTTTTGGTTTGTGTTTCCCTGTTTTTAAATTGGCTATGCCTTCTCTATTTGTTTCGTGTCTGCTTTTGGGATTCCGTTTAAGAAAAAGGGAGTGGGGTGGGGGTGGGGGGGTGCATACATTTTGTTTATTATATGGGCTAGGTTTTAGAGTAGTGTTGCGGGGGGGGGGTTCTGCTGACGAGGGAGGGACTTCGGTGGAGGGACACTGAGGAGATCGGGGGTGGGCCCACCATGGGGCAGGCCAGAGGAGGTGCAGTGCAGAGGCTGGAGGCGGGCCCAAACAAGGGGGTGGCTGATCGGCGGGGGGGTGGGGGCACTTTGCCCCCCCAATTAGGCTGATCACCTAAATGGGCCAGTAAAGAGGGCACATGTGTTTGCACACCTGAGGGACTGAAGGCGGACGTGGTAATGTTGCAGGAGACGCACCTTAGAGTAGTGGGCCGGGTCAGATTGAGGAAAGGCTGGGTCGGTCAGGTTTTTCACTCAGGGCTGGACACAAGTACTGGAGGGGTTGCGATCCTGGTTACCATGCGGGTGACATTTGAGGTGGGAGAAGTGGTCTCTGATGTGTAGGTCGATATATCATGGTTAGTGGCAAGCTGCAGGGGATGAAGATAGTGCTGGTCAAAGTCTTAGGCGCCAAATTGGGATAACGGGGATTTTATGGAGAGGATGCTGGGGAAGATTCCAGACCTGGACTCGCACATGGGAGGGGATTTTAATACAGTTATTGATCCCGGCCTGGACCAGTCATGCTCGGAACGGGCAGGGTGCCAGCAATGGCAAAGGAGCTGAAAAGGTTTGTGGGGCGAGTGGGGGGGTGGATCCATGGAGATCTGGGCGGCCGAGGACGAAGGAATTTTCTTTTTACTCCCACGTACATCAGGTATACTCACGGATCGATTTCTTTGTTTTAGGTAGGGCCCTGCTGGCTGGGGTGGTGGACACAGGGTACTCGGCAATCACGATCTCAGACCATGCCCTGCACTGGGTGGACCTGCAGATTAATATGGATAGCAAGCAGCGCCCGCAGTGGAGGTTGGATGTAGGACTATTGGCGGACGAAGCGGTGTGCGAGAGGCTGAGGAAGTGCATGCTGAATTACCTGCAGGTAAATGATACGGGGGGGTCTCAGCAGCGGTGGTCTGGGAAGCGCTGAAGGCAGTGGTGAGAGGAGAGCTGATCTCGATCCGGGCTCACAGGGACAGGACGGATAGGGCAGAGACAGGGCAGCACGGTAGCATTGTGGACACCACAATTGCTTCACAGCTCCAGGGTCCCAGGTTCGATTTCGGCTTGGGTCACTGTCTGTGTGGAGTCTGCACATCCTCCCAGTGTGTGCGTGGGTTTCCTCCGGGTGCTCAGGTTTCCTCCCACAGTCCAAAGATGTGTGGATTAGGTGGATTGGCCATGATAAATTGCCCTTAATGTCCAAAATTGCCCCTAGTGTTGGGTGGGGTTACTGGGTTATGGGGATAGGGTGGAGGTGTTGACCTTGGGTAGGGTGCTCTTTCCAAGAACCGGTGCAGACTCGATGGGCCGAATGGCCTCCTTCTGCACTGTAAATTCTCTGATAATCTATGAGATGGACCGACTGGTCAAGGAGATTTTACGATTTGATAGGAGATATGCGGAGGCTCCAGAGGCAGGGCTTTTAAGGAAACGCCGGAGGCTATAGGCGGAATTTGGCTTGTTGACGACAGGGAGGACAGTGGAGCAGCTCAGAAAGGCGAGGGGGGTGATTTACGAACACGGTGAGAAGGCCAGTAGGATGCTTGCACAGCAGCTCAGAAAGAAGGAGGCAGCTAGACAAATAGGGAAAGTTATTGACGGGGATGGGAACTTAGTTGGAGACTCGGCAGGGGCCTTGCGGGATTTTTATAGCAGGTTGTATAAGTTGGAACCCCCTGCGGAGCCAGAGGGGATGAGGCACTTCCTGGAGGGGCTGACTTTCCCGAAGGTAAATGGGGAGCTAGTAGAGGGGCTCGGGGCCTCGATCGGGCTGGAGGAGATAGTGCGGGGTTTGAAGGTCATGCAGTCGGGTAAGGCCCCGGGACCGGACAGGTACCCAGTCGAGTTCTATAAAAAGTTCTCCGGCTACAATTGAACTTGGCCTGGCTGGTGGATCAGATGAAGGAGGATTTCCAGAGATGGGATGAGCTCCCGTTGTCTCTGGCGGGCAGAGACCAATCGGTAAAAATGATGGTCCTCCCGAGATTCCGATTTGTTTTCCAATGCCTCCCCATCTTCATCCCGCGGTCCTTTTTTAAGTGGATCAATAAAGCTATTGCAGGGTTTGTGTGGGGGGGCAAGTCCCCATGAGTGAAGAGGGCAATGCTCGAGCGGGGGGGGGATGTTGGACGAGCGCTGCCGAATTTCAGCAATTATTACTGGGAGGCTAATATAGCCATGGTGAGGAGGTGGCTTGTGGGGGGGGGGGGAGCTGGCGTGGGTGCGCATGGAGGCAGCTTCTTGCAAGGGCACAAGTCTGGGGCCATTGGTAACAGAGCCTCTGCTGTTCCCGCCGGCGCGATACTCCACCAGCCCAGTGGTGGTGGCGGCCCTGAGAGTCTGGGGGCAGTGGAGGAGACATGTGGGAGCGGAGGGGGCATCGATATGAGCCCCAATCTGTGATAATCACCGGTTTGCCCCAGGGAGGATGGACGGGGGGGGTTCCGAATTTGGTGGCGAGCGGGGATTGAGAGGATGGGGGACTTGTTTATAGAGGGGAGCTTTCTGAATATGAGGGCGCTGGAGGAGAAGTTTGCATTGGCGGGGGGGAATTAACTTCGATATCTGCAGGTACGGGACTTTCTGTGGAGGCAGGTACAAGCCTTCCCACTCCTGCCGCTAAGGGGGATTCAGGATAGGGTGGTTTCTAGAGGATGGATAGGAGAGGGGAGCATCTCGGACATATATAGAGTGCTTATGGGGTCGGAGGAGAAGCAGACCGAGGAGCTGAAGGAAAAGTGGGAGGAAGAGCTGGGGGGAGAGATAGAGGAGAGCCTTTGGGCGGACGCATTGAATAGGGTCAACGCGATCGCAACATGTGCCAGGCTCAGCCTGATCCAATTTAAGGTCACTCACCGGGCTCACATGACAGTGGCCCGGATGAGTAGATTCTTTGGGGTGGAGGACAGGTGTGCGAAGTGTACGGGAGGGCCAGTGAACCATGTCCACATGTTCTGGGCATGTCCAAAGCTGAGGGGATTTTTGCAGGGGTTTGCCGACGCCATGTCCAAGGTATGAAATACTAGGGTGGCAATGAGTCCAGAGGTGGCAATTTTTGGGGTGTCGCAGGATCCGGGAATCCAGGAGGAGAAAGAGGCAGATGTTCTGGCCTTTGCTTCCCAGGTAGCCCAGAGGCGGATATTACTAGCATGGAGGGACTCGAAGCCCCTGAAATCGGGGACCTGGTTATCTGAAATGGCTAGCTTCCTCTGCCTGGAGAAAATTAAGTTCGCCATGAGAGGGTCTCTGTTAGGGTTCGCCCGGAGGTGGCAACCATTTGTCGACTTCTTCGCAGAGAATTAATTGTCAGCAGAAGGGGGGGGGGGGTGGGAGGGGGTTAGGCTAGCGTACATTAGGTGGGTAAGTAATGGTGGGACCTGTGGGAGAGGTAGGTGGTATTTGCACTATGTTAATATTTTCCTTGTTATGTAAATTGTTGATTTTGTTGCTGTTACAATGCCAAAGAAATACCTCAATAAAACATTTTTTAAAAAAAATAATAATCTATGAGATGTGGGCATTCCTGGCTGTGCCAACATTCATTGCCCATCCTCAATTTCTCTTGAGAAGGAGGGGGTGGTGGTCCAGCAGTTTGATACAACTGAGTGACTTGCTGGACAATTTCAGGATCAACCACAGTCACATGTAGGCCAGACCAGGTAAGGACAGCAGGTTTCCTTCCCTAAAGGGCACTCGTGAACCAGATGGGTTTTTACAACACAACAAAGTCTTTGTGGTCATCATTAGACTTCTAATTACTGATTTTTATTGGTGCATTTAAATTCTACCATCTGTTACGGTGGGGTTCAAAGTTGGGCCCCTGGAGTATTACGCTGCTATCTGGATTGCTTGTCTAGTGACAATAAAGCTAGCACAGTGGTTAGCACTTTCAC
The DNA here is from genome assembly GCF_047496885.1 of Scyliorhinus torazame. Taxonomy (NCBI): domain Eukaryota; kingdom Metazoa; phylum Chordata; class Chondrichthyes; order Carcharhiniformes; family Scyliorhinidae; genus Scyliorhinus; species Scyliorhinus torazame. Next base: position 210,240,862 of record NC_092717.1, read on the forward strand.
TTCACAGTGCCAGGGACTCGGGTTTGATTCCCGGCTTGGGTCAGTGCAGAGTCTGCACGTTCTCCCCTTGTCTGTGTGGGTTTCCTCCAGGTGCTCCGGTTTCCTCCCACAAGTTCTGAAAGACGTGCTTGTTAGGTGAATTGGACAAGGTGACTTCTCCCTCTGTGTACCCGAACAAGTGCCGGAGTATGGCGACTCGGGGCTTTTCACAGTAACTTCATTGCAGCGTAATATAAGCCTACTTGTGACACTAATAAAGATTATGATTATCACCACCTCCTTAGTCTGTTGCTAAAATCAGAAAGCTCCTCTAGTTCCCTTTGACTGAGTTTGAGCTCCTTTGCAGATAGGGGAGTGATTACATCTCCAAGTTTAATGAGACACAAACAAACTGCTTTCTTCAAGCATGCTGCTTGCAATGCAACGAGATGACCTTTTAAAGATCAATAATACAGAGATACTGGGCGAAATTCTTCCCCAACGGCGGGATGCCCGCCGACTGGCGCCAAAGCCGGTGCAAATCAGACGGGCATCGCGCCGGCAAAAAGGTGCGGAAGTCTCCGCATCTTTGGCGGCCGAGCCCCAACATTGAGGGGCTAGGCCGACGCCGGAGGGATTTCCGCCCCGCCAGCTGGCGGAAATGGCGTTTGTTTCCCCGCCAGCTGGCGCGGAAATGCGGCGCATGCACGGGAGCGTCAGCGGCCGCTGTCAGTTTCCCGCGCATGCGCAGTGGGGAGAGTCACTTCCGCCTCCGCCATGGTGGAGGCCGTGGCGGAGGCGGAAGGGAAAGAGTGCCCCCACGGCACAGGCCCGCCCGCGGATCGGTGGGCCCCGATCGCGGGCCAGGCCACCGTGGGGGCACCCCCCGAGGTCCCCCCCAGGACCCCGGAGCCCGCCCACGCCGCCTGGTCCCGCCGGTAAATACCAGGTTTGATTTACGTCGGCGGGACAGGCAATTCCTGGGCGGGACTTCGGCCCGTACGGGCCGGAGAATCCAGCGGGGGGTCCCGCCAACCGGCGCGGCCGGATTCCCACCCCCGCCCAATCTCCGGGAGCGGAGACTTCGGCGGGGGCGGGATTCACGGCGGCCAACGGCCATTCTCCGACCCGGCGGGGAGTCGGAGAATGACGCCCACTGTCTCCTGAATTGATTTAGATTACATTTCAACTCGGATTATAATTCTTCATCATCTTTTCTGGTATTGAGGCCTGGATTTTCATCCCCGAGGCAGATAGAGGGAGTCGGCAAAATTTGCAGGAAAGGGTCGTTTTTTCATTCCTTGAATTGGGATGGTGCAGGCTGCTGTTGGGTCAGGCAACCGGGGAAAGAGTTCAGAGGCAGGGGGTGCCAGATGCAGAGGTGGGCTGGTTAAAAGGCCTGCCAGAGTACTCTGGAACTTTGTCCCAGTTATAATGAAAAAGTAAGGCGCTTTATCCCTCAACACTTTACTCTCCACACACTCTCTATGCATCATCCATGACACCTCATGCCCCCTACCCACCATTGGCCTCTCATGCTTGGCTGAGAGCCCAGAATTCCAGTAACCTGTTGCAACAGCTGAGCCCCAGAGAAAACATTGCTTAATTGACAGCTCTGGTTCATTGATCTCTTCTGTCAATTGCACAATGTTCATTTGCACAAGATAAATAGAGTCTGGATTTCCACTGGGTTGGGTTGACTAGGGAACCCTTTAAATTGAGGGTGGGTTCCGATTCTGGGATTCCAAACCCCACTCCTCGGCTGTCGAATTTTCAGGAATACCTTTAACAGGCGTAGGCGGCTTCCTGTCAAAAGTCCACATTTGGCAATCCTGGCTTGGAGGGCTCCTTTGTGGAGATAGCAATATCCATGCCTCCACAATTTTCATGGAGTCGGGCTAGTTTTTAAACGTTGTGGTCCACAGTCCCTTAGAGGAGCCGTGAATCAGAGTGTGAATGAGGGAACCTTTTAAAAGGTAAGCCTTTCCGTATGCCACTATACCAAGTTACATCCCCTACCCAGCCCCTATGATCCCATGTCAAGCTCTGCCCTTCCACTCACCAACACTGTTCCCTCATGGCCCCTATACCAAGCTCTGCCCTTCCCGTCAGGCCACTCATGCCTTCTATGCCAAACTCTGGCACTTCCATGTCCATTGACAAACTGTGTACTTTTTAGAGCCAATGAACAACATGGTGTATAGTGATATGTATAAAACAAACCATTGGAAGAATGTAATTCATTGATCACTTTCTCCTATGCTTGAAATGAAACCTCTCAAAGGCCACAAATGTTTGAAACTGCTTAATTTGTGTTAACGAACAATGGATGAGATCTTCCCGTCTACGGGGATTCACACCACGGAGGTACCACAAAAGATGCGTTAGGGAATCCTCCAAAACCCCAGATAAGAAATGTGCAGGAATTGCCCAGGAAGTCCAAACTTCCGATGGGCAATTACTCTGCACTGCAAATCAACCAAAACGTTAATGTAAATCAGAGATTTTAAATGGCTCTGAATCTCTTTGCAGTAGTTGCCCAGGAAAAGTTGGAATTAAAACCACTTCTAACTCCTGGACAACTATACTATTAACTCCCCTCACCCCTAACACGACCTCCGACTATCCGCCGCCCCGCCAATTACTCTCCCTGACAGTCTTCCACCCCCGGACTAACCCTCCAACCTCCCGATGGCCCTCCACACCACCTGACTACATCTCACTCTCCCTGACGACACCGCCGTGCACCAACCATTAACTTCCAACCCAACCCTCATCAACTACGATTGCCACTCCTCGGACATTTTTGCCTATTGTGAAATTGACTGCAGAGATCAGGGATGCTGAGCTGTCAATCAAAAATGCCTCCCTGGCGTGCAGCTGTTCTAGTGTTCTAATAGTTGTCTGGCCTCTAAACCAAGCATACATAATAGGGAGTTGGGGGGGGGAGGGGGGGGGGAGGGCATGGGAGGGGAAGCGGACGGGCAGTGCTTGGTCGAGGGGCACAAGAGGCCTGAGGGCATTGGTGGAAGGGCAATGTTTGGAAATAGAAGGCCTTAGGGGTTTGGGGACTCCACAGAGTCTCCCAGCCATATACCCTCAAGTTTAACAAAACACAACTGCTTCCTTCAGGCATGCTGCTTCCAATTCAACAAGATGTCACTTTAAAGATCAAAAGTATAGAACTACTGTCTCCTGGAGTGATGATTCAGATTGCCCTCTGACTCAACTCTCAATTCTTGATCAGCTTTTCTGGTACATATCTTTATAGTTATTTTATTTATTCACAGGATCTGGACATGACTGCAAGGTGAGTATTTATCACCCATCCGTAACTGCCCTTGAGAAGGCAATGGTGAGGCCACTTTAGAGGCTGTTGAGAGTTAATCACAAGTAATAACAAGGCAAATTGAATGTTATCCTTTATTAAGAGAGGAGTTGAACATTAAACTAAGGATGTTGCTCTTCAGTTATACAGGGTATCGCTGAGACCACATGTTGAATAGTGTACGCAGTTTTGGTCTCCATATGTTAGGAAAAATGTAAATGCCCATTTGAGGCAATTCAGAGGATGTTTACGAGATTGATTCCTGGAATGAGCGGGTTGGCTTAACACAAAAGGTTGGACACACTTGCTTGTTTCCACTGGAGTATGGAAGAGTGAGTGGTGACTTGATTGAAGTATTTAAGATCTTGAACATTCTTGCCAAAGTGGAGGTGGAAAGGATGTTTCCTCTTATGGGTGAGTCCAGAGGTAGGGAGCACTGTTTTAAAATTAAGGGTCGCAGATTTAAGGACAGGGATGAAAATATTTTTTCTCTCTCAGATCGTTATGCAACTTTGGAACTCTCGACCTCAGAAGGCAGTGGAGGAATCAAAGGTTATTGGAGGTAGATGGGGAATGTGGAACTCAACACAACAGATCAGCCATGATCGTATTGAATGGTGGAGCAGGCTTGAGGAGCCGAATGGCCTACTTCTGCTCCTATTTTTTATGTTAACCCCAATTAATTTAGGTCTGGAGTTACATGTATGCCAGATGGGTAAGAAAGGCAGGTTTCCACACCTGAGATTTGTGAATCAGATGGACTTTTTTGACAATCCAGTAGTTTCATGGTCACGGTTCAGACACTAACATTTTTTTTAAATTCCAGCTTTAATTAATTGAATTTCAATTCCCCAACTACTGTGGTGGAATTTGAACTCACGTCTCCAGATTATTACTCTACACCTCTGGATTACTAGTCTACTGACTCCCATAATCAGTTGAATATAAATGTGGTGTGACAGGAAACTGTAGTTTGTTGAATCAAGCCACACTTTTAATTGTTAAAAAGAGCTAATTTATCTATACACTTATCTGTATTTACCAGTCACCCTTCCATCAGCAAAAGTGATGGACAAAGTCATCGACATTGCCAACAAGCGACACTTCGTAATTATCTGCTCACTGATGCTCAGTTTGGGTTCCGCCAGGGCCACTCAGCTGCTGAACTCATTCCACCTTTAGTCCAAATATGGACAAAAGAGGTGAACTCAAGAGGTGATGTGAGAGTGACCGCCCTTGACAGCAAGGCACAAACTAGTCGAGTGTGGCATTAAGGAGCTCTAGCAAAACTGGAGTCAATAGGAATCAGGAGAAACACTCTCCACTGGTTGGAATCATACCTAGCACATACCCGGATGGTTGTGGTTCTTGGAAGTCAATCATCTCAGTCCTGGGAAACTACTGCAGAAGTTCCTCAGAGTAGTATCCAGGCCCAAGTATATTCAGCTGCTTCATCAATGACTTTCCCTCCATCTTAAGTTCCAATGTGGGGATGTTGCTGATGAATGATGTTCAGCACTGTTCGTGACTCCTTGGATACTAAAGCAGTTCATGTACAAATGCAGCAAGACCTGGACAAATTTCAGGCTTGGGCTGACAAGTTGCAAGTAACGTTCACGCCACACATATGCCAGGCAATGACCATCTCTAACGAGAGAGAATCCATCCATCTCCCCTTGACATTCAATGAAATTACCATCGCTAAATCCCCCACTATCAACATCCTGGAGGTTACCATTGACCAAAAACTTAACTGGACTAGCCATGTATATACTATGGCTACAAGGGGCTGTTTAGCACAGGGCTAAATCGCTGGCTTTGAAAGCAGACCAAGGCAGGCCAGCAGCACGGTTCAATTCCCGTAACAGCCTCCCCGAACAGGCGCCGGAATGTGGCGACTAGGGGCTTTTCACAGTAACTTCATTTGAAGCCTACTTGTGACAATAAGCGATTTTCATTTCATTTCATTTCAAGAGCAGGTCAGATGCTAGGAATCCTGTTGCAAGTAACTCACCTCCTGGCTCTCCAAAATCTGTCCACTATTGATAAGGCACAAATCAGGTGTGTGATGAAATACTTCCCACTTTCCTGGATGAGTACAGCTCCAACAACACTTAAGAAGCTTGACACCACCCTGGATAAAGCAACCTAAAGCACTCCACTCACCACCTTCACCATCCACTTCCTCCACCACCAACATACAGTGGCAGCAGTGTGCACCAGCTACAATATGCACTTCGACAACTCAACAAGGCTCCCATCGACAACACCTTCTAACTACATGACCTTCACCATTTAGAAAGACAAGGACAGCAAATACATGTGACCACCACCACCTGTAAATTCTCCTCCAAGCCACAATCCATCCTGACTTGGAAATATATCATTGTTCCTTCACCGTCGCTGGGTCAAAATCCTTGTACTCCCTCCCGAAAAGTACTGTGGTTGGACCTACATCACATAAACTGTAGCGGCTCAAGAAGGCAGCTCATCATCAAGTTCTAAAGGTGAAAGAATTATCAAAGAATCTAAATTGAAAGTTACTGTCAGACATTTTCCTTCGGTGATGACAATGCTTAACCCCAGTTCTGTCATCACTTTTATTCATGATAATTTTACATTGAAAAGCAGCATCAAAACAAATGTCTGCTGCCAGACTGCACATAGCTAGTGGCTCTAAAGCATGAGAGGTGAAAGATAATGAACACTAGTCAGTGTACATGTATTTCCTATTAACACAATATTTAAGCTTGTGAGCCAATTCGTAAATTAGCCTTCCCACTTGAGAAGTGGAAGCTAAATTTCTGTAGTGGACTGCTCCAGCTCAATTAATGATGCGATCAGCAGTTTAATTCAGCATGAGAGGCAAAGTGGTCAGTCACATCTGCTTCGATTTGGGGGGATGGGCTCTATGCTGTAATCCTCCTTTGCCCAACTTGTCATTGATATCTTTCATGGCGTCAATGTGCACGCTCAATTGGATAGTCGGTTATATGCTTTTACAACACGATTTCCATCTTATTTGGCTATGCACGGGAATGGAAAAAGCCTGCCTGGATTGTTCCTTGCATGGTGAAAGCTGCTTCCAATTTACCACCTGATACCAACATTTGAAGGGCCCAGCATGTCCCCCCACCCCCCTCTCCAACCCCTCCCTCCTAGTCGGTGAATCTGGAGGCGATCAGGGCGTCCTGTGCACATTGGCCCTGGCGATGACATTGTGCAGCCTCCCGTGCCTGCCTGTGCCCCATGTCCTGCTCGGCGTCTCCCTCCCCCACATCCACCTCTTCGGACGAGGCCTGCCCTTCCTCTATTTCTCCTGCCCCGGCAGTCTCTCAATTCTTAACAGAGGTCACCGTGACAAGGGATGAACATGACAGGAGAAGGCAAATCCTGCAGGAAGTTATAATTCACCAAAGTCCCTGATTATACATATTTCTTGTGAAAATACGACATGGATGCAAACACAGAAAATATGCAGTTTGTCATTTTTGACACAGCTATTGAGTCAAATCTGGAGAGTATAAGCTTTGCCCACAAGAGAAATAAAAAGCTCCTGCTTTACAGGATGATTCAATAAGAAAAAAATAACAATACCAAAAAGAAATCAATGAAAAATTTGACAGGAATAAAAACAAAGGCCGCTGAGACTTGCTTCAATACAAGAGATCAACCACCTTGGAAAGGAATATTATGTGACAACAGAAAACAATTGTTGATGATTCTCACCCACTATACACACCTTGGAGTCGATCATCAAGTGCTATCTAAAACTAGCATGAAGTTGGTAAACTGTATTCCTGAAAGCCACAAATGCCATTAAACACGCCAGCCATTTTAGCTCTCCCATTTTGGGGAGCAGGTAAGCAGCTATCTTCATACTGAACCCACCGACACTTCGATCCCGAAGAGGGGTCTCAAACTGGCGGGCAGCCATATAACACAGTTGATTGCAATTCCTCTCTCTGTTATTTTAATGGGATCAGTATTCTGCTTAAAATAAGCACATTAACCCTTGTTAAAATCCAGGAAGCAAGAGGTTGAGCAGTTTGCTAAATTCTCTGGGTCGAAATGCGGAAAGTTGGATGAAACACAAGCAGTGCATTTTCAACGTCAGCACATGAGGAAATGGAAACAATTTTTAAATAATTTCAACCAAGCATAATGCTTCCAACAAGATTGTTGTTCTCCATGTTCTTCTGAAAAAGGAAACAAGGGAGGTAAGGATTCTGCTATCCTGGAAAACTGGTTGCTGAAGTTACTCAACGTGGACAAGGATGATTTCTTGGCATTATCCGTTTATTTAGGAGCAGGGAGCGGGTGGGGTGGGAGAGTAAAAATATCTGATACTAAAGCAGATTTGATGTATCTGGAAGATATTTTTGCTCTGGTTTATGTCTTTTCTTCCTCCACTTCTTGTAACCCCACCCCCTTAACATTCTGACATCAAGGGGCTCTTGTTCTCAATGCTTTCATTTGACATTGCTTGGGACACCACAAGAGCTCCATGAACTTAAACCTGAGGTAACCTGTATTCCACTTGTCTCTTCCATCCTGCAGAGAATCATCTGATTTCTGCACACCTCCTATGAAAGCGCAAGTGAAAATAGAACTGGTAGTGTGGGAGAATTATGCAAGTACAACAATGTCCTAACGCTGCAAGTCGTAGTGCGTTGAAGCCATTATAATATTTTACACCACCCAGTCACAATTCACATTGACAAAGACGTATAATAGACCTTTCAGGTAATTATTTGCAGATCGCTACTGTCACAGTTCCCCTGATAACGTGAATGCCGCTGCCAATCACACACCCAAGAGGCAAAATTAAATCAGAAATTGGATGACAGCAAGAAAATTCCTATTTTTGGTCCTTACCTCCAACGAGCTAGTGGATAGTGTAGAAACTGTCTCGCTTTTGGACACCATCCCCGAGTTCCCTGAATCACCTGTGTCACACAGGTTATTGGGGAGCTGTGTTTCATTTGCTGAACTCTGTGTCTGGTGGCCAGGAGAAGCCCTTTCATTGCAAGTAATATTAACATGATCCATTGGTGAGTTTTTCGCACAAAACCCACTGTCTGCATTCAGATGAATAAGTCTAGTCTGGGGCAATTGACTAATGTTAATATTATATTTGCTATCGTCTTTTGGTTTGGGCCTCAGCGTGGAGGAGTTGGTGGGCAAAATAACATAGTTAGCATCTATCACTTGTTCCTGTGCTCGTGCGAGTTCCGAGTCTAATTGCTTGAAAATGTCGCCGTCACATATATATATTGATTTTGGCTGTTCACTCTTATTTATTTTCAAGGTATGGTCGCTAAACTCATTCATGTTTAACGATCCTGGGTAATTCAGTGATCCCTGGAGGTGCATCTTCGACACATTCGCTGGAAGACTTGAGAAACCGGACAACTTCTGATGGGTGAATTTCATTTTCATGTCTTCCTCATGGACCATCGAGCGTTTTAGAGTCCCCGTGAGTGTTCCTGTTCGGACGGTGTTGATATCTTTATTTAAAACTGTAAGATTGAGAATAACTGTGTCATATTTCATTAAAGGAGCACATTTTCTGCACATCATTAGAGGGTTCTTCTGGTTGGCTCTGTGAGTGCGTATTCGCTAGCAACATGTGGCAAAGTGCTACATGCACAGGAAATCACTAACAGGACCACCAGATGTTCACAGCTGTTTTACTGAACTTCATTCAGGGCTCTATTTACATAAATGTGAATTGATTTGCTACAGTCTCCCTGGGTGACTGGGTTTGTTTTCTTTGTGTTCACTGTAATAAAACACTAACATTACGGTAATGAAGCTATTCAAATAAATGAATACTTTAATGCTATATTAATAAATCAGTAAATTACTTCAACATAATTTGATATATCTATATTATATATACATAAACAAAGTCAACAATTTATGTGGCCTTGTTCTATTTTCCTTAATCTCACTCTTTCCTTTTGTCTGTACATAGATTTTACATCCTCCTTAACATGGGTAAGCACATTTATCTGTAAGCACATTCCTATTATACCAAGATCTAAAGAATCTCACAAAATCTCCATTTTAAAACCTTAAAATAACAGAATTATGCTTGTTTTGCACCACACTTTTCACCCATAGAGCTCTCTGCACATTAACGATAAAGGGCACGAGACATTATTTTATAAAATCTCCCAGTTAGCTTACATATTGCTCTTCATTGCCTGCTCTTTTAAGTGTTCCTTTCTGTGTCGGCTTTTCCAAAGGAAACATTCTCTGAAATGTGATTTTTTTTTTCAGTCTGATATTTAGGTGTTCTGAACCCAGCTCTTTGTGACAATCCCACAGTACACATTGGCACTAAACTGGCAATTTCACACAGAGAGGACGTAAAGTTGGCTGGTGTTGTAAATGGATATGTTTGTATGGTTGAGGGTATGCTGTCCGATGACCGGGATTAAAGGCGTGGTGTTGGTGCAGAGTAGAGGGAGCTTTATTCAGTTATCTAGCCCATGCTATTCCTAACCTGGGAGTGCTTGATCCTGACACTGCTTTCTCAAAGTAGAAAAGTGTTCCACTCCCCAGCGCTGACATCCTTCACCTTGATAAACTAAAAAGAATATGAATTTACAAAAAGAATAACTAAAACTGTGTCTCAAGTAGTGTTGCAATACAATCCATCAGCACCCACACTCAGCTTCCCTCAAGGAAAATTATTAACTCTAAAATGTGCAGTTTACAAGTACATAATTTCCATTAGAACAGCAAGTGAAATTCTGGCTGTATGCTTTAATTATAACTGTTTCAGAGGCAACCAATCAGATAAAGTCTCTAATCTAAAGTCACTCCTGAGAGGGTCTTGGAAATTATATTTTACACTTCAAACAAACAAATATCACACAACAGGTTTCTTTTTCCAGTACTTTATTGACTGGATGTCCATGCTCAATTAGCACTACAAGCACAGTGTCCAGTTGGGCCATGAGCTCTTCAACTGGTGGCAGCAACTGGTCAAGTGCCTGACCATAGTCAGTAAAGCACAGAAAATGAAAGAGGGTGAAGTTTCCTCCGAGTTCCTCCCGCCCTGTCGTAACGTCAATGGAAACCCATGCTGTACACGTAAACGGGGTTCCCACTCAAGTTACAATGGCAGAGCAGCAGCAGCGCCAAGGAAATTCAACCCAAATCACCAGACAGAGGGTTAGCAATGTTTAAAATAAGGCCAGAGTTGTCAAAACAACAAAGGACAAAATGGCATGAAGCATGTTCATCTCGTTCACATCCTAATAAAACCAGCTTGGGCATCAGTCGTGGCACGAGAAGTAGCCATGGTGCCACTTGTTTCGAGGGAATAGAAAAGTTAGAATCACCTCCGGGTGATTATGCGGTGACCACCTATTGATAATGATGGGAGCATCAGGTGAGAATGGGATGGGCATAGCCATGATGCCACCACTGGAAGTACAGCCAGGCAAATCATCGCGAACATTAAAGCAAAATTAAACAAAAAATAGAAAATCCTGGAAATGTTAAACAGAGTTAATGTTTCAGGTTAATGACCTTGCATCGGAACCTGGTTCTTGGCTTATTTTCCTCTCCGCAAGCATTGCCAGATCTGCTGAGTATTTCCACCATTTTCTAAACTTTTAAATAAAAAGATTACAGACAATAATCATAGGTTGTGGGCATCGCTGGCACATCCTGAATTGCTCTTCAAATGTGTGGCTTGCCAGTCCATTTCAGAGGGCAGTACTTTGCTGTCCATCTTTAGGAGTTACAAATTGGCCAGACCAAATAAGGACAGATTTGCATTAGTGAACCAAATACGACAATACTTAATGATAGTTTCATGTTCACCATTACTGAGACTAGCTTTATGTTCCAGATTTATTAATTGAATTTAAATTCCAGAGTGGGATTTGAACCCATGTCCCAGGACATCAGCCCGAGCCTCTGGATTACTAGCTCAGTGACATTACCACTACACCACCATCTCCCTCTGAATGGAAATAACAGATGGCATCTGTAGAATGGTACCACAACATGGAACTTTTTGGGGGAGGGAGGAGAAAATAAAATTCCGTTTAAACAAGATTGTAAATCTTATACAAAATTATTTAATCACTTACCTGATCGACATGCCATATCTACATCCTTTTCAAAGTCAGTCTATAAAAGTTAGGGAAAAACAGTTTAGAATTGATGATAAATACTGCTGCTGGGTGTCTTTTTCCTGACAGTTATTGTTCTTCTCCTGATTCAACAATCGGGACTCATGCAATCAGTTTCTTCTCATCGAGCAACTGCGACGGGCACTGACTCTAAACTGCACCAGTCTGAGCATTGCGGTGCTGAATGATTCACTGGCCTCAGAATTAACCTTGTAATAGAATTTGATCCACCTTGACGCTCAAAAGAGGAGTAGACTGATCAGAAGGCTCCTCCAGAGCATAAATTTGGGCAAGGCAAATCTGTATTTAGCAATCTCAATTGACAGGGGCACAGATCAGAACACGGACCATAGTTCAATCACTGGAAAATTGGAAGCACTATAATTGGCGCATACTGACCTTGGTGCCCAATTCTCCAGTCCACGTTCCCACGTGAGGTGCTGCACCCATGGCCATGTGTCACACAATCTACCCATCTATACACTGGAATTCAAACGTTGGTGATCACTTTATTAACCTGCTTCTCTTAGTTATTTGTGAACCAAGGTGTGAAAGGCATATGGTTACCTTGTTATAGCCTAATTTCCATTTCTGAATAGAACAAAATGGCTTGCAAGATGTTTGACAATGATGGAACTTATACGTTGGGCACAAAGCAACCTCTTGGCAAATTAATACCACAACAACATTTCAGATTTGGAGGGATCCTATGGTTATGTCAGCCAAGAACATGTTTATATTTATATCCAGAACATTTCTTCATGCGCTATTTTGTTTTAGGTTATTGCACTAGAGTACTCAACTGATTTCCCCTCAGTTTCTCACCTGAACGCTGATGTGACACAGATGTGACATGATTGGCATCATGATCTTTGATTTGATGGTGACAGAGCAAAGTTATTGCAGTGTTTACCTTGTTCCTCAATTCAATCGGATTATTTGGGAAGCGAAGCGTAGTTCTCTGATCATGCCAACTCACTTTGTGTTGCCCTTTGTGAAATGGCATGAGTTTGCCTCCATTTTTCATGGCTCATTGTCACTCCCAATTTGCAAAGACTGGTTCACCACACTGCAGCTAGAGTTCCCTCTTCTCTATAAGATGGCGGGTGTGACATTTGAAATAGCCGATTACAATAAGCTGCTATTTTTTGATTTTAATACGATGATCAAGACGAATGTGGAGGTTCAGATGCTGCCCTTAAATGAATTCACACATTTTTCCAAGCACTCAATCAAGGACATATCAGGACTGATTTTGACGAATGGCTGACCAACTGGTTGAGGGTAGTAGCCAACCCACTGTTACAGCAGCAAAAGGTATCCTGTGATGCTGTGGCAATGGCCCAATTTAAATTTAGTAAGTGAGCTGCACAGTGTCAAATAGGTAAGGCTTGCCAGATTGAAGCCATTGATCAGGATAATGTGGCTGCTTAACTTGGTGCATTAAGCGTGGCGGTGGTGGTGTTGGGGGGGGCGGCGTTTGCATTGCAATCAGAGAGGTTAAAGCACCCAGCCTTACTGAGAGGCCTCAGAAAAGCTGACACTTCCCTTTGCTGGGCCTATTCGGCAATATAGTCCTTGTAACTGGTCAGAGTATGCACTGCACCCACTTCAACCAGTTATGATCTAAAATGGCCATCAAGGTTGTATTTGAGTCGCTGGATCCTCATTCCTACATTATAATGGGCGTTTACAGACAAGCACTCTGAACATCTTGTCAAAATAAAAACAGCAATTTGTCTGGTATTGACAGGGCAGGAAAGTCTCCATTTTGAGACTGTTACGACCCAATTAATGCCAGGTAAATGCAGTGGTTTTGACGAATTGCATAAATAATCAATCCCACAGATTGGACGGACATTTTTGCCTGTTCCCACTAGCGGGATCATCCGGTCCCGCCAACTACTGCCGCAGGAGCCCCAGTGGCGGAGCCTGTGAATAAGGGGAAACCCTGCCGCCAGCAGGACTGCAGCGATCAAGAAGGCAACTCACCCCCACCTTCTGAAGGGCAACTCGGGAAGGGCAAGAAATGCTGGCCTAACCAGCGACGCCCACATCCCGTAAACGAATTTGAAAAAAAGCAGGGGGGGACCGGAGCATCCCACCGCCGGTAAATGGTGGGCCTCCTCACCGCTGAAAACATGCTGCGGGGAGGGGTGGAAAATCCCACCCAAAGTGTGCCTTTGTGAATAGTTATTTCTCACATTACATCAGTGGCTGCACTTCAAAAGGACTCCATGAGCTGTCAAGTGCTTTGGGCATTCTGAGGTCAGGAAAGGCCCTAAATAAATGTAAGTTTGTCTTTCTTTTAGTTGCAATTTGGCAGCAGCATGCAGCACAGGCTTGCCAGATGCACATCAATACAGTCTTGTTGAAGGTTGTAAAGTTATATCCTTGCATTGTGGATAAAAGCTGGTGCTGGAGTCATACTGGCCCTCAGGTTTCACTCACGACAAGATATTTTCATGGAAGTTGAATCCAGCCTAACACTATAAAATTGGATTCTGTTCAGCTGTTACTCTGCTTCTCCGGTGCCACAGGAGTGGGGCATCAGAAGAACATAAGGAAGAGGAGGCCATTTAGCCCACAAAGCCTATGCCGCCATTCAATGAGATCATAGCTGATGGTGGCTTTGACTCCACTTTTCAGCTTGTCCACTGCAACCCATTCCCTTGTCAGTGAAAAATCTGTCTCACTCAACCTTGAATATATTTAATCACCCGGCCCCCAGTGCTCGCTGGAAAAGAGAATCCCAAATTCTAACCACCCTCTGGGAGAGGAAACTCCTCCTTGTGTCCATCTCAAATGGGAGACCTCTTATTTTGAAACTGTCCCCCCTAGTTCTAGATGCCGCCATGAGAGGAAACATCCTCTCAACATTTACTCTGTCACGCTCCCTCAAAATCTTATTTGTCAAATCGCAGTGTGAAATGAGACAGGACAAAAATAGTATTTACTTGCAAATGTTTTTCTTCAGGATGGCATGGTGGCGCAGTGGTTAGCACTGTTGCCTCACGGCACCGAGGATCCAGGTTCGATCCCGGCCTCGGGTCACTGTCCGAGTGGAGTTTGCACATTCTCCCTGTGTCTGCGTGGGTCTCACCCCCACAACCCAGAGATTGCAGAGTAGGTTGATTGGCCAAGTTAAATAGGCCCTGAATTGGGAAAAAAAAAAGAATTGGAGGGAAAAAAAAGAATTGGGGACTTGAAATTTTTTTTAAAAAGTAGACTTTTTCTTCTATTCCTTTATTACGGGATGTGAGCATCGCTGGTGAGGTCAGTATTTATCGCCCATCACTAATTGCACTTGAGAAGGTGGTGGTGAGCTGACTTCTTCAACCACTGCAGTCCCTGAAGTGTAGTTACACACACTGTTCGGGAGGGAGTTCCAGGATTTTGCCCCAGCGACAGTGAAGGAACAGTGATATATTTCCAGGTCAAGATGCTGAGTAGCTTGGAGGGGAACCTCCAGGTGGTGGTGTTTCCATGGGTGGAATTTTCCCAAAATTGCAGAGTGCTGAATCAGACGAGAAAAGCTGTGTGAAACTTAATGACTTCACAGATGCTATTTCTCATCTGATTCTCTTCTCTGTGCAATTTCAGAGCTCTGGCGAGGATTACACAACCATCTGGAGGGGCGGGACTTAAACACGCTGGCAAAGCCAGGATTCTGAGATTCAAAGTTACAATAAAGGCCCCACTTCCCACCCCCCTCCCTCCCGCCCCCCCACAGACAGAAATCAAGACCCCCCTCCCCCACGGAGATCGGGACATCCTCCACTCCCAAGGAGGTTGGCACCTACCCCCCCCCCCCCCCCCCCTTCATGGAGAATGGAATTTCCCCCCCCCCCCCCCACCCCCTCCCCACCACAGAGAACTTGATCACATCACTAATGGTGAGCAGGGAAGATCGCACACTGAGATCTCAAATCCCGTTATGGCCCTCCCGCAAGATTTAGCAGCTATAACAGGATTTATGTCTGCGGTGAATGGTGAACTGCTGAATCCTTCCCCATGGGTCTGCAGCCCTCGTCCTTCCAGATGGGTAGCAGTTGTAGGTTTGGAAGGTGTTGCTGAAGCAGCCTTGGTGGGTTCCTGCAAATATATTGTAAATGGTACACTGTGGTGTAGGGAGTGAATGTTTGTGGACGGGGCAATTTAGCATGACCTGCACATTTTTGGACTGTGGATGGAAACCGGAGCACCCGGAGGAAACCCACACAGACACGGGAAAAATATGCAAACTCCACACAAACAGTCACCCGGGTTTAGAATCAAACCCGGGTCCCTGCGGCAGTGAGGCAGCAGTGCTAATGAACACTGATGTTGAGCTTGAGTGCTGTTGGAGCTGCACTCATCCAGGCAAATGGGTGTATTACATCACACACCTGACTTGTGTCCTGTGGATAGTGAACAGTCTTTGGCAAGTCAGGAGATGAGTTACTCACTGCAAGTTTCCTAACCTCTGACCTGCCCTTGTAGTCACAGTATTTATATCATCAGATGGGGCGTCGCTGGTTGGACCAGCAATTATTGCCCATCTCTGATGGTATTTAAAAGTCAACCACATTGCTGTGGGTCTGGAGTCACAAGCATGCCAGACCAGGTAAAGGATGGGTTTTTACAACTATCAACAATGGTTTCATGGTTATTTAAGACTTTTAATTCCAGATTTTTATTGAATTCAAATTTCACCGTCTGCACTGGTGGGATTTGAACCCGGGTCCCCACAGCATTACCCTTGGTCTCTGGATTATTAGTTCAGTGACAATACCGCAATGTCACTGCCTCCCCCTAAGTAGTGGGGGATTCAGTGATGGCAATGCCATTGAATGTCAAGAAAAGAAAGAAAAAAAAGAAAATTACAGCACAGGAACAGGCCCTGCGGCCCTCCCAGCCTGTGCCAATCCAGATCCTTTATCTAAACCGGTCTTCTATTTTCCAAGGATCTACTTCCCTCTGTTCCCCGCCCGTTCATATATCTGTCTAGATGCATCTTAAATGATGCTATCGTGCCCGCCTCTATCACCTCCGCTGGCAAAGCGTTCCAGGCACCCACCACCCTCTGCGTAAAAAACTTTCCACGCACATCTCCCTTAAACTTTCCCCCTCTCACCTTGAAATCATGACCCCTTGTAATTGACACCCCCACTCTTGGAAAAAGCTTGTTGCTATCCACCCTGTCCATACCTCTCATAATTTTGTAGACCTCAATCAGGTCCCCTCTCAACCTCCGTCTTTCCAACGAAAACAATCCTAATCTACTCAACCTTTCTTCATAGCTAGCACCCTCCATACCAGGTAACATCCTGGTGAACTTCCTCTGCACCCTCTCTAAAGCATCCACATCCTTCAGGTAATGTGACGACCAGAACTGCACGCAGTTTTCCAAATGTGGCCTAACCAAAGTCCTATACAACTGTAACATGACCTGCCGACTCTTGTACTCAGTACCCCTCCGATGAAGGCAAGCATGCTGTATGCCTTCTTGACCACTCTATCGACCTGCTTTGCCACCTTCAGGGTACAATGGACCTGAACTCCCAGATCTCTCTGTACATCAATTTTCCCCAGGACTCTTCCATTGACCGTATAGTCCGCTCTTGAATTAGATCTTCCAAAATGCATCACCTCGCATTTGCCTGGATTGAACTCCATCTGCCATTTCTCTGCCCAACTCTCCAATCTACCTATATTTTGCTGTATTCTCTGACAGTCCTCCTCGCTATCTGCAACTCCACCAATCTTAGTATCATCTGCAAACTTGCTAATCAGACCACCTATACCTTCGTCCGGATCATTTATGTATATCACAAACAACAGTGGTCCGAGCACAGATCCCTGTGGAACACCACTAGTCACCTTTCTCCATTTTGAGACACTCCCTTCCACCACTACTCTCTGTCTCCTGTTGCCCAGCCAGTTCTTTATCCATCTAGCTAGTACACCCTGAACCACATTCGACTTCACTTTTTCCATCAACCTGCCATGGGAAACTTTATCAAATGCCTTACTGAAGTCCATGTATATGACATTTACAGCCCTTCCCTCATCAATTAACTTTGTCACTTCCTCAAAGAATTTTATTAGGGTTGTAAGATATGACCTTCCCTGCACAAAACCATGCTGCCTATCACTGATAAGTCTATTTTCTTCCAAATGTGAATAGATCCTATCTCTCAGTATCTTCTCCAACAGTTTGCCTACCACTGACGTCAAGCTCACAGGTCTATAATTCCCTGGATTATCCCTGCTACTCTTCTTAAACAAAGGGACAACATTAGCAATTTTCCAGTCCTCCGGGACCTCACCCGTGCTCAAAGATGCTGCAAAGATATCTGTTAAGGACCCAGCTATTTTGTCCCTCACTTCCCTCAGTAACCTGGGATAGATCCCATCCGGACCTGGGGACTTGTCCACCTTAATCCCTTTTAGAATACCCAAAACTTCCCCCTTCCTTATGTCGACTTGACCTAGAGTATTTAAACATCCATCCCTAGCCTCAACATCCGTCATGTCCCTCTCCTTGGCGAATACCGATGCAATGTACTCATTAAGAACCTCACCCATTTACTCTGACTCCACGCATAAATTACCTCTTTTGTCTTTGAGTGGGCCAATCCTTTCGCTAGTTACCCTCTTGCTCCTTATATACAAATAAAAGGCTTTGGGATTTTCCTTAACCCTGTTAGCCAAAGATATTTCATGACCCCTTTTAGCCCTCTTTATTGCGCGTTTGAGATTTGTCCTACTTTCCCGATATTCCTCCAAAGCTTCATCAGTTTTAAGTCGCCTAGATCAAGGGGCGATGGTTAAATCCTCTCTTCTTAGACATGGTCATTGCCTGACACTTGTGCGGCATGAACGTTACTCGTCACTTCTCAGCCCAAGCCTGGGTATTGTCCAGGTCTTGCTGCATTTGGACATGGATATGGACATGTCGCAGCAAAATAATTAAACCGCTTTCAATCTCATATTGAACAAGAGATATGGATTTTTGCGATTTTATTTTTTGTGAGG
Organism: Scyliorhinus torazame; assembly: GCF_047496885.1. NCBI lineage: Eukaryota > Metazoa > Chordata > Chondrichthyes > Carcharhiniformes > Scyliorhinidae > Scyliorhinus > Scyliorhinus torazame. The sequence goes on from NC_092717.1 coordinate 210,259,348, forward strand.
AACCATCTGATATCTGTGTGTCCCAATAGACAAGAAAAATGTTTATTTCTTTTTTCAAGTCTCACATAATATGGTAGGTATCCAAAAATCCTGGGATGAAGGAGGTTGTCTTCTGAAGAAAGATTGAATAGGTCAAGCCTACACTCAGTTCAGTTGAAATGAATGAGAGGTGATCATATTGCAACATAAAATAAAATGAGAGGGACTGACAGGATAGATGATAAGAAAATGTTTCCTCTCGTGGGGAATCTAGAAGTAGGGGGTGGGCAGTTTAAAATGGATATGAGGAGAGATTTCTTCTCTCAGAGGGATACTTTAGAATTCTCTTCAGCAAGGGAGCAGTGGAGGCGGTGTCATTGAAGATACTCGAGGCGGGGCGGCACGGTGGTGTAGTGGTTAGCACTTATGCCTCATTTCGCCGAGGACTCGGGTTCGATCCTGAGTCACTGTCCATGTGGAGTTTGCACATTCTCCCTGTGTCTGGGTGGGTTTCACCCCCACAACTCAAAGATGTGCAGGATAGGTGGATTGGCCATATTAAATTGTCCGTTAATTGGAAAAAAAGTTGGGCACTTTCCAAACAAATAAGAATATACTCGAGGCTAGACAGATTTTTGATCAACAATGGAGTGATGTTATGGGGGTAGGCAAAAAAGTGGAGTAAAGGCCTTAATCAGATCAGCCACAATTTTATTGGATGGCGAAGCAGGGTTGTTAGGTTGAATAGCCAACTCGGTTTCCTCATGATTTTAGGATTAATATAGACTGTTACCTTTTCAGTAGGTTATAAAAAAAAGATGATTTGAATGACCGTCTCATCAAAATCTCAAAGTGCTCTAGAGTGACATGGTGTCCTACTAATTTGCATGTTGAATTCTTGCAGCTCTTCCAATCGAGATGTTTGTCTTACAGCATTGGAAATAGTACATCAGGGAATGGTAAGCACACTGACTTCTGCATTTTATGCTATTTGAAAGAATGAAATCTTGAGCATGTATCGCAATTGAGTCAAAGCAGTTGAAGCTAATAATCAATTGGTGGACAATAGTTTCCCAACTATATCTACAGCACAGAAGCAGACCATTCAGCCCAACAAGGTCTATGCTGGTGTTTTTGCTCTATGTGGGGATGTGGGCCTCCTCCTACATTACTTACCCAATACTTAGTTAGTATTTGGGCATAAAGTCCAACTTGAGTGAGTTCACAAAATGGATGGTAGCAGATTGACCACTTGTTACACACACATACCATTTTCCATTGAGGTTTTACCTGTTTTACTACTAAAAATCCATCATTATCACCAACAACAATTAAGGTTTCCCTTTTAATCAACTGCCAGACACATAGCACAATTGGATGACTTTGCAATTTCCTTGACAACCAATGGATAACTTAATTACATAATTTGATACTGAGGTTAGAAGATCCTAAATTTTGTTCTGTGTGATTAGCTGACGTCAGTTGAAAGTAATAGCACTGCAACTCGCTTCAGGCAAAGGAGTAGTAAACACGTAATTGTTCATGATCATTACACAGTGTACCTGTGCAGACACTGGTCAAGGATAGAAATGATCTCAACTGAGATGCCCTCTGCCTTGAGCTGCTTCCTGAAACTTGTTGGCTGCTCGGGAGGGTTACTTATCAGTGACTTCTGATGAAAAGGTTGCTCAGATTGTAATTTATTGCGAAACAAATTGTAAGATCAGTGTAAGGTCTTTTGCTGGTTTATGTTTCCCTCTATTTTGTATGTTTATCCAGGGCCTGTTGGTTCCCACAGAAACCTACAGCGAGTGAGATTAGTATCATCAGAAGAGTAAACAGAACAGGAATTGGAGAAAAAATTATTTTCATTTTTGTTTTGAGAACTGAAGCCACATTCCTCTCGCACACAGGCATCAATAGATAACTTCAGTAGTGCTGGGAACTACTGGTATGGAAATAGGCAAAGGACCTGGAGACTCTGCAGTTGTAACTTAATACCTCCAGCTATAAACTCCAAGTTTCAGAATGAGAACTGAAAATCCTTTAACTTCACTAGAAACCCATACATAAAGCGGCATCTGTCGAACTAACACAGTTGCATTTTTTAAATCAGAATGTTAAATTCCGAATATGAATATACAAAAATGAAAGACAGAACAAAGACCAGTGGATCAATTGAGTCTGTCCCATTCTGCTATGTTGAAAGCAGGCAACACAATCACCAATAACAATACACTCCACCCAGCAGCTGCCGTGTTATCTCCTGGGAGAAGCATAAACATTAGATTGAAAGAATCCTCAGCCAGTACGGCAGAACTCGTTATAATATTTCGCACAAGCAATCATTCAAGAAAGGTTGAGTAAGCATTCAACACATGCATGATATTTTTTCTTTTAAGCACAGCAGGTCCATACCATTAATTGTGCATGTCCGTTTTGAAATGATCCCCCAGAGTCTCCATTCCCCTCCTCTTGTCGATCTACAACTCTACACTTCACCGCATCCTGAACCTGCGAAGTGAGACAAGAATTCCTGGTCAAATGAAAATATTAGTGACAGAAGAAAAATAAGATCAGATAAAGAGGAGTTCAAGACCCATGGTAAACAGCTGATGCTTAATGCAGCTGAATTAACAGCCAAACTTAAACATGTGCAAGGTAAAGATGATGAAGGAGAGGCCTTTCAAGATGCAATCTCACCATCAGTGTTTACTTCTTGAAATGTAACTATATCCTCTACGTTCCACAGAATCAAAGGCATTTTCGTCATTTCAGCAAAACTATTTTGTTTAAATAGTGAGTACCGCTGGTGCTGACAAAGAAATAAGCTTGACAGAGTTACTGAGGGCAACAATGTGAGCTAATTTCAATGGGAAGCCATTCTTATTGGTTCAGTCATTTTCACACTTGATTTAGACACATTTGGTGACCTTAAGTTACAAGACACGCTGATTCCTCTCAGTCCCCTCGATGCCTGTGTGACCGGGTCAGAAATGTTGAATGGTAAAACATATGGAGAAGAACTTTTTCGATAGCGGTGTGTCCTTCTCTGCCAATGGAAACGTCGCTGGGGAACGCGCCCCCACCCCAGATGTTTTCCCCGCAGTCAACTGATGCCCTGAGTGTTGGTTGGATTTGTAGCAGGACCTCTGCCTCTGATTGCCTGGGAGCAGCACCCCCCCCCCCCCCACCCACCCCCACCCCCCCCTACCACACCCTCAGTCCCAGTAGCGCCACCAGCAGTAATGGCCGCTGCTCCGATTACATCCACTCCCAGTGGAGAGGAGTCGGGATCTACATGGAAGGTAAGCACTGGGGCTCCTTTGGGGGCAAGGGACAGGGCATGATGCACAGGCGAGGAGGTGAAGCAGGGGGTTGGTGGATGAGAAGAGCGGGGATGGGTTCCAAAGACCTGATTTGGAGGAGCCACCTGGGGAGCCAGGAGAGGCCCTTTCCTGCCTGAGTCCCGAGCAGGCCAACCTGCCAGGCTTCTGCCAACTTGAGACTCACTTCTTCCTGCCATCCTGAAGCAGCCCTTATGGTCTTTATTAATAGGGGCAGTGAATACTATGTGGACCTCACCTGGAGCACTGCATCCAGTTCATATTTGAGAAAGGATGTGAAGTCATTGGAGAAAGTACAGCAGAGATCACAAGAATGATTCCACGGATAAAGAGCTGCAGCTATGAGGATAGATTGGAGAGGTTGGGAATGTTTTCCTTGGAGAAAAGAAGCCTGACTGAAGAAGAAAAATCCAGAGAGAACGGGGCAGGGTAAATTGTGAGAAACTGTTCTCACTTAACAGAGCATAATGAACTGAGGGCCCAGATTTAAAATAGTTGGCAAAAGGAGTAAACGTGATGTGAGGAAAATCCTTTTCACCCAGAGGGTGATTGGAGTCTGCAATGAGTTTCCTGAGAGTGTGGTGGTGGTAGGTTCGATTGAGGTACTCAAAACAGAATCGTATTTACTATCTGAAAAGAAAGATTGTGCCATTTACTGGGATAAGACAGTGGAGTGGGACTCGCTGGAATGCTCTTTCAGAGAGCCTGTGCAGACACGATGGGCTAAATATCTTTCTGCACTTTAAAGATTCTGGGTACTATTTAACGGTCACTTCGCGGCCAACTTGGTGGTACAAGAGGCCTCTGAATCTCGTGAGAGGCCTCTTGCAAGATTCTCGACGCTTGAAATGTTTTGCGAGCTTAATTCAAACCTTGCGAGATATCACAATCTGGATCTGGATCCGTATAGCTCATTTAAATATGCTTGCACCCTATTCTCCTGGAAACTAACAGTCTCGCCAGCGACGCCTAAATCAGGTGCCATTTAGTACAGGTCCACTCAAACGTGGACCAGGACTATTGGCATTGGGGGCTCTCCCAGGCTTTCGGAGACCCCAGGGGGTTGGGAAGGGCCGGGTGGCCCCCCCGGCTCTCCCTTTGGCACCTTGGCACTGCCAAGGAGCCTGGATGACTGACACTGCCAGGCTGGCAGGGACACTGCCAGTGTGCCTGGGCGGCAGTATCAGGGTGCCAAGGTGACACTGCCTTGGCCTGATTGGGGCGGGTCATGCCCATGAAACGGGATGAGGGGATGTAGGAAGTGTGTGGGGGCGTGAAGGGTGGGGGTCCTGAGAGTGCGGGCCAAAAAGGGAGGTGAGGAGGCCTGAAAAGGGAGGGGGCCCTCAATGACCCCATAGTGGGACGACCTCACATAGGCGCGTCAGGGGTCGGGGGGGGGGGGGGCGGGTAATGCCCATGTGTACTGGGGGAGTGACATTGCCCATGGGTGTGGGTGTAGGGGACCCTCAAGCTTATTTAGAGATCAGGGCACCCCTACCTCTGAGAAGCCAGTCTCACCAGTGAGTTCAACTCCTCAATGTTGAAAACTTTTTGAAGGTGGGTTTGAACCGGGAGAAACTCCCCAAGCCCCCAAAAATGACTGAAGGCAAAATGTAATGGTTGTGCACGTGTCAAGAACGGAGCTCCTCAGTGCAGGAAATGAAGCCAAGTGCGACCTCGGTGAGGGACTTTCCCACCGAGGTCTGAAAAAATAAGAGTCCCGTTTGATAGCGAGGTTGTTCCAGGCACTTAATGGGATTCGTCTTCTTCTAAAATCGCATCATAAGTGTGGTTGAATAGCGGTGTGGCTCTCACCCAAAATGCCGGCAGGATACACCCACCAAACTGGCCCAAAATGGCACTTAGGGCGCGATCCTCCTGCCACGCTGTGCTGGAAAAGCAGCTCACAGCAGTGCAGCGTTGCAGATGAAAGCTGAGACACCCCGCTCCCAGGATATATTCTGCTCGCAACGCCTCACGAGATTCAACATAATCTCGCGAGACGTTACAAGGGGGATCCCGCATCAGTTTTTGGCAAATCTGCATATTAGAGCGAGGCAGTAAGCCATATTCTAAAGTGCAGATTCCCAAGGTACCTGTGGCTTTGGAATTATATCACTTTCCCTCGGGGACCTCCAGCAAATGACGTCCAGCACTGGTCCCCACAAACGGGGACCAGACGGAACGGCACTCTTGGGTGTCCCAATGTGATCGGAGGCCCCCAGCTGCATGCCGTTTGGGCAGGGTGGTGCCCTGGCACTGCTGGTGCCACCCGAGAACCTTGCAGTGCCACTTGGGTGCCAGCCTTTTAAATAGATAGTCAAGGCTCAATTTGGCTTGTTGCCAACTCAATTGACCCTCATAATATGCTCTCCATGCCAATGATTGATAGGTAGTTGGGTTCAAAAGGCTGGAACGAAGGAAGAGTTTTATGTTTGGGGGGCTGCCCTTTGCAGTTCAGGGGGCAACCCTCTCTTACTTCCAACCTGCCTGCTGCCTTGACCCCACCACCCTCATCTACCCCCTCCCTAAACTGCCCAAGACCCCAGACTTACATGTTTCTGGGGATCCATGGGCCTTCTTCTGATGCCTTGTTGCAGCCTGGCAACACTCATTCATATACTCTTGCTGGGACTGATGGAGCTGCCGGCCAATTGGACTGGCCAACAGCTCCGGAGGGTGGGACCTCCTCCCCTGTGAGGCGATAGCACTCCCACACTGGCCCTGCTTATCCCACCCGAGATGCTTAACGGCTGCCGGATAGGCTGGTATTGAGCAGGTTGGCCCCATGTTGCCATTGTTTATGTAGGGGGTGGGGGGGGGGGGCATTCATCCACTGCCTCATAACATTCAACCCAATATCTCCTGTGAGGGCAGAGCTGCTGCATTTTAAGTGTGATTGCTCTTAAAACAGTACCAGCATGTAACAGTTTCAAACTAGAGATAAAAAGGATACCAATGAGAAGAGAACCTGGAACCTTTCAAAAATGATGTAAATTTTACTGTAATGGAATGTCAATACAAGTATTAGGAGCACACAGAAGGAAATTGCTTACGCATTTCATAAAAGGACTGTGGAAATCTGGAATTCACTCGCCAAGAGGCAAGGAATGGTGGCTCACCTGAAATTTTCAAGGCTGAGGGGGAAAGATTCTTTATAAAGTCAGGGTATCAAACAAAGGCAGGTAAATCGATTTGAGGTAATGATCAGCCATGGCCTAACTGAAAGGCAGAATGGGCTCAAGGGGCAGAATGGTTTTCTCTTGTTCCTATGATCCTGATCTAAATTCATCATTTATATTGTTGTATCTTTGCTGGGAGAGGCGGTTCTTACACGTTCTCTCGCTTCCGGTGGCACTTAGGGCAGAAGATAAAAGTGGCGCAGTAATTGCATGTCTTCTCCAAGGGAAGAACTTAACATGTGGCAGAGTTTCCCGCCCTATCACAAAAAACTTCGGCGGGGAGCTCACCCCCAATCTGAGGAATATTAAGTAGCTGGAAACAGGCCTTCTGCTCCCACCTGGGAAGGAAGCCCTGCCACCAGGAGCTGCTGGTCATCGGACTGGCTGACATGTCTCTGGATCTGGCAGTGCCAACAGGAGTGGTGGCCCTTACTGGGACTTCATTCAGTCCCTGAAAATAAATAGGCATGTCAGATGGAAAGGAAGGTTTGGGGACTCTGGTGCGATTAGGGCAGGAGGGGTGGGGGGCTGGGGAGGGTCAGCTCAGTTGAGCGGGGTGAACCTGACCATAAAAGGGTGTCCACCTAAGGTCTGACTGCTGAGCAAGTTACCCTAGTAGGCTTCCCATCAGTCACCGACCTTCCTCCGCCGACTGGAAATTTGTGGCCAGGTTGAGAAGTGGCCCTTAGTTTGGTCATAAAATCACGGTGAGATCAGGAGGGGCTTTTAAGGGTAGGCTAGGGGTGGGGGCAGTGTGTGCAGTCAGGCAGCAGGAGAGCCAACCAGAGAATATCTTGCACCTCTGCCTGCAGGGGACCATAAAATCCTGTCCTCAGTCCCAAATTCTGACCCCCTGTTAGATCCACTAAGTTTGCCTCTGAGGAAACCAGGCTGTTCAGACCAGCTGGATTGGATAGCCGCAGAAAACTAACACACGGATTAGGATGCTCATTTAACTGACGTCTCAAAGTTAAAAAACAGCAAATTGTGCTGCTTGCTTACTTGAATGACTGTGCCACGTAGCCTGCACTGACCATGATGTACATGGGCTGCACACAAGGGCTCCAGAATCATAGTTTTCTCGCACCACTGTTCTACACCTCTGAAAGGGGATGAACAGTGTGACTGGTACAGTTGTTGCCAGTGATGTAGGAAGTGAATTTGATCTGGGAAACCATGATGAATGACACAACATGGGAAAGTGCGACATGCAAAATTTTCCGAAGCTGCCCTGATATCCTTGGTGGAGGAAGTGGAAAGTAGGAACAAAGTGATGTATCTGCAGGGGCCAGTTCAAAGAGCAGTGTGGTGGTCAATGCCAGGAGTCCAGGCCTGAGGCCCTGGATGCAGTGCTACAAGAAGTTCAATGACCTCACAGGAGGATCAGTGAATGCCATCTGACTGCTCAATTCATCCTCCCATTTCTCACTCACCAACAATCTCCATCAAGAAGCATTCATATCCAACATTCACACATATCGCCTCACCCTTTCATGTTTAACACTGCTGCAAACCCCTCACTCACATCTCAGAGCTTGCACACATTGTCAGCTATTCAACTATGGCAGGACCTTCACTCAAACACATTGGATCATACTCACTGCCACATATCCCCCTCTACTGAAGAACAATTTGACACACAATCAAAGGCATCAGGAGCTATTTCAGGATGGATAGGTGTGGCTGCATGGGTATTAAGCAGAGCTGGTTATTATTGGTACACCAATTGTGAGGGTGCGGCCAGTGTTGGGACATTTGTATCAAAGATGATGACATTCCTGATAGCTAATCCTACCTCTCGCAACCCATATGCCTCTCAAGATTTAAAAACTGTAGATTGTATAAGTGTGCACCTCTTATTTCCCCAACCACACACAACTCACCACAGCCCTATTCTTGTGCTTTTTCTTTCTTTCAGATCACCAAGAGTTCCAATCTGACCAGGCAGTGCAAAAACACAAACATGACGGTGATGATAAGAGACAGTGCCATTACTTGATTTCACACACGCAGCCACCAACATTGCATTGCTTAAAGGATCAATTTGAGGTGGCATTTGCGTACAGTGAGACACAGGGCTGGAAGGCGAGGTCACACGTGTGTACCAGTGCAAAGGATTCAGATGAGCACTTTGATGGAGCACACAACAAATATGACTGGAGCGTCAGGAGCCTGCGGTCAACATCATGGAGCAGAGGAGCCCAGCACCAACTTGGTATGGAGGTTTACGTGGAGCTTAGAGCAAGGTACAAGTTGCAGTGGGCGTTCAGACAACTTGTCATGCAAGTTCAGACGGTTAGCATCGTGGCTGTGGAATACCATGTTCAAAGAGACTTGCAGGATGTCACAGCCATCAGCAATCTGCCTGGCAACAGGAGACAAGGGTTGTGGAGGCATGAGCCTGGGTGAGCGGCTCCATGGAGCATGAACCTGCTGTCTTCTCTTAGGATGACAGCATCTGTTCTCCGGCCACTGTCGCACTGCTAGTTCCCTTGTTGCTGCTCTTCAGCCAATTAGCAAATCGCTGCCACCCATGCCAAGATAGTTCAGGGCACAACTGGGCCTTCTGAGGCCAGAATTGTTTCAGCTCATTCTCCACAGCCAATTGACATCTCCTCCAGTGAAACCCAGCAGCCTTTCACCAGTCATGCTGCAGCCACTGGAGTAGCAACTACATTAGACTAGGCAAAGGCAGCTGGGTGACAGGCATTAGGAGAACAGTTTAGTTGACTTCCGAGTGAAATATGGCATGATTTGATTGAGAAATTTCAATTGGAATGTGTATTTTGTGATTACTTTAATTTTTGTGGATTCTTGATGGCCAGTGACAACGAAGTTGAGGTGCCGAATGGAGAATTGGGATTGCGGTCAATGGGCTCAGTCTTCGTTGAGTTCTTCATCGACAACCCAGAAAGAAAACAACAGTCTTGGTTTCCTTCTCCCTTCCTCTTCTCCATCCTACTTCACATGCTCCCACTCTTCAGCTACTTGCCATACAGTGGATGGCATATGAAAGTGATCTCAAACGTTGTTCCTTGCTGAGGTTTAGATAGGAGAATTGCCTCCTGACCACCCTAGATATGGCTTCTTGCTCAGATCCCTGCTCTTCCCTGCTCTACATTGGGCCTGTCCATTCTTCAATTCATGTTGTACCATTAAGGCACTCATGTCTGGGAGCACCTAGTTGTGCAAAAGTCAGCAAAAAGTACTTCAGCATCTCCATACCTACTCCCTGAAAACCGCTGCAAATGTAAACAGCTACATCAAAAACTTTTTGAATTGTTGCCGCAGCCAGTTCTCAACCATCAACTATTGGCAACTAACAACTCCTCACTAAGTGGCACTGGGGGTGGGTGGCTCTCATTCCTACTGAAGAACAGGTTTTCAGTCATGTAAGGTTAAGAGAGGATGTTCGCTGTAGCATTGAGCTCCAAAGTGGCACGCCTGGCATCAAAACATTCAATGCTGCCTGAAGTCAGGATCCAGCTGCTCCTCAAACTAGCAGCAGGCATTCTCTATCCACGTGCTAATGTTGGCATCTGATACATTTCACCCTGCAAGATTGCATTGTACCACAGGCATCAATGTGAACCTCTAACAGCAATCATAGTGCCACAGAGAACAAACATTAATGAACCCAATTTCTCATTGTGTATATCCTCTGCTCCTGCCTATTTCTGCTTATTTTTAAATCTTTGTATGAACAACAAGAATGAATGGATGAATTAATGAATAAACAAATGAACGAACAAATTAGAGAAAATGGCTTTCAGGAGTTACTGGCAATAAAATTTGGCTTTATAGAGCTCCTGCTTATGACACTACAAGTGACATTTTGCCTCCAAAATGACTTTCTCAGTTAGTGCGCAGACATTGCTGGTGCTAACAGAGTCAGGTGTCATTTTAGTGAGGCTGTTAGCATGCATGCAGGGAGAGTCCACCGGAAGTGTGTAGAGTAAAGGGATGTTGCAAATCAGTATGGAATACAGATTTGGCACCAGTGCAGACATTTTGTAGCTCAACACTCCAACTAAAGCCCTCCCTTAACCACATACAGTTCAACAATCATTCAGCAACAGGAAGGACCCTCACCACCAGCTCTATTTAAGTGGATGATCAAATGACATTCGGGTTCATTGCTGAATGATTTTTACTGGCCATTGCTGAGTTTGTAGACGCATTTGCTGATCTCGAGGAGAGAGAGTGATATGACATGAGCTGACGGGGTATATCTGACTTCAAGGATTCTGTGAAAACTTGACACCCAGACATGGATGCAGTAGATGCATCACCCCTTGGCCTGCAGTATGACAGGGAGAATAAGGAAATGGGACGTAGAGATGGACAAACAGCTGGAAGAGGGTGGAGGAGGAGCAGACGGGCTCTCCGCCAATATTCTCTGTGGAGTTCAGAAGAATGAGAGACAATCTCATAAAAATATACAGGTTTCTGAAGGGGCTTGAAAGGATGCTGAGAGACTGTTTCTATGGGTTGGACAATCTCAAACACAAGGCCACAGTTCCAAGATAAGGCACTGATCAGTGAGATAATAATAAGGTAATAATAATAATAAATACTTCACTCAAAGGATTGTGAATCTTTGGAATTCTCTAGGGCAAGCTCCATCATTGAATATATTTAAGGCTTGAGATAGACAGACTGTTGGTCTCTTGGAGATCAAGGTACATGGGGAACGCAGGAAAGCTGAGTCGAAGTTCATGATCATCGTGAATGGTGGAGCAGGCTCCACAGGGAGAGGGGGGGCCATGTGATCTACTCTTGCTCCTATTTCTTGTGTTCCAATTCTCCTCCTGGAACCTCAGTGATGAACAGTGGGCAGACTTCTCCCATGCCCCTGCCCTGGGTTCAAAGGTGGGCATAGGGTGAGAATATGGCAGGCGGCACAGAAATCAGTTCCTGCCAAAGTGAATTCATAGCAGGATCTTCTGTCAGAAAACCAGCCATCGGCCAGTGTAATCCATTAACAGGATGCAAATGAAGGCCCATCGCTTCCGACAACCCCCCCCGCCCCAAAAACACTAGATTCTCCGCGATGCCGGTAGGAAATCACCCTGGCACGCAACACGCTTGCCATGCAGATGTCGGGACTCACCTGAACAATACCGAGGGCTGGCTCCGCAGTTAGGATGGAGGTTGCTCGCATCCCCGGACCACCACAGCAGTGGAGCGGGGATCATCTGCAGGTAGACCTTCCAGATCAGTTGTCCTGGAGAGGATCCATCTTCTAGCCTCAGAATGTTTCTGGAGATCCATCTTCATTCTTAGATGGTCCATATTCCGGTCTCCAAGAGTCAGTGATATTGGACAAATTTTCATTATGAAGCCTGGATACGATTGTGGATTCCGAACCATCTGGTTTGCCCCACCAGTGAATACAGCCTAAGACACCTGGATGTATAATTAATGAGGTCGGGGCTGCGAGATTTGCCGTGTTTTCCCACCAGTCTCTGCAGTGGGGAACACTCCACGTTCCGAGTATGCCACGGCACTTATTCTCAAAATGGGCGAATGTGTATCAGGCATTTCTGCTTCACTAACAACATCCTCATTGAATTTGGTCACCTGCTGCAGCCTCAGAGCAGGGTGAAGATGACAATGCTGTCAAGTTGACTGACGCCAAGAAATTTGCACACCTGTCTCCTTGCACGTGATATTTGCAATGGTGCCCAGTTAATGGAAGCCACTGAGGCTCTGAAGAGATCCCATTCTCTCCTTCCAGATACTAGCAGGCAGAGTGAGCATATGTCATCAGGATTGTTAGCTTCCCCCAGTGCAGGATGCATGGTGGTTTACAGGCTGCACACAAAATATACTGGAACCAAAAGGAATTCAACTTCCTCAATATATCATGCAAACCAGTGTCTGCTCTTCTGGCAGCATTTCACAGAATCCATAGGAGATCATTTGGCCGATCATGTCTTCACCAAACCTCTGAAAGAACATGCTACCTAGGCCCACTCCCCTCACCCTATCACCACAACTAAGGGGCAATTTACCATGACCAATCCATCTAACCTGCACATCTTTGGACTGTGTGAGGAACCAGAGCACCCAAAGGAAACCCACGGCAGGGGGAGAATGTGCAAACTCTACACAGTCGCCCAAGGCAGGAATTGAACCTGGGTCCCTGGTGCAGTAAGGCAGCGGTGCTAAACACTGCCACCCCATAATTACTTTATTCTAAGGGAGTTAACTCCACTATGTACCTTTTAACCACCATGACTGACATTAGGGTTATTACAGGACTACCTTTTGATGACAAGACACTCTACTGCACAACCCACTTACACACAGGTAGCATCCATATAATTAAGGATATGCTGATACACTTGACCAATAGCATGATTGAACAAAATTTTCTGCTGTGTGGACCAGTCTGGAGGAGACCTGCAGTATTTGACAGAGCGTGTGACAAGGCAGCATGGTAGCATAGTGGTTAGCATAGTTGCTTCCCAGGTTCGATTCCCGGCTGGGTCACTGTCTGTGTGGAATCTGCACGTTCTCCCAGTGTCTACGTGGGTTTCCCCCGTGTACTCCGGTTTCCTCCCACAGTCCAAAGATACGCGGGTTAGGTGGATTGGCCATGCTAAATTGCCCTTAGTGTCCAAAAAGGTTAAATGAGGGTTACTGGATTATGGGGAGAGGGTAGATAGGGCTTGAGTAGGGTGCTCTTTGTAAGGGCCAGTGCAGACTCGATGGACTGAATGGCCTCCTTCTACACTGTAAATTCTATGATTTGTGGTGCTCAACATGCTTGACAATATCATAAAGGCTTTGCCACCACTGATACAGCGAGTAGGTGAAGAGAAGGAAGAGGAGTATGTAGGAGGGGAGAACGCAACCGGCACAGCCCCTACATGGCAAGAATGAACACAATCAACATACCCAACGGTATTCCCAGTAAACACAAAAGTTTCCCATTCGCCAAAAATTCTACACCTTACCTTCCTTTGTTATTGTATATTACAGTTTCTGCTTGGTCATAATGCAAAATTAAAAGCCATTAAAAAAGAATCATTCCAAACCAAATTTATAAATCAAAGTACAGTCTATTGCACACAAATGTCAACTAATCACCCTTGTGAATTCCTTTAGTGTTTTGACTTCCATGTGCCTTTGTCTGCTCTGGTGCTCCAACACACTGAAACCCAGTGGCTGCAGAATGACTGGCTTTCAATGGGATAGACTGCAGATGGCCAGGCAGCAGGTCCTCAACTAACTCTAGAAGGCCTGGCTTCAGACTGCAACATTTTGGTGGCGGTGGCCTGGGCTGGCTGACAGCAAGGGAACTTGAAGAACGGTGGGAGGATAATTACTGTCATCCTGAGAGTAGACCAAGTTCGTGCTCTACCCTGCCACTGTCACTATCTGGGATGGGTGTTGCAGCAATCTTACTAATGTGTTAGAAGAGAGATTGTTGGACTGCTGTGACTCACAACTATGATGGCAGAAAGCTGAACTTGCATGACATGAATCTGAGCTACCACTGCAGTACCCCAGTGTTGAGTGGCTTCTGCTGCAGTAGAAGCCGACACGACTGCCATCAGCTGCGGCATCATAGTTTGGTCTCCGATTGCCATTATGCAGTTGGCCATCACTTCCACATTGGAGAAGATGGAGTCCAAGCTCTGCGCAAAGCCCTGTGCCATGTTAGTTCCAGACTCCACCATGCTCCTTCACATTGACTGCAGCCTTTCTGATAGGTCTGCCAATGCACTGAGTATTTTCACTGTGAATACCCATCAGCCTTCTTCTGTCGGTGGCCACATCAAATTCCTCACCTGAGTCCTCTTCAGTGGAACGCGTGTGTGACCTTACCACCGGTGGACTGGCATTTGCACTACCCTTGCCCTGTCTACAGGTCACTCATTCCCGGTGTCTCACTACATTGCATATCCTGACTCAAAACTATCCTCCAACAAACGTGCAGTGACAGTACAGAGCTGGCTGTGAGCGTGACAGCAAGTGACGGTGTCTTCTTCATCTGTCCCTTCTTTTTCCTCATCTTCTTGTTCTTCCACCATATTTTGTCAGGCATCTGAAAAGGAGAAAGGCACAGGGCTCGTGTTGAAGTGGGTTGAAGCGGTGGACAAAAGGAGGCGCAAGCTTCCACCATCTCAAGCTGGTAAATTAGAAAAGATTTTCAGTTGAGGGAAAAGGAGGATTAGGTATGAATATTCCATCACATTTGATGGTGTCAGCCCTGGTGCTGGTCATGACCGCAGTCAGGCTCATTCCAATGATGGAGAGCACCATCTCCTCCGTGAGGTTGCTGGAGGACATACAACCTTGTCTATCTCCCACTGATTAAGTGCTGCTGTGTTCGTTTATGAACCAGCTTGTCCTGCAAGAGAGCAGGAAGTGAGGGTGGCGCAACGTGTTTGGGTGATGTGGTTGGCATGGTGAATATCTGTCAGTGTTTTAAAACGATGCAATATGGGTGTGTGAGTCTTGCAACAGTGAGGCAAAGCTGTGAATGTTAGGCATGAATGGTGATTGACAGCTCAGAGATGGGGTGTTGTCAATTGAGCACTATGTGAGGTTAGTAGTGCATTTGGTGGAAAATGGCATTTGAAGCCACATTTGCTGATTTTGACCATTCATTGAACTTCTTTTGGTCCTGCATCCAGGTTCTCAGGGCTGAACTGGCCACTAATAATGACAACTGTCTGGTCCCAGTGCCTTTGCAAAGTATACGTTTTAAGTTCCATATGGATAGATGGCATCTCTTCCCAGTGCAATATCAGAAAGTCTTGGAGCCTGTTCACTGCCAAGTCATGCCAATCTTTTCTGCATCGTGTTAACATTCACAATTACTTTCAGCACCTCTCGCAGCTAAAATGCATTTCCCTGTTAAGAAATGCAGACTGGCTTTAGATAGTGCAATTGAGCTTTAACTTGCACCAACCTCTCCCCACCACCCCTCAAACCCTGCATGAGCTATTCAGCACTCACGGCATGCTAATGATGTAAATCAGTAGGCAGCACAATGTCAGTGCACTGTCTACATCAGAGACAACGGGCCCGGGTAAATCGCGCATCTTGATTCCCGCGCATGTTTTCAGTCCTCATCGGATGCTGCGGCCAGCGAACCTGGCAATGTGAGCAAGGACGTATCCACAACCATTTTTAATGAGAAGTGCGTGAAAGCACTGTTGTTTGAAGAATGCATTCGAATGATGTCAGCTAATTCCACTTGAAGTATCGGTTTTAGTAACTACCCCCCCTCCGTCCCCCCACTGGTATGCAGTGGGGTTCACAGGGCGAAAATGGTTCTGTGATTTGGAAGGCGGTACCTTTTTCTGAAAGAAATGGAAAAAAAAAAATCACATTTATTCAATCTCTTATCACATTTCCAAGGCTTCCAAAAGCACTTCACACACAATCTATCACCATTGATGTTCAATGGTGGTGTGAAGCATGGAGACATGCAGCCAGCTTGTGCACAGCATAAGGACGGGGGCTGGTTTAGCACAGTTCGCCAGTAATGTGGGATTAATTCCCGTATTGGCTAAGGTAATTCATAAAGGCTCCACCTTCTCAACCTTGCCCTTCGTCTGAGGTGTGGTGTGTGGTGGTATGTATTAGGGGTATTACGGTACCCTGTGATGCCGAGAGGCTATTGGTGGACAGGCACTGGATCCTGATTGGATCTGCCGCCTACTGGCTCCACCCAGTAAGACGGAGTATAAGAACCCGGGTTCTCCCAGCAGCCGCATTCTGTAACCGAGCTGCTGGGGAACACGTCTGCGTAATAAAGCCATCGATTGACTTCATCTCATCTCGCCTCGTGAGTGATTGATTGTGTTACAATTTATTACACACACTTTAAAAGACTATGGAGCTCCGGATCACCCCGGAGTGTCTGCGAATCAGCCCCCACGCGGCAAACTCAGCTGCCACTTTTAAACACTGGCTAGCGTGTTTTGAGGGATACCTCCAAACAGCCACCGGCAGACCTACAGAAGACCAGAAAATGCAGGTCCTGCATTCCAGGGTGAGCCCGGAAATCTACACACTCATAGAAGACGCAGAGGATTTCCCGACGACACTCACCATGCTGAGAGGGATCTACATTCGGCCCATTAATCAGGTCTACGCACGCCACCAACTCGTGATGAGACGGCAAATCCCCGGGGAATCACTGGATGAGTTCTACAGTGCGCTGTTAATACTGGGAAGGAACTGCAACTGCCCACCGGTTACGGCTAACGAACATACGGAACTCCTAATCCGGGATGCTTTCGTAGCAGGTATGACCTCATCCCAAATTCGCTAGCGACTGCTGGAAAGAGACTCACTGGAGCTCACGGAGGCATGGGCCCATGCTGCCTAGTTCGATGTGGCATCGCAGAACGCCCGCGCTTACGCCCCCGACCTTTGTGCTCCGTGGACCCCCGCCGCTATCGACTCCCCGGCACCCCACATCCCCCCGCAAGCCTGCGTGGCCAGAGCAACAGACCACCCGGGGGGGCCCCGCTGCTACTTTTGCGGGCAATCGAAACACCCCCGGCAGCGCTGCCCGGCCCGCTCTGCCATCTGTAAAAGTTGCGGCAAGAAGGGACACTATTCAGCGGTGTGCCAGTCCCGGGGGGTCGCCACAATCTCCGGGGGAGAACTGGGACCACAGACTCAACTCCCCCCCCAACGATCCATGTGCGGCAAACGGGCGCCGCCATTTTGGGTCCCGGACTCCATGCGGGGGGAATGGGCGCTGCCATCTTGTGCCCCTCCGGCCACGTGCGATTCATGGGCACCGCCATTTCGTCCACCCCCCCGACCGCGTGCGATCAGTGGACGCCACCATCTTGGCTGACAGCCAAGGACCCCAGCATGGACGGCTCCACGGGGCCTGAAGAAAACGCCTCAATGCAGCAACTGCGACTGGCTTCGATGACCCTGGATCAGTCACGGCCCCGGACGCTCCAAACGGCAACGACGACAGTGCTGGTTAACGGGTACGAAACGCCATGCCTGATTGACTCTGGGAGCACGGAAAGTTTTATCTATCCGGATACGGTAAGGCGCTGTTTTCTTTCGATCCACCCGAGTACCCAAAAGATTTTTCTGGCAGCGGGATCCCATTCCGCAGAAATCAAAGGGTTCTGCATCGCGAACCTCAAGGTGCAGGGGAGGGAGTTTAAGAATTACCGACTTTATGTCCTCCCCCACCTCTGCGCTCCCACACTCCTGGGGTTAGATTTTCCGTGCAACCTCCAGAGTTTAACGTTCCAATTTGGCGGCCCTATACCCCCACTTACTATCTGCGGCCTCGCGACCCTCAAGGTTGAACGGCCTTCCCTGTTTGCGAACCTCACCCCGGATTGCAAACCCGTCGCCACGAGGAGCAGACGGTACGGCGCCCAGGACCGAACATTTATCCGGTCAGAAGTCCAGTGGCTGCTGAGGGAAGGCATAATCCAGGCCAGCAATAGTCCCTGGAGAGCTCAGGTGTTAGTTGCAAAGACCGGGGAGAAGCAGAGGATGGTCCTAGACTATAGTCAAACCATCAATAGGTAATCGCAGCTGAATGCGTACCCTCTCCCCCGCATATCCGACATGGTCAACCGGATTGCACAGTACAAGGTATTTTCCACCGTGGACCTTAAGTCCGCATATCACTAGCTCCCCATCCGCCCGAGCGACCGCAAATACACTGCCTTCGAAGAAGACGGGCGGCTCTACCACTTTTTAAGGGTTCCATTCGGCGTCACTAACGGAGTCTCGATCTTCCAACGGGAGATGGACCGAATGGTTGATCAGCACGGTTTACAGGCCACGTTCCCGTACCAAGACAACGTCACCATCTGCGGCCATGACCAGCAGGACCACGACGCCAACCTCCGCAAATTCCTCCAGACCGCTAACGCCCTGAGCCTCACCTACAACAGGGGAAAATGCGTGATTAGCACCGACCGTCTAGCCATCCTCGGCTAAGTAGTGCGTAATGGAGTCATAGGCCCCGACCCTGAACGCATGCGCCCCCTTATGGAGTTCCCCCTCCCTCACTGTCCTAAAGCCCTGAAACGCTGCCTAGGCTTTTTCTCTTATTACGCCCATTGGGTCTCCAACTACGCGGACAAGGCCCGCCAGCTAATTCATTCCACTACCTTCCCCCTGACGACAGAAGCCCGCCAGGCCTTCAGCCGCATCAAAGCGGATATCGCAAAGGCCACGATACACGCGATCGACGAGTCCCTCCCCTTCCAAGTCGAGAGCAACGCATCCGACGTAGCTCTGGCGGCCACCCTAAACCAAGCGGGCAGACGCGTGGCCTTTTTCTCACGCACCCTCCACGCTTCAGAAATCCGCCCCTCCTCAGTGGAAAAGGAAGCCCAAGCCATAGTAGAAGCTGTGCGGCATTGTAGGCATTATCTGGCCGGTAGGAGATTCACTCTCCTCACTGACCAACGGTCGGTAGCCTCATGTTCGATAATGCGCAGCGGGGCAAGATCAAGAACGACGAGATCTTGCGCTGGAGGATCGAACTCTCCACATATAACTATGAGATCTTGTATCGCCCTGGAAAGCTGAACGAGCCGTCCGATGCCTTATCCCGCGGCACATGTGCCAACGCACAAGTGGACCGTCTCCGAACCCTCCACGAGAACCTCTGCCACCCGGGGGTCACTCGGTTCTACCACTTCATAAAGTCCCGCAACCTGCCCTACTCCGTCGAGGAGGTCTGAACAGCCACCAGGAACTGCCAAATCTGCGCAGAGTGCAAGCCGCATTTTTACAGGCCAGATAGAGCGCACCTGATAAAGGCTTCCCGTCCCTTTGAGCGCCTCAGTCTGGACTTCAAAGGCCCCCTCTCCTCCACTGACCCATACTTCCTGGACGTGGTTGACGAATACTCCCGTTTTCCTTTCGCCATCTGCTGCCCCGACATGACCGCTGCCAGTCATTAAAGCCCTCTGCACCATCTTTACACTGTTCGGTTTCCCCGTCTACATCCATAGCAGTAGGGGGTCCTCCTTCATGAGCGACGAACTGCGTCAATTCCTGCTCAGCAAGGGCATCGCCTCGAGCAGGACGACCAGTTACAACCCCAGGGGTAACGGACAGGTAGATAGGGAGAACGGAACGGTCTGGAACACCGTTCTACTGGCCCTACGGTCCAGAAGTCTCCCAGTTTCCCGTTGGCAGGAAGTTCTCCCGGATGCCCTTCACTCCATCGGGTCACTGCTGTGTACCACAACTAATCAAACACCTCACGAGCGCCTCCTTGTCTTCCCTAGGAAGTCCTCCCGGAACGTCACTCCCGACCTGGCTGGCAGCCCCGGAACCCATCTTGCTCCGAAACCATGTGCGGGCGCACAAATCGGACCCGTTGGTCGAGAGGGTTCATCTCCTCCATGCAAACACTCAATACGCCTACGTGGCATACCCCAATGGCCGACAGGACACGGTCTCCCTGCGGGACCGAGCGCCCGCCGGAGCTCCCCACACCTCCCCAACACCAATCACCCCCTCGCTCCAGCCGGCGCACCCCACAGCCGCTCCCTTCCCGGGTGGATCGGTCCTTCTCCCGTGCCCGCCCAGGAGTAGTGAAACAGGAACATCGCGACGCTCCCAGAGACGACAGTGCCCGAGCCAGCGCCTGCACCACCACCGGGACAGAGACAATCGGCAAGGATGACCAGGGCACCCATTCGACTCATCGAATCTGCGTGACAAAGCAAGATCTGTAAATAATTCAGTGGCCAAGGAAAAAGCAGCATTGTAAATAGTTAACAGTTGATATCGATGCATAGCCACTGTATTAAGGGAATCCCAGTACCGACCTTGTAAACCCCTACCTCCATACGACCCACCACCCCGCCGGGTTCTTTTTTAACAAGGGGTGAATGTGGTCGTATGTATTAGGGATATTACGGTACCCTGTGATGCCGAGAGGCTACTGGTGGACAGACAATGGGTCCTGATTGGATCTGCCGCCTACTGGATCCACCCAGTAAGGCAGAGTATAAGAACCCGGGTTCTCCCAGCAGCCGCATTCTGTAACCGAGCTGCTGGGTAACAAGTTTGTGTAATAAAGCCATCGATTGACTTCATCTCATCTCACCTCGTGAGTGATTGATTGTGCTACATGGTGATCCTCAGATTAAATCACCATCAATCAGCTCTCCCCCTCAAAGGGGAAATGGTCATCGTGGATTTTACCTTAGCGTGACATAAATAGCAATAGCGGGAGTCAGCTATATGGCCCTTTGGGCCTGCTCTGCCCTTCAATTAGATCATGACTAACCTTCGACATGTGTTGTCAAAGGGTTTGGGGGGGGATGGGGGGGGCGTTTGAGGGGAAAAGAGGTCAGCAGGAAGCAGCAAGGCTGGGGGGGGGGGGGGAGGAAAAGAGGGGGGGAGGAGGAGGTCGTGGCTCTCAGCAGGTTCCCCCCCTCCATAATGTCAGGTCAGTTTATCAGGCAATAGCTGCCTTTGAACGAGTCACTCCACCCTGCCCTTCCTCAGGATCCTGCAAGCAACTACAGGTTTGTTTGTCATGCTCGGTGCATGGCAAACCTCCTACGTGCTGCTGGGTGAATACCAGAGGTTGCAGGGTGGGTCTAATAAGTGGGCATTAATTGGGATGGAGGCAGGTAGACGGCAGAGTCCTCCACCCACATTCCTCCTGTCTGATTAAATGCCCGATTCCACCAAAATCACCATGGGAGAGGGTACTAAATTTCATCCAGTAACTTAGAAATATAGTAAACAGTGTGAAGACAGAGTTCAGGTGGACAAAAATGGATTGTTTCAATACCCATACATACGGCGGATGAAATTTAACATAGAGGCATGCAAAATGATCGAATTTTGGCAGGATGTATGAGGCGAGCCAACATAAAATTAATTATACAATTTGAAAAGAAAAGGGCTGCAAAAACAGAGAGACCTGGAGATGTACTTATGCAGGTCTTTGAAGGCGGCAGGTTGAGATGACTGTTACAAAAGCCTTGGCTTTGTAAATAGAACCATAGGATCTCCACAGCGCAGAATGAGGTCATTTGCCCCATCGGGTCTGCACTGATCATTTGAGAGAGCACCCTACCTTGGTGCACTCTCCTCAAACCCATAGCCCCACCTAACCTTCAGATACGAAGGGACAATTTAGCATGGCCAATCCACCTAACCTGCACATCTTTGGACTGGGTAAGAAAAGCAAAGAATGTTATGCTACACCTTTACAAATCACTAATTCAGCCCAAGTGGAACATTGTGGCCAATTCTCGGCACCACAATTTCGAAAGGATATCAAGACCTTCGATCAGGAGATTTATATTAAAGGTGCTAGGAACAAAAATCTTCAGTTGGTGGAGAGACTTGGGTTGTGTTCCTTAGCGCAGAGGATTAAAGGGAGATTTGACAGAAGTCTTCAAAATTTCGAGAGGTTTTGATACAATAAATAAGGATAAACTTTCCAATAACAGATGGGTCTATAACCAGGGGAAACAATATTTCAGGTAATTAGCCAGAATAACCAGAAAATGAGGAAATGTGGAGTGGTTATGATCGAGAATGCACTGCCTGAAAGCGAGGTGGAAGCAGATTCCAGAACATCTTCCAAAACAGAATTTAATAAAATACTTGAAAAGGAGAATTTTGCAGGACTGTAGGGAAAGAGTAAGGGAGTAGGACTAATTGAATAATTCTTCCAAAGGCACACTATGGCAACTGACCTCCTGCACGGTATCATTTTATTAGTCTATGAAAGGTTATTTTGACTGTGTGAATCCATTCTTTCACATCATAGGCAATGCCTATGGAACTTAAAAGCTCATAGATCATATATGGCATTGCTAAAGCAAAATTTCATATTTGTATCAAAGCCTGAAACTAGTATTGCATACAGGTGACTTCAGACACTATTTTTCTTAATAGCATTTAGAAACAAATGACTTTCACCAAGTTTAAATGCTGAATATGAAATCAGACATTGCCAAAAATTGGTTTCCCTGAGAATTTTCTAATGAATCAGTTGCTGAAACCCTCACATTATTTCCATAAACTCAAAATTTGGTTGTCAAGGTTGAAAGAGTTAAGTCGGAGAGACTTGCATTTAAATCGCAATTTAGAACAGAAGTAAACTGAACTCAAAATGGGTGGCTTGCTTTTGTTCACTCGGGGATTTGTGCAAGTATCAAGAGATGAAAGTTATGATGAATTTTTCAAACATCATTGGAACATTCCAATGATTTATTCAAATACCATGAAACCTTTTGAAAGTTCTATCTCAATCGAGTCACAGAACTATCACCCCAAAGTATTGTTTTGTGCGACAAAGATAACAGATTTTAAGAAGAATGGCCAATGTTTTGTTTTAAGAAGGATCTGAGAGGAAGAAAAGGGGGTGTAGCTGCAGAAGGCACTCTGAAATATGGGGTTCAGATGACTTGAGACATGGTTGCCCATGTAAAAAGGCCACACTTCATTCGAACTTCCTTTGACATTTTCTCATTCATTAACGCTGTCTCCTCAGTTTCTGTCCTTTTCTAACTCAAGTTTAAACACAACTTTAATCATATGTTTATCAATTAGTCATTTTACGATTCATACGCGCCAGATGGCTACGTCAGTATGCTCTCCCTTTTATCCTCACAGTTATGAATACTGAGAGGGAGTTGAGTGTCAGCGGTGGATGTAGGGTTGGAAGAGATCAGGGAGATAGCAAAGAAAAAGCTATGAAGGGATTTTGAAATTTTAAACTGGAGGACCAAGAGGATTCAACTCTGCAGATCGGGAGAATAGGATATAAGTTATGCTACATCCGTGGAAACTGGTGGTCAGGGTTGTTTCTGATGCTGAGGTTACAAATAGTCTCATTCAACTTGGCTGATGAAGGAATAAAATAGGTGGCAAGAGTACATAGCTTGTAATGATGGTAGTGGTGGTGGTGGTGGTGGTGGTGAGTTGCTGCTGTTGAAGACATTGGTTTCAATCTTCCCAATATTAACTGGAGAAAATATTTTATCCATATTTTCCTTGGCGAGAATGGATCACAAACTGTGCAATATTAACCCTTAGGATTGCAACTAACTGTTGTGTTCAAAATAAAACAAAACCTGGTATTTGAGTAATCATGTAATCCATTTATTCAGAGAATAATCAGAATTGTACTATTTTTACTACTTTGTAATATTCAGAATTGGAAAGGTACAGAGAATCATTTCTATAGGTGTCATGTGAAGGAAACCATGCATTAAAAATCGACAAAGGATCTTTAGTACTTAAAGGGTTCAAGAAAACAGTTCTATTTCAATATGCTTTTTTAAATTCCCTTCCTCGCATGAACACCATATTCCCTCGTATGCAGGTGATCCAGTTTGATCTCAGGTATTGTACCTGGAAATGAGACAAACCTCAAAAGGACACCATTAACGTTGTGCTTGGCTTGGCTAACAGCAGGTACTATAGGACCAGAGCATGACAGCTTTCTTGACCAAAACTTTAGATCTTGCATTTTTCTGCATGTTAATGGTGCTCAATAGTTATTCAAGAACTGGGGGATGTAGGCAAACTCTGATGAGAATACCACTGCTTCAATTAGCAGCCATCTCCTTCAGAATATCTTTACTTTCTTCTTTGGTTTCCATTTCAATTCTTTAAAAGTCAAGGGTGGGGAACACTCAGTTCACACAACATAGAAAATTTCATTCGTTTAAAATGGTATTTTGTTCAGCAAGAAAATCATCCGTTGATGAACTTCACAGCTTAACCTTCCTAACACAAATACGAAACCATGAGGATAGCATCATCATTTGACCAGGAATCTTGCCATTTTTGTTGACTGTGTAATATTGACCCACATTATTTATATCAACATACTGCCAGCAGTTATGTATACTCTGGTTTGCACCTTAGTCTATATTATGACTTACTGATGCAAGGGGAAGCTGAAGAAAAATACAAATGCTCAAGAACCTTTTGGTGAAATCATTGGTTCTTTGAACACTCTTTGCTAAACATCATCCAGATCTAACACATATTGAACTTGTCGATCAATAACTCCATTATCATTCAGTACATTCATTTCTCGTATCACACTTATTCATCCATAATACAGATTGGTGTGGTTATCAGGCATCAAAACGGACAGCCATTGCTGTGTTTTCTGGCACCGGTAAAGACTATTCTGCCCTGTGCCAGTATTTCTGTTCCACACTATTTTCATCTTACGTGCCATTTACTTCGTCTCACCCTATCAGCTTACCCTTCTATTATTGTTCCACCCTTGCACTTATCCAGCTTCCCCTTACGTTATTCATCTGAACCACTCCATGTGGTTGTCGGTTTTACATTCTCTTGGAGTGAAGAGTTTTCTCCTGAATTCTTTCCTGATTTTCTTCAGTGATTATCTTACAATTATGGCCCCTAGTTTTGCAATGTTAAGAATCGCTCCAGAAAGTATATAAAGAGGATATGTAATATAAACCGATCAGGCTGCAAACACCTCCTGGGAATGTGTCATTTTAAAAAAATGTTTCAATAATTTAGATACACACACACACACACACGCAGATATACATTTTAAAATGGTTACCTGAATGAGAGGAGTAACATTACTGTCAACACCACGAAAACAAAGGCAGCATTTTAAGATACAAACAAAGCATTTCAAATAATTTTGCTCTGTTCACTCAGTCTTCCCTTTCACTGACATTTTCTCATCTTCATTCTCCTCGACCCGTTTTCGCTATTTTAACTTTAACTAACATAACCTCGTCTGACATTTCGATTCATTAACTTCCCTTTCCAGCCTTAAGCACTGTTTTTAATTTGTGTGAGGTTCCAACATCTATTCTGGGAAAGGGTTTCACATCAGACAAGATCAACCGCTGAAAAGCACTTCAAAGGGGTTATTCCTTCAAGCAAACGCCATGAAAAATAATGAAGATGGTCAATTTCGTGTAGCAGATTTGACCAAGTTTGACGTGATCATGGACTGGAATGAAATAACCCTCACTGTGCTGTGTGGATGACCTCAATCTGAAGAAAAGCAACCCGCCTCTCGGAATTATCTCAAGAAACTACCTTGGGTGCTGGGATCATATAACCCCACAGAGTTTCACTCATATGGCATTTAATGTCATCTAAATCCTTGATTAGCACCTTACAATCACTGGCAAGAATCTTTGATGCCCTATCGGTATATTTTTGAAACATGTAAAACAGATATCACATCCAGGTTTATGAGGAAACGCATGCAAACCAAACACGCCATTGGCATCACCACTTACATTTTTATTCCCCTTCCAGTTAATTAAAGATAGATCCACACATATATGAATTTCATTTCATTATCCCTGCAAAACATTTCCCCTGCCCTTTAATCTCACATGTATTTCCATGTGACATACCTCTCTTCTCAAAATGCAGTGGACCATTACAATGACAAAGCCTTCCAAAGAGTCAAAGACAGCAAAGAGGATCTGAAAGAGGGCTGATCTTCGATCTGTGATGGCTAACACTGCAGACATCCAGGTCAACGCTAAAAGTGGTAGGACCACACAAGAGCTCCAAAGAGATGCCCTATTAATTGGGGGGGAAAAAAAAAGATATTAGAGAGAAAAATGAAATAGCTTATGTCTCTACCAGGTCAATGATATTGTTCAGCAAAGGCTTGGTTTAACACAAATCCAAATACAATAAAGCAGAAGTGCCAAACAAACAATTATTGTAATGTAATTAAACTCCCCATTATAATCAGGTAATGCTGAGGATTGTGTTGTTTACTATGTAAAAAAGGGAGCGACAGCACCACGCTAAACCGTTCAGACCTGCGACAAATATCTTTAGTGTCATTTCAGCTAAAAGATTTAGCTGATTCCATCAACAGAAAGCTCTGCTTATACCAAGTTCCATTTGAATAAATTAATTTTGGTCAGAAAGTCAATTTTTCCTCCAAATATCTAAATTCTGATGCAATATCATGCATTCTATGCTGAAAATACTAATGATACTTATAATAAGTGCTCCAGTAACATCTACAGCTTCATAAAGCAGCATAATCGTATTGCACTCAGTACACTTAAAAATACATTTTGAATAACTGGAGGGCATGTCATTAGCAGCAGTGAAATGATAAGGACATGGGAGGAGATTTGATTCATCAAATCCTTTTCCTCCATTTAACTTCCTGAGAAAATGCCCTGTGAAGATTTCTCTGCCCCTTCTTAAAGCGATCAAGTAAAACGTCAGCGTATCTACATAATCCTGTTCCACCCAATCACCTCCCAGAGGAACAAATGTGTGTATGTTTTTGGTACAAAGCCAGAAAATGCTGGAAAAAAACGCGGCAGGTCTGGCAGCATGCGTGGAGAGGGGAGCAAGAGTCTGTGTTTCAGGTTGATGACCTTTCAGGGGAGCTGGAGAAGGTAACGGGGAGGAGAGGAAGAGCAAACGGAAAGGTCTTTATGGGGTGGAAGGAAGGAGAGATGAAATGACAAATGGTTCACGGCAGCAGGAGGTGGTAAAGAGATATGTGAAGAAACAAAAGACAGACCAACAGGTGTGAATGGAAATAGAATTATTACCATCAGCAGCCATCCACAAAAAATGTGTACAGAGGCTATGATTTGAAGTTATGCCCAATGCTGAAACTTTGACTTTTGTTGGAGGCTGAGGACAGGTGGACTGCAGATACATTGAAAGGAGGTTCTGCAATGCAGCCAACCAATCTACATTTGGTTGCCTTTATTTTCCCCTCCATTCTTTTATGGGATGTGGGCATTGCTGGAAGTGCCAGGATTTGTCCTAAAATGTCTTTTGAGGGCAGTTAAGAGTCAACCAAGTTGCTGTGGGTCTGGAGTCACAAAGAGGCCAAACCAGGTAAGGACAGCAGATTTCCTTCCCCAAGGTGGGTTTTTAAGACAATCAATGATGGTTTCATGATCACCAAGAAGGAAACTGGCCTTCATTTCAGATTTTTGTTGTTGTTGATTAATTCATTGAATTTAAATTCCACCAGATGCCATGGTGGTATTTGAACCTGTGACCCCAGAGCATTAGTCTAGGCCTCTGGATTATTAGCTCAGTGACATTACCACTCCACCACTGCCTCCCCAGTGTGGTGGAGACTCCGTCGTGAGCAGTGAATACAGTACACTAAATTGACACCAGGACGGGAAAATTGCTAGTTCACCTGAAAAACTGTTTGGGGTCCCACAGTGGGAACACAGGAAGTAAAAGAGCCACCGTTGTATTTCCTGTGCTTGCATGGAAAGGTACGATGGGAATGGAACAGGATGTTGGGGAACCTGTATGTCATGCAGAGAACAGTCTCTTTGGAATGCAGAAGGGGGAGGAGAGGAGTTTGGTAGCGGCATAACACTGGAGGTAGCGGAAATGGGAGGAGACAATCTGTTGAATGTGGATGCTAGTAGGTAGAAGATGATAGGGGGAAGCTCTTCAGAGTTCTGGGTGGGAAAGGAAGGGGTAGGAGGCGAGGTGTGGGACATGGTGTGGACACGGCCGAAAACCCCATCAACCATGGTGGAAAGAATTCCTGTGTTGAGGAAAAAACAAGACATACCAGTTGCATTGGTGCAGAAGGTGGCATAGTCAAAACAGATGTGACAGAGACTGAAAAACTGGCAAAATGAAATAGTTTTCCAAGAGGAAGCCAGGTAGAAGGAAGTATAGTTAAAGAAGCTGCGTGGCATGATCAGTAGACTTGTAGTGAAATGAAATGAAATGAAAATGAAAATCGCTTATTGTCACAAGTAGGCTTCAAATGAAGTTACTGTGAAAAGCCCCTAGTCGCCACATTCCGGTGCCTGTTTGGGGAGGCTGGTACGGGAATTGAACCGTGCTGCTGGCCTGGTCTGCCTTCAAAGCCAGCGATTTAGCCCTGTGCTGAACAGCCCCAGGACAGGTGGGACATATGTTTAGCCAGTATCTCTGTATATATGTGTACAGGCGTGTAATCTATATGAGTTTGGTCATGATTGGAGTATCCCGGACAAGCCCTCCAATGCATTTGTGAGTGGCACGGTGGCACAGTGGTTAGCGTGATGCCTCACAGCTCCAGGACAAGGGTTCAATTTTGGTCTCGGGTAACTGTCTGTGTGGAGTTTGCACGTCCTTCTCGTGTCTACATGGGTTTCCTCCGGGTGCTCCGGTTTCCTCCCACAGTCCAAAGATGTACACATTAGGTGGATTGGCCATGCTAAATTGCCCCTTAGTGTCCAAAAAGGTGAGGTGGGGTTATTGGGTTACGGGGATAGGGTGGAGGTGTGGTAGGGTTCTCTTTCCAAGGGCAGGTGCAGACTCGATAAGCCGAATGGCCTCCTTCTGCACTGTAAATTCTATAATTCTATGATACATTGTCCAGTATGTTGTTTGCTTTTAATCACCTTTTCCCCCTACTTTTAGCCCATTCATATAGTTGCCGCCATCCCCCCTCAATCCCTCCTTATACCTCCAAAATTAACATTGTCACATCAATTATTCTGAAATTCATTTGCAAGTTACATACTCTTGCTGAATGTGTACTAATTTATTTTCCTTTTTGTCACAATATTTAGTGACAATCTAAATGGCATTTTCATTCCAGAGTCGGAATTGTTGATGTGAGCCGTGAGCTGCAAACATGGAACAGTAAACCAATTCATCTGACACTAGCACGAGGGAAAATGTTAAATCTATTATTCGGGACACAGCGATAGGGAACGTAGGAAGGCATAAGATTTGGCAGTCAGCACATCTTAATGAAAAGGAAAGCATGTTTGACAATTTGTAAGCATCTATGAGGTCGTAGGGTAGATAGAGGGAAACCAACGGATTTAGCATAATTGGATTTAAAAGCAAAAGTTTTGACAAGGTGCCACTCAAGAGCTTATTGCACAAAATTGGGGCTCATGGGATATGGGGTAATATATTAGTATGGTTAGAGGGTTGAGTAATGGATGGAAAGAAAAGTGGGAATAAATGCTTTATTTGGGTTGGCCGTAACTCGCGGGGTACTTCAAGGTTCAGTGCTTGCCTTTTGGGGTCTCAGGAACATGCATTCTATGGGCGCAATCTAACGGAAAAGTTTCTAAACGTAATTTGTGGCAGGTTTTGCTGGGAGTTTCTCACTGGCTCTGCTGGTGAGTTCCCCACCGCTATCTAACCACACGTAATCACTTTTTGGGACCCTGGGGAGTTTCTTTCTGGTCAAGCCCACACTGCGGAGATCAGTTCCTCAGAGTTTGGGCCACCATTTTGAAAGGCTATCCCTACCTAGTTGTGGGCTTGTCGGTGCCCTGCACGCCCCACCCATGGGTAATGTCACCCGCCACACACATGGGCACTTACCCCCCCCCCCTCAAATGCTGACACCCCCGCTATTGGCTCACTGAGGACCTCCCCCGTTTCAGGCCTTCCCACACACCCTTTCAGGTCCCACATTTCAGGATCCTGAAACAGGTGGGTCCTCGCCTCCAACGCCCCACCCAAACTTCCAGAGGCCCCTTCCATCATTCAGAGCCCCTTCCACCCTGCTTTCATGGGCATGGCCCTCCTCAGGCCCTGAACTTGGCAGTGCCAGCCTGTCACCCACGCACCCTGGCACTGCCACCTTGTCCAGCTTTGCGATGCCAACAGGGCACCTTGGCAATGCCAGAGTGGCAGTGCCAAGATGCCAATCTGGCAGTACCAAGGTGTCCATATTCAAGGAGGAGGGCCAAGGGACCACCCTGCCATGTTCCTGACCACGAGGGGCCTCCGATGGCCCGGGAGACCTCCCGAGTGCTGTTCCTCCTGGTCCACGTTTGTGTGGACCAGTACTGAATGGCATCTGGCTGGGGACTCCCTGGGAAGGCTGGTAGATGCTGGGAGCCTGATAGATCCTAGGTCACCAAGCCTAAACAGCTTTTAAACATACTTTGCGAGGCTCGGTCCCACGGGATCCTGATCATGATGCCTGGGTAGATCTCCCGAGGTATACTGGCTTTAGGAAGTACAGGCTGTGACGCGATCCCATTCGGGCGCAACGTGGCTGGTAGATTGCGCCATAAATCAATGACTTCGATAAGAGAAGTGCAATATACTTAGTTTTGCTGAAGATAAAAAGTTAGGTTGGAAAGTAAGCCGTGAGAATACAAAAAGAGATTGCACAGAGAGATAGATAAATTAAATGAGTGCACAAGAATGCGTCAAATGGAATATAGTATGGAAAAGTAGAAACATAGAAGCATAGTTGTCAACTTTTCCATGAGAAATGGAAAAAGCAAAATATTTTTTATACGGTGAAAGATTGGAACATTTTAGTCATTAAAGAAACCCAAGTGCTCTTGTATGTGAATCACACAACGTTATCGTGTGGCTACATCAAGCAATTAGGAGAAATGATACACTAACATTTATCACAAAGGATTCAGAGTATACCAGCCTGTTTTTAACTCATTCAAAGCTTATTCATTTACACGTAGTTAAATTTGGGCTCTTTCAGAGTGAAGTCTGACTGCAACTATCTCAGGCCTTGCTGACGCCATGCCTAGAATACTATACGTGATTTAATGGTCTCGTTGTCCAGGCCGTTAAATCGCTGGAGAGGCCAAAATCGAGAACCACGCCATGCGCCGATCTGTTGCCATCTAACCGATCAGGATCCCGCCATAACGTGGCTAGAAATCAATAATCACCACTTAAGCCCAAACTCCATACAATTAATGGGAACAAACCCCTATCTAACAGCCTCCCGTGATGGAATGGCCTCCCCAACACTGACGCCAATTAGTACTCCTTTTTAAAAACATGAAACTGGTGGAAGGGTTGCTACGGGACCAGAGGAGGTGAGTAGCCATCTTTGCTCACAGGCAAAGAGCCTGGAAGCACTGGGGCTGCTATCCTGGTGCTGGAAGGGGGAGGGGAAGCCACTGAGGGAGCAGCCTTGGTCTGGCTGGGCTGCCATTGGTTGGGGGGGGGGGGGGGGTTGTGGAGATGTGGACGTGCCAATCCATGACCTAGGGGGGTAGAGGGATAGAGATGGGTTTCTCAGTGCCCACGGGTCCACCATGCCAACCCCTGGACCTTGTGGTCCCGTTCTGGGGTAACCCCAGCCCCTGCCCACATGCCCCACAGGCCACCAATAACTCCCACGGACCATGGAGGCCTCGGGCGACGCAGCTGAAGGCTATTGCTCATACGGAATTGGCAATCGTAGTTAAGTGAGCATTTCACACATTCACCAAGTGAATCCTCGTGGGTACGTGTATCACAGGAAGGTCAAGGGGCCGATGTTGGGCGTAATTCTCCGTAAAAACTTCTAAGTGTGAATGCGAACGGGAATTGTTGCGAGCTTCCCGGCGCTCGGCCCAGCGAGGCTGACAACGCAATTCAACGTTGATTGGTCTACTTAACAAGGCCTCACAGGCTTCTCGTCGCAAGTGATGTTGCGCGTGTGGTGTTGCCTCCCGCAGTGTTCAAGCGCCGTGTCCAGGAATCAGGGTGTGATTGGGATCTTAGGCAATGACACCCACATGCTACCTGGCCTGCCCATCCATTGGAATCCACTTGGCAAGTGTGAAGTGCTCACTTAACCATGATTGCCAATTCAGCAATAATTTAATAATCTTTATTGTCACAAGTAGGTTTATATTAACACTGCAATGAAGTTACTGTGAAAAGCCCCTAGTCGCCACATCCGGCGCCTGTTCGGGTACACAGAGGGAGGATTCAGAATGTCCAATTCACTGAACAAGCATGTCTTTCGGGACTCGTGGGATGGAACCAAAGGCCCCTGAGGAAACCCACGCAGACATAGGGAGAACGTGCAGACTCCACAGACAGTGAGCCAAGCCAGGAATTGAACCTGGGACCCTGGCGCTGTGAAGCAACAGTGCTAACCACCGTGCTACCGTGCAACCTTCAGCCGTGCAGCCAGAGGCCTCAGCAGTCGATGGGGGTTATGGGTGGTTGTTGGGGCAGACGGTGGTGTTGCCCCCGGAACGGGTACATATGATCTACGGGTTGGCATGGTGGTGCCATGAGCGGTTGCCCCCCGGTTGCCCCCAAAGCTCACCCCCAACCCCCATGGTGGCCACCCCTGCGAAGGTCTCCCATCCCGCACCAAACACTGGGGTGACAAGCCCAGCACCCCCAGGCAACTTGCCTGAGAGCAACGATGGCTACTCACCTCCTCAGTACCCACAGAAGCCGAGTGTGAGCACTTCCTGGGGAGGCCGCTGAATGACAGGGGGCCGTTGGATATGGGGTAGCTCTCGTTAATTGTATGGCAATGAGGCTTAAGTGGTTGTAATTGATTTCTCGCCCCACTATGGCGAGATCCCGATTTTGTCGACGGGAACGGACGGCTGCATCACAAACTGTTTGGCAACTGCCGCGGATCTCGTTTTTGGCCTCTCCCACTATTCACCGGCCTCGTTATGCTTGAGCGAGAGCGTATCGAGGCCGGAGAATTGGGCTCGTCATTTTTGCAAAACAAATTGACAAACAACTTGTGACAATTCATAGTCCATGATGTACATCTTCCTTGCCACAAGCCACAGTTTGATTTGTATATATGAATTTGTATTTGTATGTGATTTTGTTCCCCGCCAAATTTGTTAGCAGTGTTAATGTACAGGCAGATAAAAATCAAATGGGTTAGAGGTGTACTTTTATCCTGTTAGGATGCAGTTACTCAAGATCTCTATCATTAACGCTAGTCAACAGGCACAGGCTGAAGAATGAATAATTTAAACACCTCTGGGGATGTCCCTGTGCCACTAGAGAACCTGCCTTGTTGCAGGATGAAAACAGCATATTGCCAGATCAGAGAACAAAGGTTCCCTGGACTCCTCAAAATACTTCACTGTACAAGAAACTTTTGCTAAGGGCTACATTGAAATCTCTACAAACTTTTTTCTTCAATATTTACCAAGATCCCAGGGTGCATCCTTCTTTCAACTTCTGAGGACCTGCATTTCGTCCCTTTAAGTGACAGGGACATTCAATCTCCCAAAGTCAAAGCTCCTCTCGGGCCCACCCCCTCTGATGCCAATAGAATTTTTTAATGTGCCTGGTGTTTTAAATGCCAACAAATATCTTAGGAAATTCCAACTTTAGGCCAGTCTCGAGTTATAGCATTCTGGTTGGACCATACATTATCACTGCACGGGTATTTTCAACACAAAGCTCCTCTTTATTAAGGAACAACTCCTCCCACTCCAGTATTAGTACCTTAAATAGGGCTGCTGAAAGATTTGTGATAAACTGGGAATTTATCCACTTGGAACCATAGGAATTTTAAGGATAAGAAAACAACAACTCTTAGGTTCAACTAAAGGAATGTAGTAATAGGGATGGTTGTAATGAAAACTAAAGGAATGTAGTAATAGGGGTGGTTGTAATGAGGTTTGATGGTTTTTTTATTTACCAAATAATATCCCTCAGGCTATTCAATGAACCTTGAACCGCAGCACTCATGCTCCCTCTAATTACTGCATAATGTGCATGGCTGCTTTGTTACGCATTCACACATCTTAAAGTGAATATTGCTTGGACACAGCCTATGTGCTCCCATCATGGCACATTTGAAAGATTATCATAGAATTTACAGTGCATAAGGAGGCCATTCGGCCCATCGAGTCCGCACCGGCTCTTGGAAAGAGCACCCTACCCAAGGTCAACACCTCCACCCTATCCCCATAACCCAGCAACCCCACCCAACACGAAGGGCAATTTTGGACACTAAGGGCAATTTATCATGGCCAATCCACCTAACCTGCACATCTTTGGACTGTGGGAGGAAACCGGAGCACCCGGAGGAAACCCACGCACACACGGGGAGGATGTGCAGACTCCGCACAGGCAGTGACCCAAGCCGGAATCGAACCTGGGACCCTGGAGCTGTGAAGCAATTGTGCTATCCACAATGCTACCGTGCTGCCCCTCAACTGCTCCACACACACGAGGCTCAAGAGGTTAGCACCATTGCTTCTGAGTCAGAAGATTACTGGTTCAAGTCTTGCTCTAGGTACTGGAATACAAAAATCGATTCCAGTGCAGTACTGAGAAAATATTTCACTGTTAGAGGTGTCAGCTTTGGTTGTGACGCAAAGCTCTTTCAGTTGACCTAAAACATCTCACTGCACCATTTTGAAGAAGTGGGGAGCTTCCTGTCACAGAATTACAGAATGATACAGCACAGAAGAGGCCCTTCGGCCCATCGAATCTGCACCGACACATAGAAATACCTGACCTGTCTACCCAATCCCATTTTCCAGCACTTGGCCCATAGCATTGAATGTTATGAGGTGCCAAGTGCTCATCCAGGTACTTTTTAAAGAATGTGGGGAACCCACCTCTACCACCCTCCCAGACAGTGCATTCCAGACTGTCACCACCCTCGGGGTGAAGACGATTTTCCTCAAATCCCCCCTAAACCTCCAGCCCCTCACCTTGAACTTGTGTCCCCTCATAACTGGCACTTCAACTAAGGGGAACAGCTGCTCCCTATCCACCCTGTCCATGCCCCTCACAATCTTGTACACCTGGATTAGGTGACCTTGGTGACCTGATCAATATTCAGCCCTCAATCAACATTACAAAACAAAAATGATCTGGTCATTATCATGCTGCTGTTTGTGGCAGCTTGCTGCGCTATAATTAGAATTCATGTCTCCTGTGTTAGAACAGAGACATCACTTAAAAGCAAGTACTTATTGACAGCAAAATGCTTGAGGAAATGCTGTGGTGTGAAAGGCACTATGTAAATTCAAATCTTTTCAAATTTCTTCCACTGCAGCAAATTATGCAGAGAAACTATTCAATGGTTAATGGCATCACAATAGTCAGAGGGCTTCAAAGCGGAGCTTTACATCAATAAGTCTATTATTTTTTTCAAGGCTGATTGGTTATATTTTCTTGACATACCAATCTATTAAGTGCCTGCAAACTGCAAAGATAAATTACCAAAAGTCTTGACAGAGAGGAGAGAAACAAGTTACCATCACAAGTATGCAGTAACTGCATATGACAGCGAGTCCAATGATAGCTGTAATGATCTTCCGTGTGCATGCCCAGCGAGAACACGTTTTGACGAGTGTGCATCCACAGATATTATACAGCTACTCAATCAAAAAAAGCTGTGATGAGCAGGTTTGCTCGGATGCAATGATCCTTTAACCTGCATGGTCAAAAATTATATTTGACGGACTTCTGGAAAAGAAATTATGCCAGAAGTTGCCAAGCTGTCTTGTGCACTGTACATCTGTCAAATTGATCCCCTTCATTTAGTTTGGCACAACTAAGGAATGCCTGTTCATGGGGATTTTAAGACTGACCAGGTCATATGTCCGGAGACAACATGAAATATTTTTGCTGATCAATATAAGAACTTACAGGAACCAGAATGAGTCCTAAAGCCCAATCTGAATATTGCTTTTGTGCATCCATCAACCTAACAGATTTGCCTGGTTGGTATTGCCAGGCTGGCAACACTGCCAAGGGTCAGGGTCTGAGGGGGGCCGTGCTCAGGAAAGGAGGGTTGGGGGTAAGAAAGGTGGGGAGGTGAAGGAAGGGTATGAAGGGTGGGGGTCCTGGTGGGGTGGCCCGAAACAGAGCATGGGATGACCTGAAAAGGGGGTGCCCTTAGCGACTCCATAATGGGATGTCCTCACTTGTGGGTGTGTGGGGTAATGCCCATGTGTGTGGAGGGTGACATTGCCCATGGGTGGAGAGTGTGGGGGACCCTCAATCCCATCTAGAGATCGGGGCACTCTTTCAAAATGAAGGCCCGATCTCAGAGGAGCCGCTTTGGCCGGCGAGTTCAGCTCTCCAGTAATGGAAAAGAGTGTTGGCTCGACCAGGGAGAAACTCCCAGAGCCCAATAAAGTGACTAAAGTGTGGTTAGATAGCGGTGGGGAACTCGTTGACAGAGCCGGGGCGGGGGGGGGGGGTTTGAGTTAGGATACTCACAGCAAAACCCGCACAAATGATACTTAGAAACTTTTCCGTCAGATTGTGTTCAAATCCCACTCCAGGAAGGAGCATTCACGATGTGGCTCACTCCGCACCTTTCCTACACTTCCCTTTGATTTCCCAAAACGAAAAATTATGCTTTATTGTGGAAATGAACATGCTTAAATGGAAAAGGGGAGCAATTAAAAACTTACACAAATTAAAAATGTAGTAGTTGTAAATGGAGGCCAACTCGTGGCTTGGTAATTAACGCCGGAGAATTGAATATGGGTTACAAAATGTTTAAGAATCACTGCACTACACAAAGAGGAGTCAATACGGCATTAGAATGTAAAATGTTAACATTAGGAGGGTATTGAACGGGATTATGGTACCGGCGGAGGGGAAGGAAACAGGTGGTTGTGGCATTGGACGCCAAGAAAGCATTTGACTGGGTAGAATGGGGGTACTTGATGGCAGTTCTAGAGCTGTTTGGAATTGGACCCAGATTTGTGGACTGGGTAAAGCTATTATATAAGGAGCCGAGTGCCAGCGTCCACACAAATAACAACTGCTCTTAATACTTTCCTCTCCACCGTGGGACTAGGCTGGGATGTCCTATGTCCCCCCTGCTGTTTGCACTTGCAATTGAGCCATTGGCCATCGCATTAAGAAAAAGTTTGGGGATATGGAAAGGGATAGTGTGTGTGTGTGTGTGTGTGGGGGGGGGGTGGGGGGGGGGGGGGCGGAGAGCATAGGGTGTCCTTATATGCCGATGACTTGTACGTGTCGGAACCAAGTGGGTCAATAGGGGGAATACTGGAGCTGCTTCGGGTGTTTGGGTCTTTCTCAGGGTACAAATTAAATCTGGACAAGAGTGAATATTTTGTGCTGTCTCGGCCAGGGGTGGGGCAGGGGTGGGGGGGGGGGGGGGCTGCTATTCCGTAAGGCAGGGACTTACTTTGGATACCTGGGGGTGCAGGTTGCCAGAGATTGGGGGCGGGCTCCGTAGGTACAACATTTCTAGTTTGGTGGGGAGAGTAAAAGCTGATCTGGCAAGGTGGGATGGTCTCCCTCGGTCATTGGCGGGTCGGATACAGGCGGTTAAAATTAATGTGCTGCCGTGATCCCTGTTTATTTTTCAATGCCTGCCGATTTTCCTGCCAAAGGCATTTTTTTAAAGAGAGATTGAAGGGATGATTCCCTCGTTCATATGGGGAGGGAAGATGGCCAGAATCTACAGAGAGGAAGGCAGGCAGGGGGTTTGGGTCTTCCAAACCAGATGTATTATTACTGGGCGGCGAATGTGGAGAAGGTACGGAGCTGGGTCAGAGGGGTTGATTCCCAATGGGCCAGAATGGAGGAGAGTTTGTGTAGGGTGCCGGGATTGGAGGCGCTAGCGACAGCGCCGCTCCCGATGGCCCCGGGGAAATACTCAGGGAGTCCGGTTGTAATAGCTTTGTTGAGAATTTGGAGGCACTTTCGATAGCACTTTGGGTTGGGGGCAGGGCCAAGGGAAATGCCGATTCGGGTGAGCCATAGATCTGAACCAGGGAAGTGGGATGGAAATGTTCGGAGGTGGGAGGAGAAAGGAATTAGAACACTAAAAGATTTATTTCTTGGGGGTCGTTTTGCAGGATTTAAGGGCTGGGAGCGAAGTATGGGGTGGAGTAGGGGGAAACATTTAGATACATGCAGGTTCGAGACATTGCCAGAAAGGAGATACAGAGCTTCCCAGTAGAGCCGGCTTCCACATTGTTGGAGGAGGTGCTGACAACAGGGGGACTGGAGAAGGGGGTAGTATTGGCGGTTTGCGGGGCTATTTTGGAGGAGGAGAAGGCGCCACTAGAAGGGATCAAGGCAAAGTGGGAGGAAGAGTTGGGAGAGGGTATGGAGGAGTGGTTCTGGTGTGAGGTCCTCCGGAGGGTGAACGCCTCCACCTCATGTGCGAGGTTGGGGCTGATACAACTGAAGGTGGTGTATAGAGCGCACCTTATAAGGGCAAGGATGAGCTGGCTCTTTGAGGGGGGTAGAAGATGTGTGTGAACGTAGCGGGGGAGGCCCCGCAAACTACATTCATATGTTTTGGTCCTGTCCAAAGCTGGAAGATTACTGGAAGGAAGTGTTTAGGGTAATCACTAAAGTGGTGCACGTGAAACTGGACCCGGGCCCGAGGGCGGCCATATTCGGGGTGTTGGACCAGCCAGGGTTGGAAACGGGCGCGGAGGCAGATGTTGTAGCCTTCGCCTCGTTGATCGCCCAAAGGCGGATCCTGTTCGGGTGGCGATCAACCTCTCCACCCTGTGCCCTGGCTGTCATGATATGCACTCATGCACAGAATGAGATACAGACAGGCAGTGACAGACACCCAGTACAGCCAATCAACACCCAGGACAGAGCACAACCATTCATCAGGCAGAACACTAGAGGGGGGTTTCCCACTATAAAACGAGGCATCAGCACTCTGCCTCTTTCCACTGGTGACAACTGTAGTGACAGTCAGGGTGTATATATCAGTTAGCACCTTCTACACGTGGCTCAGAGCTAGTCTGGTCTAGTTAGTTATAGTTAGCACACTTAGATTAGTAGAGTGTCAACCCACAGCAAGCTGTGTGCACTGCTCCAGAAGTTCAATAAAATGTATTGAACTAACGTCTAAGTTTGGTGTCTACTTTACAGTACAACTGCATCCAGTTGCAGTCCGTGTTACCCCAGGGTGAATAACACGACATGGTACGAGTAGTCTACTCTATCTAAGTGGATTACCTCGAGTGATTCAGTGATGACCAGCGAGTGCCTTCTAGCGGCATGGAGAAGATCCAGGCCCCTCGACAGCTACGGATCTCCGGCCATCTCGACGCCAACTGGCGGGTCTTCAAGCAGAGGTTCCTTCTCTACATCGAGGCCTCGGGCCTCAAGGACGCGTCCGATGCCAGAAAAATCGCGCTGCTCCGATCAACTGTGGGGGACCAAGCCATCCAAATTTTCAACTCGCTCACTTTTGCCGACGGCGAGGACAAGACCAAATTCAAGACCGTTTTAGCTAAATTCGACTGTCACTGTGAAGTCGAAACGAACGAGAGCTTTGAGCGCTCTATGTCTTCCAGCAACGCCTTCAGGGTAAGGATGAACCTTTCCAATCCTTTATAACTCATCTCCATATATTAGCGCAGTCCTGCAACTATGGTGACACCGCTGATTCCCTCATCAGGGCTCAGATCGCGTTTGGGGTCCACTCCGACTCTTTGCGGGAGCAGCTCCTCAAAATTAAAAACATGACCCTGCCAGTCGCAATCGAGACGTGTAAAGTGCATGAACAGGTGAGAAATCGGTACTCCTGTTTCAAATTGGCAGAACAGGAACAACTTGACTCCCACAAGGCAGAGAGTGTACAGGCCATCGCCCGGATGCGGTGCCTCAGTATCGATGAAGGCAGCCATTTTATGCGCTTTTCCTGGGGTGCCACGCATGCGCTCCACGAACGGGAGAACGAAGCGGCCAAAGACCAAACTGCGCAAGTGCGAACATCGGCTAACCGCACTGCGCATGTGCGACGACGCACAGAGCGTAACGACGTCAACATCATGATGTGCCCGAACTGTGGCACCGCCCACTTAAAGCAGCAATGCCCTGCAAAAGGCAGGCGATGTTTAAATTGTGGGAAGCCTGGACATTATGCAGCCTTGTGCAGGTCTGCACCACCGGTCAAGGGCCAGCGATCCCATTTCCAATGCAAACGCGTTCGATGTGTACATCAACGTCTACTGGATTCTGAACCTGGTAGCACTACGGATCCAGAGGACGACTGCCTGGTGTCCCCATATCATGTGGGCATCATCACTACATGTGAATATGTCTCCTCAAATTCAGCAAGACGCCTATCTATCCTCAATGTGGATTCTGCGGACGAATGGCGTGCTGTCATTTAAAAAAATATATATATTTATTAAAGTTTTTTAACACAATTTTTCTCCCTTACAAACAATAACCCCTCGTAACAAAAAAACAACAAGAAATTGCGCAGAGCAAGATATATACATGGCAAAATGATATATTTACACAGCTTTGTACACTGGCCCTCACCCGTACGTGCCAGTTTCCCCAACCCTTCATGTTATCTCGTGTGTCATCCACCCTCCCAGGCAGTCCCCCCTCCCCCCCCCCCCTTCCCAGGACGTCCCCTCCACCCCCCACCCCCCCCCCAAGGTTGCTGTTGCTGCTGACCGACCTTCCTCTAACGCTCCGCAAGATAGTCTAGGAACGGTTGCCACCGCCTGTAGAACCCCTGCGCAGACCCTCTCAAGGTGAAGTTAATCCTCTCCAACTTTATGAACCCAGCCATATCATTTATCCAGGCCTCCAGGCTGGGGGGCTTCGCCTCCTTCCACATTAGCAAGATCCTTTGCCGGGCTACTAGGGACGCAAAGGCCAGAATGCCGGCCTCTTTCGCCTCCTGCACTCCCGGTTCGTCCACTACTCCAAATATTGCTAGCCCCCAGCTTGGCTTGACCCAGACTTTCACCACCTGAGATATTGCTCCCGCCACTCCTCTCCAGAACCCCTCCAGTGCCAGGCATGACCAAAACATATGGACATGGTTAGCCGGGCTCCCTGAGCACCTTCCACATCTGTCCTCTACCCCAAAGAACCTACTCAACCTCGCCCCCGTCAAGTGCGCTCTGTGGACCACCTTAAATTGTATCAGGCTGAGCCTGGCACACGAGGAGGAGGAATTAACCCTACCTAGGCCATCAGCCCACAGACCTTCCTCGATCTCCTCCCCCAGCTCCTCCTTCCATTTACCCTTCAACTCTTCTACCAGCGCTTCCCCCTCTTCTTTCAACTCCTGGTGTATTTCCGACACCTTGCCCTCCCCAACCCATACACCCGAGATCACCCTATCTTGAACTTCTTGTGCCGGGAGCAACGGGAATTCCTTCACCTGTCGCCTCACAAAAACCCTCACCTGCATATATCTAAAGGCATTTCCCGGGGGTAACTCGAACTTCTCCTCCAGTGCCCCTAGGCTCGCAAACGTCCCGTCGATGAACAGGTCCCCCATTCTTCCAATCCCGCCCGATGCCAGGAATGGCGTGCTGTCATACACGTTAACCAATGCAGCATCCAGTTCAAGCTGGACACTGGTGCTTCAGCCAATCTCATCTTTCAAGCTGATTTTGACTGCATTAAAAAGCAACCCAAAATTCTTCCGCCAGCTCCTTGATTATAATGGCAATGCCATAACTGCATTAGGATCTTGTCATCTGTTTGTCTCCAACAAGACCATCAATGCCACACTGCGATTCAAAATCGTCAAGCCTGACAAGGCATCCCTGCTTGGTGCCCATGCATGCAAGCTACTCAACATCATACAGTGAGTCCATGCCATGTCCTCTTCCAATGTGGATCTTCAGGCTGACATTGATGACATGCTGGCGCAATTCCCGGATGTGTTTAGTGGAATGGGTACGCTGCCAAAGATTTTACTCAGGTCTGATGCCACGCCTGTAATCCATGCACCACGCCGGGTGCCGGCTCCTCTGAAGGAACATTTAAAGGCACAGCTGCAGGAGCTCCAAGCCCAGGGCATAATCTCTAAAGTGACGGAACCGACTGACTGGGTCAGCTCAATGGGCTGTGTGAAGAAGCCCTCAGGAGAGTTGCGGATATGCATAGATCCCAAAGATCTTAACCGAAACATAATGCGGGAACACTACCCGATCCCGAAGCGGGAGGAACTGACCAGTGAGATGGCACACGCCAAATTCTTCACGAAGCTAGATGCATAGCGTGGTTTTTGACAGATCCAACTGGACGAGTCCAGCAGGAAGCTCTGCACGTTCAATACGCCTTTTGGCAGGTACAATTATAACCGGATGCCGTTCGGCATTGTTTCAGCCTCTGAAATCTTCCACAGGATCATGGAGCAGATGATGGAGGGCATTGAGGGTGTGCGTGTCTATGTCGATGATGTAATCATATGGTCCACGACCCCCGAGGAACACATATCTCGTCTCAAACAAGACTTTCGACGTGTCCATGCAATCGGCCTCAAGCTGAACAAGGCCAAGTGCTCCTTTGGCATGTCACCCATCAAGTTCTTGGGTGACCAGGTATCCCAGCAGGGTGTGCAACCAGATTTGGAGAAAGTCAAGGCCATTAATGCCATGAAGACCCCGGAAGACAAAAGGCGGTATTACGCTTCCTCGGTATAGTAAACTTCTTGGGAAAGTTCATTCCCAACCTGGCATCACACACCACGGCTCTCAGGCATCTGGTGAAGAAGTCCACTGCATTCCAGTGGCTACCTACACATCAAGTAGAGTGGCTCGAGCTAAACACAAAGCTAACCACTGCTCCGGTAATAGCGTTTATTCAGCCGGACAGGGAGACAAAAACCTCCACGGACGCAAGCCAGGATGGCATTGGTGTGGTGCTCCTCCAGAAGGATGACTCCTAGTCCTGGGATCCAGTGGCTTATGTGTCAAGGGCCATGACTCCTACTGAACAGATTTATGCCCAGATAGAAAAAGAGTGCCTGAGCCTCCTAACCGGCATTGTAAAGTTCCATGACTACATCTACGGTCTACCAACCTTCACAGTGGAGACTGACCACAGACCCTTGGTCCATATCATTCATAAGGACTTGACTGACATGACGCCCAGGCTTCAGCGCATTCTCCTTCGACTCCGCAGGTACGATTTTGAGTTAGTATACACTCCAGGGAAGGAGCTGATAATTGCAGATGCCCTGTCCCGCTCCATCACCTCGCCCTGTGAACAGGTTGACTTAATCCGCCAAATTGAGGCGCAGGTGCAGCTGTGTGCCGGCAACCTCCTGGTCTCAGATGAAAGAGTGATCAACATTCGAGAAGAGACTGCCAAGGACCCTCTTCTGCAGCATGTAATGCACCACCTCGCAAATGGTTGGCAAAAAGGGCAATGCCCTCAGTTCTTTAATGTCAAGGACGACCTGTCGTTGAGGGGATCCTCCTCAAGCTGGATTGTGTCGTTATACCTCGCAGCCTGCAGAGCTTAGTGCTCAAACAAATCCACGAGGGACACCTCGGTGTCGAAAAGTGTAGACGCAGGGCCCAGCAGGCTGTCTATTGGCCTGGAATCAACCAGGACATGTCTAACATGGTCATCAATTATGCAACCTGCCAGCGCTTCCAGCCTGCTCAGGAGAAAGAAACACTCCAGCAACACGAGATTGTGACCTCTCCGTGGTCCAAGGTGGGAATCGACCTTTTTCACGCCAATGAGCGTGACTACGTGCTCACCATAGATTACTTCTCAAATTACCCAGAGGTTGTGAGGCTGTCTGACCTCACATCAAGGACAGTCATCAAGACCTGCAAGCAGACATTTGCCAAGCATGGTATTCCACTCACTGTCATGAGGGACAATGGTCCCTGCTTCCACAGCCAAGAGTGGTCCAATTTCACCAAGTCGGACCAATTCAAACACATTACCTCAAGCCCACACTACCCGCAGTCCAACGGTAAGGTCGAGAAAGGGGTCCATATAGTGAAGCAACTGCTCTGCAAGGCTGCGGACTCTGCTTCTGACTTCAACCTTGCGCTGTTGGCGTACACGGCAATCCCTCTGTCCACCGGTATGTCTCCGGCACAACTCCTTATGAATAGAGAACTACGGACGACTGTTCCGGCCATACACTTACCAGACCTGGATCACCTCCCAGTGCTGCAAAAGGTGCAGCAACTGGCAAAAGCTGACGTACGGTGCTCATGCTACCAATTTGCCTGTGCCATCTCTGGAAGATGCTGTTCGCATCAAGCTACCTGATGGAGGCTGGTCAGCCCCAGCTGTTGTTGTTCGACAGGCTGCTCCCAGATTGTTTGTGGTTCGTATGGCTGATGGCTCCATTGGCAGGCACAACAGAAGGGCACTATGCAAACTTGCCTGTGCACCACCAAATCTCACCTTTCCAGATGTTGTTATGCCTCCTCCGGATACCTTGCACCACGAGGCCACCAATCTGGCAGCAATCCTGCCTGTCAAGGCGTCGTCGTCCTCACCTCCAGGTCGACAAGGCTCCGACGCCTGCCCCAAAGATTGGACTTATAGACATTTATCTTGTAAATATTGTTCTGTATCTGCACGCTAGACACCTTTCATGTACA
Organism: Scyliorhinus torazame; assembly: GCF_047496885.1. NCBI lineage: Eukaryota > Metazoa > Chordata > Chondrichthyes > Carcharhiniformes > Scyliorhinidae > Scyliorhinus > Scyliorhinus torazame. Next base: position 210,303,910 of record NC_092717.1, read on the forward strand.
TAGTCATTCACTCGCCATTTAATGTAAATAGTTATACATGTACATACAGTCGCATATGCTCTAAGCAACCGCCAAATTTTTAAAAAAAAAGGGGGGGGGGGGAGTCATGATATGCACTCATGCACATAATGAGATATAGACAGGCAGTGACAGACACCCAGTACAGCCAATCAACACACAGGACAGAATACAATCAATCACCAGGCAGAACACTAGAGGGGAGTTTCCCACTATAAAACACATGAGGCATCAGCGCTCTGCCTCTTTCCACTGGTGACAACTGTAGTGACAGTCAGGGTGTATATATCAGTTAGCACCTTCTACACGTGGCTCAGAGCTAGTCTGGTCTAGTTAGTTATAGTTAGCACACTTAGATTAGTAGAGTGTCAACCCACAGCAAGCTGTGTGCACTGCTCCAGAAGTTCAATAAAACGTATTGAACTAACGTCTAAGTTTGGTGTCTACTTTACAGTACAACTGCATCCAGTTGCAGTCCGTGTTACCCCAGAATGAATAACATGACACTGGCATAGTGGGACGACACGCTGGAATTCTTAACGCTTGAAAAGGTAAATTTGAACTGAGGGAAAGGATGGAGGGGTTCTACAATTCATGGGCATTATTCATTATGCACTTTCGAGAATTGGATCACATCGAACATTAGGGGGGTTGGGGTCTGGGAGGGTTGGAGGGAGGGGGGGCTGTGTGTGTTAATGGTGACTTTGGGTGATTCCTGATTCCTATTTGTCATTTGTTTATGTTAACATGCGGGCCAATGTCTGGGGTTTGGTGGGAGGATGGGATCGTTGTTATTGATATGGTGATTGACATTACATTCGTTACTGATTATTGTTTATTGTTGGGTGTAAATTTGGGAGAAAATGTGAAAAAGGAGAATTAAAAAAATTTAAACAAAAAAAAAAGTAAAATGTTGGCCACATTACAATCCTCCTTCTGGTGGGAATTTTAACAGGTGCAAATTCCTCCCCACCGGGGCCAGACCATGATTTTTTGTAAAGATTTAAGGGAACAGATTCAAGACCAGATGCTTTACCAGTGGCAAATTAGACAACACTAATCTACTTATCAATTTTGACACTAATTTATATGGATCAAGTATAAATCAACATTATATGAAAGATTGAAAAGTTAAAAATATGCCGCAACCTTTTATTGAACTTGGGTGTACGACTGCATACAACTCATAACAGAAGTGTCAAAGCACAGTTGTCCTTCTAAACGATGCATGAACCTTCTCAGATATTAACAAAGCACAATACATTTAGAAATGCTTTTGTGAAAGGCAACAAATTAAATCCTTCCCAACCGAACTCCCCAGCTGGAAAATATTATTCATGACTTTGACAGAACATTAATTTAAGCCAATTCTTATGAGGAAGACTCTTTGCTCCTCAATTTGTGACTTGCAAGTGCTCAGGGGTCACAGAGCTATAAAATTAATGAGTTTCTGTGTACAGATCCTTGTATCGACATGGAAGGAAGGCTCTGTCAGAATCCATTCAAGCATGTAGCTTAACTGTCAGATAGGTCTGATGATGACAGTGAATAGTGACACTGAGCAATATATCAGATGATATATGACGCCCAATTTAGGAAATATTAGGAGCCACGTGCAAAAAGTGATTATATTTCCTGCAAAGCAAATCGTTTGCCGTATATCTGTATTACTTCAAAGCTAAATTTTATTCAGAATCTGTGGCACAAGCTTTGGTTAAATTTGCCGCCATTAGGGCAGCACGGTGGCGCAGTGGTTAGCACTGCTGCCTCACGGCGCCGAGGTCCCAGGTTCGATCCCGGCTCTGTGTCACTATCCGTGTGGAGTTTGCACATTCTCCCCGTGTTTGTGTGCGTTTCGCCCCCACAACCCAAAGGTGTGCAGGCGAGGTGGATTAGCCCCTTATTTGGAAAAAATGAATTGGGCACGCTAAATTTATAAAACAAAATTGCTGCCATTAAATCGACAGAATCCTTGGGAGAACCACATGAATTGAATTCCTGAATGATTTGTCGTGGCAGCCTGCCATAACACTTTTTTTGCCATATCTTCTCTGGACTTTCTGCCAATCTCCGACCAAAGTTAACAGGACATCTTGGGAAAAAGATCGAGAGGGAATTCAGTGCTATTTATGGATTTTTCATTTGTCATAAAGCAAGGAAGTCAATTGATAATTTTGCTTCTGAACCAGTATTAGATTATAGCAACATGGTACAAAGTAGAGATTGGAGTGAGTCTAAATCCATTATTGTCAAAATGGGTAAATAAATCAAAACCGCCCCATCGGGTACAACAATTGTTTATCTGAACAAGTCCTATCTTAGAAAGTCTTGTTCTTTCTGAATTTTTTCCACTACCAGTTTCAACCTTCATCTCTTACAGTGCTAATCAAATTGACAGACATCAGCATTGATAAATATGCCCCCATTGTCAACATCAAGTGCTACCAGGCAATATACCTTAACTTCAACAGAACTGGTTAAGCTTCAGCTAGTATACCATGTCCAATTCTGGACACTGCACTTTAGGATATTGTGGGCTCCGGGAACTTGAGGAAGAGATTGGCGACAATGAGTCGAGGAATGAGAGACTCAGAGAGACTAGAGAAGCTGGAACTGTTGTCCCGAAAGCAGAGAAGATTAAGAGGAGAACTTAAATGAAATATTGAAAATTATGAATGGTTTTAAGAAGAGTGGAGGATAAACGGTTTCCACGAGCAAGGAGGTCAATAATCAGCTGATGTGGTTTAACATTCTTAGGAAAATACCAGAGGCAAGATGAGAAGACATTGTATCAGGCAACATGTGGTTGTGATCTTACATCCAGCAGCTCAAATGATGATGAATTTTAATCCAACTGTAACTTCCAAAAAGGGATTGAATGCATTATTGGATAAAATTGCAGTGTTATGGAGAAAAAAAAGCAAGTGTCAGACTAATTGGATTGCTCTTTCAAAGAGCCAGCAAGGCACACTGGGCTGAATGGCCAAGAAAATGACAATGGGCCGAAGGGCCTCTTTTTCTGCTGTAAAGGGGGCGATTTTCCAGCCGCATCGCATGCGGCGCTCATCCTGATATGTCAGGAAAATATCAGGTGAACTTTGAAATGGGATTTGCGGCAGGCTCCAAATGGTTTGCGGTGTTCCCGGCCCTCTCAGCAGATATAATCCAGTTCACGCCCTCGCTGGGCATGAACCAGATTGGCATATTTAAATGTTCACTTAATTTACAGGATCTGCTTTAAGCCGGATTCTCCCGGCTCCTGCAATACTCCCACCTCCGGCGATGCGTGTAGCCAGTGCGAATACCACAAATGGAAACTAGATGTGATGACTACGCCAGGGAGCTTGGTAGCCACTGTAGCTTTTGGGTGGCTGAGGACATGGCAAGGCAGTGCCCTGGCACTGCCCCCTGGCAGTGTGCGCCCAGGGTGCGCAGTGCGAAGGATCGGGACCTGAAGGGCCGGGGCATTTGGCAATCCATTAGCCGGGTATCGCTCACTTCTGGGGGGTGCCTGATGCCGGAGAGAAGAGAGGGCCTGATGCTGGTGAAAAGGGGAGGGAGGGTGATCTGCAGCATTATTCTGAGATCGGGGCTCCCTTTAAAAATAACACCCCGATCTCTGAGGGGCCGGCATGTTTAGGCCACGCCTCTCCCAATTCCCGGACCAGCTTACCCGAACAGGCGCCGGAATGTGGCGGCTGGAAGCTTTTCACAGTAACCTCATACTTGTGACAATAAAAGGTTATTATTATTATTATTATAATGCTGGGCAAATTGCACCTCTCACACTCCCAAAAAATTACTAAGTGCGAGATAATCACGATGGCAATCACGCCGGAACAGCTGGCGTGGTTCACATCGATATTTGTGCCCGACATGACATTTAGTCACCTTTTGGGTAAATTCTGCCCTCTGACCCGATGGCCCTCATCTGTGCTGTACGATTGTATGATTCTGATTGGAACACAAAACTTTGGTTTTGGCCTTACTGGTATAACATTGCTATATTTCACATACCAAAGCCTCAAAAATGGAAATTATCATTGTCTTGAAACTGGGATTGTGATGACATTACGTGTAATGTCTGGCACATTAAGAGTTCATTTAATATTGTATCCTACCAGCAGATGGAGCTGGGGAGCAGACCTCTAAAAGGGAATGCCTCTCAGACTTCTGAGAGAAGGTGTAAGAAGGAGTAAGGAGAAGCTTAGAGTAGGTGAGAGTGAAGATAAATCAGTAATATAGAATTCTGCAACATAGATATTGTATAGTTCAATTTATGAGTTAATACCTTGTAAGGTGTTCGAATCATAATTTGTGTAATGTAAATAAACTAGCTTCGTTTAATAACATAGCTTATGTTCTTTGGCTACAGTACAACTTGAATCCAGCCTGAGAAACTCAACAAAGAACATCACAACGACCTAAATCCATATCACATCAAGCGGCTCACTATTGGTGGAGATAGATGTCTTGAATTCCATTACTCTTCGCCATCTTTTAACCTAGTTCCTTGAGACTAATGTATAACCACTACCACCTGAGTCCCAACCATCATTTTATCAATACTGGGAAAAGCAATATGAGCAGGATGCACCTGGGGCAGAATGGCTTTGTGCTTCCTCCACTCTCCGCGGCACTCTATTGAGCTTACCATAAAGCAACATCAACTAGCATGAAAGGACTAACAGAAAAAGACGAGATTCCACATGACGCCCAATGGCTTCATTTACTAACCGCCACTTAACATCCTGGAAAAGGCAAGAAACATAGAAAATACAGGAGCAGGGGGAGGCCATTTGGTCCTTCAAGCCCGTTCCGCCATTCATTATGATCATAGCTGATCATCCAACTCAATAGTATAATCACGCTTTCCCCCATATCCTTTGATCCCCTATGCCCTAAGTGCTATATCTACCTGCTTCTTGAAACAATACAATGTTTTGGACTGAACTACTTCTTGTGGTAATGAATTCCACAGGCTTACCACTGTCTGGATGAAGAAATTTCTCCTCAACTGTCCTAATTGGTCTACCCATATCCTCAGACTCTGATCCCTGGTTCTGGACACACCCACCATCGAGAACATCCTTCCTGCATCAGCTCTGTCCAGTCCTGTTAGAATTTTATAGGTTTCTATGAGTCTCCCCGCATTCTTCTGAACTCCAGCGAATACAATCCTAACCCACTCAATCTCTCCTCAGACGTCAGTCCCACATCCCAGTAATCAGTCTGGTAATCCTTCACTGCACTCCTTCTATAGCTAGAACATCCTACCTCAGAAAAGGAGACCAAAACTGCACACAATATTCCAGGTGTGGCCTCACCAAGGCCCTGTCTAATTTCAGCAAGATATTCCTGCTCCTGTGCTCGAATCCTCATGCTGTGAAGGCCAACATACAATTTGCAAGTACCGGAATTTTCTGCCGTTCACACCAGTGGGATTTTCCAGTCCTGCCAAAGACACAAATCCGGATTTCCCAGTGACGAGGGGTGCATTCAACAGTAATCCCCATTGACAACAACGGGACAAGAAGATCCTGCTGCCAGCCAAAGGCGGCATCCTGCTGCCGTGAAACACACAGCGGGCTGCATGGAAAATCCCATCCAAAATAAGGGTAAAATATAGGGAAAACAAATTCAGAGAATTTCCACTCCACCCTTAAAGACAGTTGAGAATAAGCCCGAGGACGAAAGAATGTGATACAATAGGCTACCTTCTGCAAGCAACATTACCAGCCTGCTCCAGGAACACTCCTGTGAATGTATCTCTAGCAGCTAAATCCACAGCACAACCCTCTTCCAATACCCAGACTAGAAACTCTTAACTATCATGGTGTACTTTTCAACATTACAGTGACCCATTTCCCTAGTCACAAAACCTATTGTAGTAGCTCAGGGATTCTGGATTAGATACTAATCTAGTGGCCCAATTCTGAACCAGTGTGAGAGCCTCAATGTGAAGGAATCAGAGCAGCTCAGTTGGCTGGACAGCTGGTTTGTGATGCAGAGCAAGGTCAACAACATGGGTTCAACTCCCGTACCGGCTGAGGTTATTCATGAAGGTCCCATCTCCTCAACCTCTCCTCACCTGAGGTGTGGCGATCCTTCAAAGGAGAAAGCAGCGTCTGGTCATCTGGGACTATGGCGACTTGCTTCTTCTTTTTTTTAATGTTTTACATATGAACATCTGAACTATGAGCAGGAATAGGCCACTTGGCCCCATGAGCCTGCTCCACCATTCAATAAGATCATGGCTGATGTTTGTACCTTCGACACCACATTCTTGCCCACCTGTGCAAGAACTAATTGCTTCTGTTTTTTTGTTGTATTAGCTGTGTATACCGATATCTTATTCACTTTCACTGCAGCTGCTGGCACTGACTATGGACCTTCAGAGACCCATCCACTTTCTTTTGTTTTCAGGAGACAATGCTCAGGGGAAATAACAGCACAGTGGTGCTGGTGGAATTCTCTGGTCCTGCTGCAGTGAATGGATGTTTGGTGAGCGCCAAATGCCCTGTTCTTGCTGGCAACGGTAGTGAGACGGACTCACAATGGAGAACCTTGGCCATAAATTCAGTCAATAATTTTTTTTAAAAATCTGGGGTTTGAAACTAGTCTCAGTAATGGCGACCATGAAACTATCACAAAAAACCCATCAGGTTCACTAATGCCCTTTATGGGAGGAAGCGTGCTCACACACGACTCCAAATCTATGGCAGTTTGGCTGACTCTTAGCTGAGGGAGGGGTGACAAATGTCGCCTCGCCAGTGATGCTCATATTGCCATGAATGAAATAAAGAATCACATTATATTTGTTATCAATAACTGCATTCAGTGGATGCATGTCCATTAATCAGTGAAAATAAGCCATCGATAGGCTGCAGCACTGAACTCAACTGTTGTTGCAAAAGTCCTCTGCAAAGTTGCAGAATCCCACAGTGCTGTACACACGCATAAATCCCACGTGAGAGAAGCCTGCAGCTCCTTTGGTGAGCCTTGACGTCTTTGTTGAACTGGGGCTTCATTATTCACATAGTGCCAAACTGCTGCAAAGGCTTATTAGCTGCCCTTTAAAAGGAAAATGGCAGAGGCATACATATAGGTTTACTCTCCAGGCCTTTTGTTCCAAGTCTATATTTAGATATTCTGCACATACTGAGGTTAGGCCCTATGGAGGTGATTTATGGTGAAATGTTACAGTCCTTTTCAATCAACTTTGGAAACACTACATAGGCAAGTGGAAATGACAGCATTTCATAGGGCATGAGTGCTTTTGGAGGATTAGTCCACATTAATGGAATTAATGATTCCACATGGAATTTTTATAGAGATGAAAGAAAAAACTGAAAATCAAAGTTCTTTTTGTTACAAATTTAAAATGTGAATGCAGAAGGTTTCATGATAACCTATGTCAACACTTCTTTTAAATCTGCGTGATTATGTGCTTTGAAATAATTTACTTTTATGCGGTAAATATAGCCAATATTATTGTGAAGGCTATTTTGATTACAATGAAATAGCCTTCTCCACTGTAATTTGGGAGCACAAAATCCATCATATCTATTCTGGATCTCATGTGCTCGACAACATTTAACACAAATCCCTCACTCAGCAATACAGCTTTTTCCTCCCCTTTTTTTAATATATACTTCGACAGCCAACAAGTGACTCCAGAAAGCCATGTCATAGAATTTTTTTTTTTTTTATTTTTTTTACAGTGCAGAAGGAGGCCATTCGGCCCATCACAAACAGTACGGTATCAAGAGCAGTTTGGCTATGTCCTAAAGTAGGTTGCTGGGTCTCCTCAAAAAAAACCTTCAGTTTGTCAGTGACTCAACTGTTAAAATTCACCCCAAAACGCCCTCCACGTTCTTTAGAACTGAAGACAGCGTTAACACTGAAAATGTGAATAACCACCGGATCCTTTCCTTTTTTGGGGATTAGTGTGATTACCGCCTGCTTCATCATTTCCGGCAACTCCCCATTCTCCAGTGCTTCATTAAACGCCCCCAACTGATGTGGTGCCAGGTCCCCTGCAAATTCCTATCAAATTCTGCCGGGTACCCATCCGGCCCAGGGGCCTTTCCCGACTTCATACCCCTGATACTATCCAGCACCTTCCTCAGCCCCAGGGGCTCCTCCAATGCCTGCCTCTTTGCTTCCTCCACCTGGGGAAATTCCAGCTCGTCCGCAAACTGCCCCATGTCCCCCTCCTCTCCTCGGGAATGTGGGTCGTATAGACCCATATCACTATTGAACACGGATGTGAAAGTATTGGCTACGTTTTTGGCGGGGAGGATGGAGGATTGTGTCCTGTGGGTGGTTGCAGAAGATCAAACAGGCTTTGTGAAGGGCAGGCAGCTTGCGAGTTATATAAGATGGCTGTTGAATGTGGTGATGAATCCGTCGAGAGCTCTGGTACTGGACGTGGTGGTGTCCATGGACACGGCGAAAGCATTTGACCAGGTGAAGTGGCAGTACTTGTTCGATGTTTTGGGAAGGTTTGGGTTTGGGCCGAGATTTGTGGCATGGTTGCGGTTGCTGTATGTGGTGCCAAGAGCGAGGGTGAGGATGAATGATATGAGCTCACAAAGCTTTGACTTACACAGGGGTACGAGGCTGGGGTGCCCGCTGTCGCCACTGCTGTTTGCGCTGGCCATAGAGCCATTGGCAATGGCTCTCAGGGGGTTGGCAGAGTGGCAGGGGATAATGAGGGGACAGAGGGAGCATCGGGTGTCGCTCTATGCCGATGACCTCTTGCTGTATGTTTCGGATCCGTTGGAGAGTTTGGGATGGATTCTGGGCCTGTTGGGGAGGTTTGGAGGGTTCTCAGGATACAAGCTGAATGTAGGGAAAAGTGAGGTATTCCCTGTGAATACGCTGGCACAGCAGGCTAATTTAGGGGGGATGCCATTTACGGTAGCGAGGGATAGGTTTAGGTACTTGGGGATTCAGGTAGCGAGTGAATGGACGGGGCTCCATAAGTGGAACTTAACAAAGCTGGTGGAGGAGGCCAGGGAGGATCTTAAGAGGTGGGATACACTGCACTTAATGTTGGCGGGGAGGGTCCATGTGGTGAAAATGAATATTCTGCCGAGATTCTTGTTTATCTTTCAGGCTCTCCCGATCTTTATACCAAAGGCCTTTTTTCGGAAAGTGGACACAATCATCTCTGACTTTTATGGGCGGGGCAGGTGCCGAGGGTGGGGAGGACCCTGCTACAGAGGCAGAGGCAGCAGGGGGGGTTGGCGTTGCCAAACTTGCTTCATTATTATTGGGCGGCGACTGTGGACAAGGTGCGGCGGTGGTGGGAAGGAGAAGGGGTAGAGTGGGTTAGGATGGAGGAGGAATATTGGAAGGGGTCTAGTTTGAGGGCTATGGTGATGGCAGCATTGCCAATGGCTCCGAGTAGGTATTCAGGGAGCCCAGTGGGGCAGTTCACGGTGAAGATATGGAATCGGCTGAGGAGGCATTTTAGGGTGGAAGGGATTTTGGTGCTAACACTGCTGTGGGAGAATCATGGGTTTGAGCCGGGGGGGTGGATTGTGTATATAGGAGATGGAGGGAAGTGGGGCTGGTCAAGGTGAGGGATTTGTATTTGGAGGAAGGGTTCGTCAGTCTGGAGGAGCTAAGGGGGAGGGTAGAGCTGCCAAAGGGTAGTGAGTTCAGGTATCTACAGGTTAGGGACTTCGCACGAAGGGTCTGGAAGGGATTCCCTAGATTGCCGGGATACACCCTACTGGAGCGACTGCTGCTTCCGGATGTGGAAGGGGAGGGAAGAATTGGGGATATATATAAGTGGCTGAGGGAGCAGGGAGGCGAGCGGGTGGTGAAGATCAAGGAGAAATGGGAAGCGGAGTTGGGAATGGAGATCAATTGGGGAGTACGGAGTGAGGCATTGCGAAGGGTAAACGGGACCTCCTCTTGTGCAAGGATGTGTTAAAGGTGGTGCATATGACTCGGGCGAGAATTAATGGGTTCTTTCAGGGGGTAGCAGTGTGGGCGAGGGCCAGCGAATCATGCGCACATGTTTTGGGGTTGTGAAAAATTGGGAAGATTCTAGGCGGGAGTGTTTGCGGTCTTAGCCAGGACAGTGGAGGAGGAGGTGGACTCGGATCCTTTAGTGGCGATATTAGAGGTTTCAGAGAAGCCGGAGCTCATGGAGAGGAGGAAGGCCGATGTCATGGCCTTCGCCTCTCTGATTGCACAAATTTTGCTGGAGTGGCGGTCGGCATCGTCACCGGGGGTAGCAGCATGGTTGGGTGACCTGTATGTCTTCCTGCGGTTAGAGAAGATAAGGTACGAGTTAAGGGGCTCAGCTGGGGAGTTTGAGAAAAGGTGGGGGATGTTTGTGACCGTGTTTGAGGAGCTGTTGGTCCGGGGGGGGGGGGGGGGGTGTTGATGGGATGGGGGGGTGAAAAAGGAGGAACATCTATACAAACTGTATAGTTGATCGTTGGGAAGAATGTTTCCAGGGGTGTTTATGTGCTGTAACTACTTTGATACAAGTTTGAATAAAGTGCGTTTTAAAAAAAAGAAAATGTGAATAACCTGTTGTGTGAAGGGTGCCAAGCAAGGAAAAGAAAGCTGATCTTAGTTCACAAGAGGGACAATATAAAACACAAGCTACAGAGGGTGCAGTAGCAGAGGGACCTTGGTGTATATGTGGATGAATCATTGCAGGTGGCAGGACAGGTTGAGAGATAATCATAAGGCATCCTGTGCTTTATCAGTAAGGGTTTAGAGTATAAAAGTGGGTTATGTTAAACTTTTATAAAACATTTATTTGGCCTCAAGTGGAGTATTGCACCCAACTCTGGGCAACACACTTCAGGAAGAATGTGAAGGCATTACAAAGGGTGCAGAAGTGATTTATGAGAATAGTTCCATGGATGAAGAACTTCAGTTACGTAGGAAGATTGGAAAAGTTAGGAAGAGATTGGAGATGTTGGGACTGTTTTCCTTGGAGAGGAGATTTGGAAGAGGCATTTAAAAGTGAAGTGCCTGGACACAGGGGGTAGGGAGAAACCATTCCCATTGGTGGAAGGATCGCGAATCAGAGGGCAGAGATGCAAGGTGATTGGCAGAAGAAGTGATATGAGGCGAACATTTTTCACGCAGCAAATGGAGTGCACTGCCTGAGAGTGTAGTGGAGGGAGGGTCAATTGAGGCTTTCAAAAGGGAATAGATTATCTGAAAAGGAAAGAATTACAAATTTGCAAAGGAAAAGGCAGTGGAGTGGCACTAGTTAAATTGCTAATTTTGAGGGACAGCGCAATGGGCTGAATGGCCTTTTTGTGTGCTGTAAATGATTCTATGAAAATGGATGGATAAATTATTACAATTGAATATGGAGCATGTACTGCCAGAAACGTGAGCATAATGAAAGTATTGGCAGCATTTGGCCACACTAATGTTAAAACATGAATATCGTGACATCATATTTACTTGACCACAACTTCTGTTACATTAGTTGGCAGAGAATTTAAAAGGTTGTACTATCGCAATTGCAAATGTTGCTAATTTCCCATTGAAGAAAAATGATTGAGAATCGCAGCGTTTATACCGAGGGTCCACCTTCCATGTTCCTGCAGCATTCGAGTATGTTCACCGTGTGAATGACCGATTGCAAGAGGTTAGTGCCCGGGGCAAATGTGTGCAGACCCTCGACAACTTCATCCAAGGAAACAACTCAAGCTCTACATGTACACTGACATCCAGCTTTATCTCACAGCCACTTCTCTCAGCGTCTTCACCCTCTTGGTTTTGTCAGACAGCTCGTGCAACATTCAGTACAGGGTAGCTGCAATTTCTTCCAATAAAAACATCAAACAAGCACCATTGGAAATCTTCCTACATTGTAGGGAACCCTAAAATGCAAGTTGTTGTTGGACATTTTGCAAGCACTGCGGCTGCCGGCTCTAAGCCTTCAGCAGTGAAATTTCTTTATGTTTTCCAGTTGGTAGGCTGGGGGGCAGCAGACCACTCATTAAATCTAGTAGCCCCTCTAAACAAAAAGTCCACGGTTAACAGTATGTTAATAAGGTGCATGCTGAGTGGAAATGCATTGGCACAATAATCCAAAAGTGTTTGGAAGCACGCCATGCAATTATCTGGAAATGGGCAAAGCGATGATTCCATTTGGATTAACAGGAGTTGACAGCACAGCATTGCATGGGTTACCACTGGGAAGGGGCTCTGACCACTGCCCACTTTAAAAAAAAAAAATTGTCAAAGTACATTTCAAACCACTTCCGCTGGGAACAAAGCTAAAGTTTCTTCAATGCAAGGCAGTGAGCTCATTTGGTCCCATGTTAATCGGGAGATTGGAATAGAAATTTAGAGATTGCTCCCACAATGGGAGGAAGAACAGATAGCTGGCCGGATTTTTGACCTGTTCAGTAGCTCAAGGCTATTAAAACTGCGGAATATTTAAACCATTTAATTGCAACCGCGGCAAAAGCAGGAGCCTGTCGCTGTTAAAAGTGGTCACAATTTCACTTTCGGCATAAGGGGTTTCTTTTTTAAATTTGCCACCCATGCATGCAATCTGCTTAGCACACCTGTGATCAACTGTTGGTATGGCCTTCAGAAGACAAAAATAAAAACAAGTATTGAAATTACAAGAACTAACATGGCGTTACTGGTGACTGTAGCCGATACTTCAGCTGAAGATATAACTCCACACTTGGAACATTTGAGCGTCATACCGTAAAGGGGAATTGTCATCTGACTGCAATTAAAATTAAAAGACTGAAACAAAAATTGAACTTTAACACAAAAATCAGAGACAAATAATATTCATTCAGAAAAATAAAACTTGGTAAGATTGTTCATTTTGTCAGTATTTTAAAGACACACATACACACTCACACACACACAAGTAAAGAAATCCACTTAAAATAACAAGCAATATCCCATATTTCCTTGAAGGGAAGCAAGGGTTCACTGGCAATGCAATGAAGTTTTGAAGTGAAACCGTTCCCACATTTCAATTTTACATCTTTCTCTCAAGTGCTGAGATTTTATTTTCCAATTAGTGAATTAGTATATGTTAAGTCGTTGAAAGTAGATGACCACGTCAGGAGGCTAATGCTACTTTTAAATTTGTCAATTTTTTAAAAATCAAAGAAATGTAAGATAGCATCCTTTTTATTTGCCTTGGCATGAACCTATTTTTTGGTTAAAAAAAATTATTGGATTCCGTAATGACTTAGACCAGGCCTTTGGGATTGGCCAATTGGAATACGAGTTCCCTGATTAGTGGGCTAATCAGGGAATCTCTTCTTTGCATATAACAGGGAGTGTCAGATCCTCTGCACTCCCAGTGTAGATAGAAAGCTGAGTGCACAAGGTCATACTGCTGTTGGTTTTGTTAATAAAAGGGGTTCTGGTGAAGGCACTTCTGCCTCCGTGCCCAAAGAATCCAGCCCTAAGTGTCATTTTGGGTGACTTTGGCATGCTTTTTTGGGCGAGATCCATATTGCTATTCAACCACACTTAGTCATTTTCGGCCTTGGGAACTTTCTCCCCCGTCCAGCCCACATTGGGAAATTATTTAAACACTGGGAGCTAAATTTGCCAGTGAGGCCGGCTGCTCAGAAATTGGGTCACCATTTTGAAACGGTGGCCTGATCTCGAACTAGGCTTGAGGGTCCCCACACCCACGGGCAATGTCACCCTCCGGACACATAGGCATTACCCCACACCCCTCCAACTGAGGACACCCCGCAATGGGGTCGCTGAGGGCCTCTTCTTTTCAGTCCATTCCACCCCCCCCCCCTTTCAGGACCCCCACCTTAAACTCCCCCAACCTTCATGAGGCCCCTTCATACCTGTCCTTCACATCCCCACCCTTCATATCTCCCTTCATTCCCCCTTTCACTGGCATGCCCCCTCAGGCCCAGACCCTTGGCAGTGCCACACACCAGGACGGCAGTGCCAAGGTGCCCGGGTGCCAGAGGGAGAGCCAGGGGGCCACCCTGCCTTGTTGCCTAACACACAGGGGTCTCCAAAGGCCTGGGAGATCCCCTGGTTCCATTAGACCTGTTCTACATTTGTGTAGAACAGTACTAAACGGTGCCTGGTCCAGCCCTTGCTGGCGAAACCGTCCGTTCCCGGACCGCAGAGGAATACGGCGCAGCATATTTAAATGAACCGTATGGATCATTTAAATATGCTGATCTGGATCTTGCCCGTGCTGGGCGAGATCTAAATCGCAACGTCTCGCGAGGTTCGGATGAAGCTGCGAGAATGGCAAGAGGCCTCTCGAGAGATTCATTGGCCTCGTCGCGCAACCAGGTCAGGCACAAGGTGGGCTAAGGCGCTGTTTAGCACAGGTCTAAATCGCTGGCTTTGAAAGCAGACCAATGCAAGCCAGCAGCACGGTTCAATTCCCGTACCAGTCTCCCCGAACAGGCGCTGGAATGTGGCGACTAGGGACTTTTCACAGTAACTTCATTTGAAGCCTACTTGTGACAATAAGCGATTTTCATTTCATTTTCATTCAATCGTGCCCCAAGCGTTTTTCAATTCTATGTTATTCTGCCTAAAGGAATCAAACATCATTTCTCAGGAAGTATAAACAGTACACATAAGAATGCAACCACCGGGCGGCAGTGGTAAGCACTGGGACTGCGGCGCTGAGGACCCGGGTTCGAATCCGACCCTGGGTCACCGTCCGTGTGGAGTTTGCACATTCTCCCAATGGCTGCGTGGGTTTCACTCCCACAACCGAAAGATGTGCAGGATAGATGGATTGGCCACTCTAAATTGCCCCCGAATTGGAAAAAAAATTATTGGGTACTCTAAATTTATTTTGAAAAAGAATGCTATCACTATCCTTGCTATTCTTTCTGTTGTTCAATGGTCTCAATTTTGCCTAATGTGAGAATGCATTTTAGTCTTCAATACATTGGACATCAAAAGAGTCAAAAATCAGAGGGATCCATTATTTGATGGAATTAAGTTCCAGAAGAAATGTTCATCATGGTTTCAATAGATGTTTACAGGCCACCCAGTTAGTAGAAATGTTGCTAAGTAGAGCAATCAGCTCAAGTTCTATCAGCTAAAGTCTAGTTTTAATACAGGAGAAAATTAACAGTCACTCGGACAAGCATTGACGAATGAAGCAGAACCAGCACAAATATTTAAATCCTGTTTGACTAACGAGATTGCGTTTTCTGATGAGTGGATGAGAGCAGAGCAGTGCAGTTGATGCTGTGCGTTTGGGCCTTCCAAGAAGCATTTGATAACGTCTTACATATTGCTTCACCTTTGCTGGGTCAAACTTCCTGGAACTCCTACCCTAACAGCACTGTGGGTGTACCTACACCACATAGACTGCAGCAGTTCAAGAAAGCAGCTCACCACCACCTTCTCAAGGATTTTACAACGTCCTACCGCCACCCCCACACATACAGTTTTGTGGGGCGGGGGGCTTGTAAAATCCAGCAGTGGGCCTTCCAGGTCTTCAATTTTACAGTGGGCGAGCGAGAAAGAGGGGAAGTGTGGTTGTGCGGGTGGTGTCAGGCAGACAACATGCCCTGGGGCCTCAATAAACCCTCCCTTGCAAGTTCCCTGAGCCCATGGGAGACATGAGCCCATGACCAATAATCCACAGACCCATAGTCATGCTTTGGGAACCCGGGTTTGAATCCTGTTATGGCAGATGGTGAAATTTGAATTTGTTTTAAAAAGCAAAAATCTGGAATTAAAACATGAAACCATTGTTAATTATCGTAAAACCTATCTGGTTCACTGATGGGGTGGGATTCTCCGACCCCCCGCCGGGTCGGAGAATCGCCTGGGGGGTGGCGTGAAGCCCGCCCCGCTGCCGGCTGCCATATTCTCCAGCGGCGGGGCTTTGGCGGGGGCGGGGATCGCGCCGCGCCGGTTGCCAACGGCTCCCCCCCCCCCGGCGATTCTCCTGCCCGCGATGGGCCAAGTGGCCGCCCGTTTCCGGCTGGTCCCGCCGGCGTAAATCAATCCAGGTCCATACCGGCGGGACCTGGCTCTGCGGGCGGCCTGCGGAGTCCACGGGGGAGCGCAGGATGATCTGGCCCCGGGGGGTGCCCCCACGGTGGTCTGGCCCGCAATCAGGGCCCACCGATCCACGGGCGGGCCTGTACCCTGGGGGCACTCTTTCCCTCCGTGCCGGCTGCTGTCAAGCTCCGCCATGGCCGGCGCGAAGAACCCCCCTGCGCATGTGCTGGGATGCCGCCAGCACACGCTGGTGCTCCTGTGCATGCGTCAACTCATGCCGGCTGGCGGAGGCTCTTTGGTGCTAGCTGGCGCGGCGGCAACCCCACCGGTGCCAGCCTAGCCCCTGAAGGTGCGGAGGATTCCGCACCTTCCGGGCGGCCCGACGCCGGATTGGGTCACGCACTCCTCGGCGCCGATACGCCCTCCCCACCCCCCCGGGAGGGAGAGAATCCCGCCCATGTGTTATATGCAAGGAAATCTGTCATCCTTACCTGGTCTGGCATACACGTGACTCCAGACCCACAAAAATGTGGTTGAGTCTTAAATGCCCTCAGGGATGGGCATTTAATGTTGGCCCAGCCAGCAGCGCCCACATCCCATGCACGAACAAAAAAAAACTTCCTCCAGGGTCATACTTTGTCCTTCAACCCACCCCAGGCTTCTCAAACCCAGGCGCCCACCCCCCACCCATCCGGTTCACTGGGCCTGCGAACCTGGCAATGGCATTACTCTGGAATCACCCTGTAGTCCCAAAGGTGGTCACCACTGCCACCTGGCACACTGGAGCCCCGTGAGCTGCCAGTAAATCAGATACTACATGATTGGCTAGCAGCTCACTTTGGTGGGACTAGCAGTTGAGATACCGGCTGAAACCTTATCAAACGCCTTACTGAAATCTATGTATATGACATCTCCAGCCCTTCCCTCATCAATTAACTTTGCCACTTCCTCAAAGAATTCTATTAGGTTTGTAAGACATGACTTTCCCTGCATAAAACCATGCTGCCTATCACTGATAAGTCTATTTTCTTCCAAATGTGAATAGATCCTATCCCTCAGTATCTTCCCCAACAGTTTGCCTACCACTGACGTCAAGCTCACAGGTCTATGATTTCCTGGATTATCCCTGCTACCCTTCTTAAACAAAGGGGCAACATTAGCAATTCTCCAGTCCTCCAGGACCTCACCCGTGCTCAAGGATGCTGAAAAGATATCTGTTCAGGCCCCAGCTATTTCGTCCCTCGCTTCCCTCAGTAACCTGGGATAGATCCCATCCGGACCTGGGGACTTGTCCACCTTAATGCCTTTTAAAATACCCAAAACTTCCCCATTCCTTATGCCGGCTTGACCTAGAGTATTTAAACATCCATCCCTGACCTCAACATCCGTCCTGTCCCTCTCCTTGGTGAATACCGATGCAAAGTACTCATTAAGAATCTCACCCATTTCCTCTGACTCCACGCATAAATTCCCTCTTTTGTCTTTGAGTGGGCCAATCCTTTCTCTAGTTACCCTCTTGCTCCATATGTATGAATAAAAGGCTTTGGGATTTTCCTTAACCCTGTTAGCCAAAGATATTTCATGACCCCTTTTAGCCCTCTTTATTGCACGTTTGAGATTTGTCCTACTTGCCTGATATTCCTCCAAAGCTTCATCAGTTTTAAGTCGCCTAGATCTTATGTATGCTTCCTTTTTCATTTTAGCTAATCTCACAATTCCACCCGTCATCCATGGTTCCCTAATCTTGCCATTTCTATCCCTCATTTTCACAGGGACATGTCTGTCCTGCACTCTAATCAACCTTTCCTTAAAAGACTCCCACATTTCAAATGTGAATTTACCCTTAAACAGCTGCTCCCAATCCACATTCCCTAGCTCCTGCCGAATTTTGTTATACTTGGCCTTTCCCCAATTTAGCACTCTTCCTTTAGGACCATTCTCGTCTTTGTCCATGAGTATTCTAAAACTTACGGAATTGTGATCGCTATTCCCAAAGTAATCACCAACTGTAACTTCAAAAACCTGGCCGGGATCATTCCCCAATACCATATCCAGTATGGCCCCTTCCCGAGTTGGACTATTTACATACTGCTCTAAAAAACTCTCCTGGATGCTCTTTACAAAGTCTGCTCCATCTGCACCTCCAACACTACACGAGTCCCATTCAATGTTGGGGAAGTTAAAATCTCCCATCACGACCACCCTATTGCTCCTACATTTTTCTATAATCTGTCTACATATTTGTACCTCTACTTCATGCTCACTTTTGGGAGGCCTGTCGTAAAGTCAAAGGGAAATATAGATCAACAATCCACCAAGCACCTGCCTCTGGAGTACTAAAACTGTTAATGGGGTGAAGGCACCACATTGCCAATGCATTTCTGCCCTTCCATCATCCTAACAGATCTTAGATCAGATGTGGAAGGGCTGTTTGACCCAGTTGGGCAGGGTCCTACTTTACATACAAAGGTTACAGAGCGCCAACCCTGACAGCAAAACCTGATGGGAGACACCAGAATGACGAGACGTGGGTATAGTAAGTATATACATTTAACTTTATTGAGGATTCCTTAAGGGAGAGAAAGAGGGAGAATTCTGTTTTCTAGCACCACAAGGAGTCCTTGGGCCTTCCAAGACTAGATCTCCTCTCTCTCTCGCGTAACTTTGGGTGGGATTTTATGGCCCTGCCTGCTGCCAGAGCTGTCTGGTCGTGCTAAAAATCAATGGTGTTTTGGCTGACCTGCCGAAACCTATCCCCCGTGGCGGTGCCAGAAAATCCCAGCCTTTGAGTTGAGGGCTGTCTCTGTGATCCATCACAACATAGGGTTTATTAAGTAATTTCTGCTCTTGTCCACTAATCCAGGGCTAGTATTTAATGTGGTCAACAGGAGTCTCGTTGACCAGTTGATGAACCGTTGAAAGCCCGATGATACTCAACTGCTCACGGCCAATCAGGCGAGGGTAGGTCTGCAGTACTTACAGCGTCGCTGCGAGCAACGGCCATTGCCATTAATACATCAAGACCTGCAGGAGGGTTCGACAATGGATGCTTGGATACAAGTGTGTGTTCGTGGAATGGGGTCACAAGGAGAGGGTTGCCAGCAAGATGTTGGGGGGCAGCGGGTGTGAAGGGGGGGGGGGGGGGCATTGGAGGCATGGGAAAGGATGGACTGATTCTACAAGGGCCCCCTCTCATTCCCAACACCGGGTCCCTGAAGGTAGCTATTTAATGGGGCCACCTGCAAACCTTCCCTACCTCGACTCAATTGGAAGGAGGCAGATAGGCGGCAGGACTTCCATTCCACACCCTTCCAACTGATTACATGGTGACCTCCTCCCCATGCTTTCGAAAGCATCCAAAGAGTGTGGGGAACTTTAAATTTTAACCCGACTGCAACTTTATTGCTTTTGGGCATGAAAGTGCGATGCAGTATTTGAAGAAGGCATGGGAATTAAAAGGGTCCAGCAGTGCACAATTAAACAGTTAATAATCACCTCTGACTTACATGCGTGCTGCGAGTAACTTATTGATCTGGATTTTCCCTCTGGGGTCAGGGAACAAACTTCAGGACTAGTTCCAGGTCCTGAACCCATCCCCGAGAGGAAATAATCACTCACTGGGGTGTTCATCGAGGCAACCCAATTATTGCCATCGACATAACTTCCCTGTCCAATTAAGGGCAGCAGGGCGGACCTCAAAGCTTTAGGGCCAATCAGAGCCCTTCCAGCTTGAGAGGAGTAACAGCCGACAATGGGAAGATAAGTGACAGAGAGGGTAAGGAGCAGAGAGGGTGTTTCAACATGAAAGTGTCCTCCCACCAATTTTTTAAAAAGAGTTTAAATAAAAGATACTTCTTGCAGCCAATTTACCACTGTGGGGGGAGGGGGGCTGGCATGCCACTGGGGAGGGTGCTCTCATACCCAATTAAGCAGAGAACACCTGCTTAGCATGCATGGACCCCTGCACTACACACCTCCCCACTCTCCCGATCAATGTGGGAAACCTCCAGTCAGTCTCCTTTAATTAGAGTTGTCAGGGCTTATTTCTGATCCTCATCCTCCTCTGTTCCCACCCTGTACAGATCCCCAAAATTAACATACAAATTTAAATACAAAGTGTAAACATTTTATGGTGGCACAGCACAACGGAACAACTATAGTGCACTGGCTCATAAGCTTAGACCCACCAATCCACATCCCTCCAAACCCCACACATTGCAGTTTATTGCTCCAGTTTATTGTTCTAGGCCCTTTCCTGAACATGTCCATTCTTTTCAGGTACACAGTCAAGGGAGTGGGTGGAACCCTGGCCACCCCTTTTTAATGTGCCCTGAGATTTTGAGGCCATTTACGGTCCAATCCATCTCACAGGCATCTCCCGACATTAATTGGAACATTCTTTGCTCATGTTGCTAAATGCAAAGGAATATTTACAGTGGCGACAAATTGACTGTTGTGAAGTTTGGCTTTCAGGTCAAACTGCTTTCCAGCCAATAACTGAAAAATCCTTTGGCAGTCTCCTCTTAACATGCATGCACAGTGTCATCAGACAACTTTATTGCATTGGTTGCTGTACTGCAGAGTCAATACTCCCATTAAACATAAGACAACAAAGTGTCACGCAAAGCGTTGAAGAAAGTAGGCAAGAAATGTGAAGGAGTGGACAATCTGAATTCTCAATCTTGACAGAACTCCATCTAGCTGGTCTTACACATTTTATAAATATTCCCTTGCATTTGCTTCAAAGTCTCCAGGCATCAATCTCTTTGGTAAAACATGTCAATCTTTGTTTGTTCCACTCTTTCCAATAACAAACAATATTTTACTGATAAATCTTTTTTGTTCTCACAGCTAGCCCCCATTTTGTTTCTATCGACTGTGAGAAAGTAGGTTGCTAAGCAACAGTGTGTCGACTGTTGCTATGGAAGAAGACAACTCTTTTCACCATTAAGGCCTTGCATTCAAACGCAAGGCTCGGATATTTGAAGTCCGCAATTCTCACCACAAATGGCATTCACATTTTGTAAGAATAAATTTTGTTTTCGACAGCTGGAATGTATAAACATTAATAGTTTATGCTTACTTAATACTATTCTGTTGTCAACATGGAAATCACACGAGATTAGGAGGCTAGGCACATGTTGCATTGTCTCATTGATGGTTAAATCACTAACTCACTCCTGAAGCAAAGTGCCTTTTTGAAATTATTTTAACAATTAACCATATTTGCAGAATTTGTTAAAATAGACATTGATGGAAAATCATAGATTCCCTGCAGTATAGGAGGTCATTCGGCCCATCGAGTCTGCACTGGCCCTCTGAAAGAGCACCCTACCTAGGCCCACTGCCCTATCACTGTCACCCCACCTAACCTGTACATCACTGGACACGAAGGGGGCGATTCTCCAAAATGGAGACAAAGTGTTCACGCCGTTGTGAACGCCGTCGCATTTCACGACGGGGCGAAACGGGCACGGGGACGACTGATTCTGTCCCCCACAGGGGGCCAGTACGGCGCTGGAGCGGTTCACACTGTTCCAGCCTCCCTTCCCGGTGCCAAATGGGCACCGCGTCAACCCGCGCATGCACAGTTGGGCTGCGCCAACCTGCGCTTGCGCAGGGGACCTCTTCAGCGCACCGGCCCCGACGCAACATGGCGTGGGGATTCCGGGACCAGCCGCGCAACAAAGTAGGTGGCGAGGCCGGCCCGTCGATCGGTGGGCCCCGATCGCGGGTCAGACCCCATCGGAGGCCCCTCCCGGTGAAGGAACGCTTTTCCTCGCCCCACAGGCCGCTCCCCGACCCTTCGCGCAGAGTTCCTGCCGGCAGCGACCAGAGGTGAACGGCATTGGCGGGACTCTGTCGTATCCGCGCAGCCGCTCGGCCCATTCGGGCCGGAGAATCGGCGACCCCGCCGATTCCAGCGGCCCGTGGCCGGTGCCGGCGCAAATGGCGTCGATTCTCCGCACCTCAGAGAATCGCACGCTGGCGTTGGGGCGTCGTGGCGTGGTTGCGGCAATTCTCCAGCCCGGCGCGGGCTCGGAGAATCGCCCCCTAAGTGTCAATTTCATCATGGCTCATTCACCTAACCTGCACAGCTTTTGGACTGTGGGAGGAAACCAGAGTACCCGGACGAAAGCCATGTAGACACGGGAAGAAAGTGCAAACGTCACACAGTCATCTGAGGTCGGAATCGAACCCGGGTCCCTGGTGCTGTGAGGCCGCAGTGCTACCCACTGTGCCCATACACCGTGCCAAATCCTAGGCTTAAGTTGCGCAAAAATATAAAATGCACTTTTCCCAAAGATAAATATTCTGATACTCGGATGCCCAAAATAAATACACCAATCAGTTTGGAACTTAATCATACAGACTTGGTGTGATCATTGTCTCTGCTCAATTAGCTCATCTCAGCTAGAGTAGTGGTGACTGACAGAATTTTCTATCAACTTCCAGAAGCTAAAAAACAGCCATTGTTCACATCCCTGTGAGTCACATCCCTGTGAGTGTACCTGACTATTTGTCAGGTGAGTTCAGAATCTTGCCTGAAGTGCTTCACATGATTGCGCACCTTGGCAATACACATTGCATAGACCAAAACAAGAGACGAGGCATTGAAAGCCAAAGTTCATGGAACGGCACACCAGCACACGCCAAAGCTTTTGGGAGGGGGAAGGAAAGAAAATCTTAAAATAAATTGCACTAATACTTTATTGAAATATTACCGGGGATCAATATTTGATAAAATGAAATAGCCCAATTGTGTGCTGCGAGCTTCAAAATTCATTAAATTATGAGGTACTTCAATTTTGAATTTGCGCTTATAGGGTCTGTGCACCTTAATTTGTCTTTATGTCCCAACCTTGCATGGTCATTCCAGGGCAACGGTGCCTATTAGCTAAGCAAGGCAATGCATTGTCGGCCAATAAAAATGATGCTTTTGCTTCAAATTCACACATCCCTTCCAAACACACCAGAGAATTGTGACCCAATTATGAAGTAAATGAAGCATTGTGGAAAATATATGGTGACTAAGCATGGCATCAGTGTGAACATTATGCTACGTCAATGGTTTGATGATGTCTGAATATGACGATCATGAATAATTTAACACTTTCAAGGTTACTATGAGCAAGCTTATTAAGGTTATATTGCAGGAATAAAATAAACAGCATTGCTTGTTTCTAATCAAGGAAATATGGCGAGTATCTTTCAAAGGTAATATAATGCTAGATGATGTATTTATAATCATACCCTGCCCGTTCCTTCAGTTTCTTATCTGTTATTCCATCTTTGGATACAAGTTTGTTAAATACCAGAATGCCAATAACCATGTTCACCTGTTGAAATAAAAATGTAGAAACATAAAATATCTTTTTACGGTCAACAGCCAGTGCTCCAAAATGCAACTTTTTCTTTCATTACTTTACTACTGAGTTTGAAATGAGATTGGAAACTTGATACCAAAACAACAACGGCTGCAGGTCCCACAAAGGCGTAGAGAAGACCACCTTCCAAGGAAAGCCAGCAACTGCAAGGAAACAATACGAAGGTATGGGGTTAGATTTAGGATATGCTAAGTTCTGAAGCATGCAAGGTTGTCATGCACCTGCTTATGACTAGACATCTTACTAGTCTTTATGTAAGATGTCCAGAATTTTAAAAAGAATGTAGAGTAGACATCTGTCACGTTAAATATAATTATATTTTTTTAATCTGCACTTATTTCAGTAACTCATGATAGACAGTTATTCATCATAAAACTTTCCAATTAGAATCCATAGAATCCCTACAGTGCAGAAGGAGGCCATTTGGCCCATCAAGTCTGAACCAACCCTCTGAAAGAGAGCCCGACCTAGGTCCACTCCCTCAACCTAACCCTATCTCCCTGTAACCCCACCTAACATGCACATCTTTGGACACACAATTGACTTACATCAACAGCAAGGCAAACTTCATGGGCGAAATTCTCCCCCAACGGCGCGATGTCCGCCGACTGGCGCCAAACACGGCGCCAATCAGACGGGCATCGCGCCGGCCCAAAGGTGCGGAATGCTCCGCATCTTTGGCGGCCTAGCCCCAACATTGAGGGGCTAGGCCGACGCCGGAGGGATTTCCGTCCCGCCAGCTGGCGGAAATGGCGTTTGTTGCCCCGCCAGCTGGCGCGGAAATGCGGCACATGCGCGGGAGCGTCAGCGGCTGTCAGTTTCCCGCGCATGCGCAGTGGGGAGAGTCTCTTCCGCCTCCGCCATGGTGGAGGCCGTAGCGGAGGCGGAAGGGAAAGAGTGCCCCCTCGGCACAGGCCCGCCCGCGGATCGGTGGACCCCGATCGCGGGCCAGGCCACTGTGGGGGCACCCCCCGGGGTCAGATCGGCCCGCGCCCCCCCCCCCAGGACCCCGGAGCCCGCCCACGCCGCCTGGTCCCGCCGGTAAATACCAGGTTTGATTTACGCCGGCGGGACAGGCAATTTCTGGGCGGGACTTCGGCCCATCCGGGCCGGAGAATCCAGCGGGGGGTCCCGCCAACCGGCGCGGCCCGATTCCCGCCCCTGCCCAATCTCCGGTACCGGAGACTTCGGCGGGGGCGGGGGCGGGATTCACGGCGGCCTACGGCCATTCTCTGACCCGGCGGGGGGTCGGAGAATGACGCCCCATATTTGGAACCAAATTCCCAGCTTCTGGCCATCATCCCCAGTCCAGTTTTTAACTCAGCAAATGTTGACAACTATTTTCAGACTGCAGAAGACAGACACCTTCTGCGGCTGAGGGCATAAGTTAACCAGTTAATAATGCTATACAGAATAAATATAAAAATGGCCAACTTTGAAAACTAGCAAAAACCAACCAACAGTTTTGAATAAGATTGACACAGCTTGCAAAATCTGGAAATTCAAGAATAAACCCTAACTAAGATCTTTCTAACACCTGAAAACAGGTAGTTAGATAGACATGCAACTTAAGATGTATGTACCCTCATTATTCGATGACCTGTACCAAAGGCAACAAATCACAACTGTGTTAAATGCTGAAGGGTAATCTAATGTTAATGGGATAAGAAAGAAATGAGGAAAAATAAACCAGAAGAACTTGCTGACAGTTAAATGGAACTGCAATGAGAAACATTTCAATGATGGTAGAGACCAGGAGAAATACATCACAAAAGAAATTTAACCTACAATGACACAAGACGAATGAATCAAGAAAAAGACACACACTACGCACATAGAAAACAGAGAGGGCGCCAAAAGAGAATATAAAAAGGATTTGGCAAAAAGTTGAACAAAAATCAGGAAATCAATGAGAAATTATCAAATTAAACTATGGAAAAATGTTTTAAAAAGTAAATAATTCTACAGTCCCTTTGTCCTTCTGTTACTCTGAATCCCTCATCCTATTGCCTTTTACTTTCTTTTGTTTCCCAAAGCTAAAGTTCATTCCCATCCAAGTCTTGTGTAATAACCCTTACGAGACCAACGGGGACACCACAATTGATTTCCACATGGGGCTCATGGAGTACGAGCATCCCCGTTAGTTGGCGGAGGCTTGGGCTCATGGAAATCAACTTATAAAAGCCAGCCAGACTGGTACTGGCCAGAACAGTAGTCCCATTTGGGACCTTGGAGCAGTAAGCTGAGTTGCAGCCTTTATTTTGTTATTACATTAAACCTCTTTTGGATTTAGGGTCTCCTGAGCTTTTATACTTCGTCTCTTGGGAATTTTCCTGCTCATATGAATGCAGTGGCTGGAATAACTTCAATTAGCAGGGGCCTCAGTAGAAGCCACAGAGGGGAGTACAACTCAGTCTACTCCTCAGATGAAAACATAAGGACTGGTTCATTTGCTCCATAGCGCTAGAGTCTTCTTCAAGCACAAAGTGGAAAGATTTCTGAAAGGACGGAAGATCCCCCACTTTTTCAGTGCAAGCCACTTGGTTAGTGTTGCAATAGCACTTGATCAACAATGGAAAACCAAAGCTTCACTTTCTAGATTCACACATGAAGAGTAGTCACATGGGAAGATAAGAGAGGATTAGCAAGACCCAACCAAGTGTCAGGAGGAATGAAAACTGGTAAAATTGAGAAGACGGGAAAGCCACAAGTGGCTAATGTAATAATTCTATGACAACACCATTTGTAGGCTTTCCACTTGACTAAGTGAAGTCAAAGTGTGCCCTTTTTCTCCAGTAATTGTATCTGTTCACTGCAATACTCATGAGCAGTTTGATTTTTTTTTTTAAACAAAGATTAATGGGGAGCACTTTTCATTAATAATGTTTGTTTATTAATTAAGTGTAGGCTAGCAAAGTAACTCGAAGGTCAAGTACGATAAAGAAACTCATTACTCAACATCGGGCGTATGTCTGTAAGAAGAATGATGCATTAAGCCCTATTTGTTGAAGAAGCTCAGAGAGATTTTAAACAGCATTTAGTGCAGCAGTAAATAAATAAATTACAGAGAATTGAGAACACAGTCCACCCTCCAGTGGAATATACAGAATAAGGAAGTCAAATGTGATGGAAATTTGAATTTATTACCATTTGTCCATTTATCCCCACTGGAGTCTTTTTAATAGTGTTTTGTACAATTAAAGTGCTGATTGATATTTAACCTATGTGCATGGAAGCCGCTAAAGTAAACTTATGCAATCCAATCATATGCACACAGGAGCCCTTTTAGTAGACAGCCACAGTCCTACGCTTAAAATTGCATAGATAACCTTACATGTGGTGCAACAACCCAAGATGCTACTAATGAAGTGTTTTTTCATAGATTTCATAGAATTTACAGTGCAGAAGGAGGCCATTCGGCCCATCGAGTCTGCACCGGCT
This sequence comes from Scyliorhinus torazame, assembly GCF_047496885.1. NCBI lineage: Eukaryota > Metazoa > Chordata > Chondrichthyes > Carcharhiniformes > Scyliorhinidae > Scyliorhinus > Scyliorhinus torazame. The sequence goes on from NC_092717.1 coordinate 210,330,747, forward strand.
CTTGGAAAGAGCACCCTACCCAAGGTCAACACCTCCACCCTATCCTCATAACCCAGTAACCCTACCCAACACTAAGGGCAATTTTGGACACGAAGGGCAATTTATTATGGCCAATCCAACTAACCTACACATCTTTGGACTGTGGGAGGAAACCGGAGCACCCGGAGGAAACCCACGCACACACGGGGAGGATGTGCAGACTCCGCACAGACAGTGACCCAAGTCGGAATCGAACCTGGGACCCTGGAGCTGTGAAGCAATTGTGCTATCCACAATGCTACCGTGCTGCTCCGAAGCATATATTCCCCATTTTCCACAAAATTAAAATGGTCATATGGCAAAACTGGAGTAGGAAGTGGGGCTCGGGAAGCAAAATTGCTGTTGACGCCCCTTCCCAAAGTTATAAAGCCTTCCAGCACCCAATGGCAACACCTAAACGCAGAGGAGTATCAGAGCCAATGTGCCTTCCTGAGCCCTCCCTTCCTACTCCAGTTTTGCCGCATCTCAGTGTTAATATTGTGGAAAATGAAATGTTCAAGGCAGCAAATGAGAAAGAGGGAAAAATATTTCAATAGAGGTACCCTGAACGGTTACACCACACGTTAAGGTTATCTAAGCAATCTTAATGTTAAGCATAGCATGATGCACGTAGAGAATGTTAATTTTGGTAATGTATCCTGAAGCTGGTACCCATGGAAACAAGAGTCACTACTTTCATGAAAGAACAAAAGAAACCTTAGTTACCAGACGGTCGTGAAAAAAACCAATAGCCGTGTCCGTCTCATAAGGATGCACAACAGAAACAGAAAAATAATGCCTTCATTATTTTTTTGAAGGTTCAGTCATGCAAACTCAGTAAATGTCCCAGTGAAAGCGTATGTAGCAATGGGTTAAATCTGTGGTTCCTAATCTTCAAGAACCATGTAAACATAGAAAACAGGAGCAGGAGGAGACCATTCAGCCCTTTGAGCCTGCTCCACCTTTAATTATGATCATGGATGATCATCCAACTCAATAATCTATTCCCGCTTTCCCCCCATATTCTTTGATCTCCTTTGCCCTAAGTTCTCTATCTAACTGTTTTGGCCTTAGCTATTTCCTGTGGTAACAAATTCCACAGGTTGATCACTCTCTGGGTGAAGAAATTTCTTCTCATCTCTGTCCTCTATGGTCTACCCTGTATCCTCAGACTGTGATCTCTGGTTCTGGACAAACCCACCATCGGGAACATCCACCCTGCATCTACCCTGTCTAGTCCTGTTAGAATTTTATAGGTTTCAATGAGATCCCCCCACATTCTTCTGAACTCCAGCGAATACATCCTAATCAATACAACCTCTCCTCATACGCCATTTCCACCATCCTAGGAATCAGTCTGATAAACTTTCGCTGCACTCCCTCTAGAGCAAGAACATCCTTCCTCAGATAAGGAGACTAAAATTACACACAATATTCCAGGTACGGCTAAAACAAGGCCCTGTATAATTGCAGCAAAACAAGATTCTTAAGGGAGTTAAGAGGGTAGAAACGGAGAGGTTGTTTCTCCTGGGTGGAGAATGTAGAATATGGGGCATAATCGCAGAGTAAGGGGACAATTATTCAGGACTGAGACAGGAGGAAATTTTTTCAGTCATGGCATTACGAATCTTTGGAATTTTCTACTACAAAAGTTGTGGATGCTCCACTGCTGAATATATTTAAGGCGGAGATAAACAGATTTTTGGTGTCTCAATGACTCAAGGTAAATAGGGAATGGACAGTAAAGTGGAGGTGGAAACCCAAGATCAACCACGATCATACTGAATGACGGAGCAGGCTCAATGCGCCATGTGGTCTACTCCTGTTCCTATTTCTTATGTTTTTATCTTCTGATCTGTGAATCATGTGTGATAAACGGCAGGACCCTGTGAAGCACCAAGGATCCGAGGGACCTTGGTGATCATGTACACTGGTCCCTTAAGGTGGCAGAGCAGGTGGATACAGTGGTTAAGAAGGCATACTGCCTTTATTAACCGAGGCATAGAGTTCAAGAGCAGGAAGGTTATGCTGGACCTGTATAGAATTTTGGTTAGGCCACAGCCAAAGTGTTTTGTGTTTTCTGGAAGCCACATTATAGGACGGATGTGATAGCACTGGAAAGGATGCAGAGGAGATTTACCAGATTTTGCCTAGGCTGGAGAGTTTTAGTTTTGAAGAGAGAGTGGACGGACTTGGATTGTTTTCCTTGGAGCAGAGGAGACTGAGGGAGGGACATGATTGAGATGTATAAAATTATGAGGGGCATGGATAGAGTAGACAGGAAGAAACCTTTCCCTTTGTGGGAGGGATTAATGACAAGGGGCCATATATGTAAGGTAAGGGGCAGGAGGTTGAGAGGGGTTGTGAGGAAAAACCTTTTTACCCAGAGGGTGGTGGGAGTATGCAACTTGCTGCCTGAAAGGGTAGTCCCCTCATAACAGTTAAGAAGTATTTGGATGTGCACTTGTGATCCCAAAGCATACAAGGGTATGGGACAAGTGCTGGAAAATGGGATTAGAATAGTTGGTGGTTGTTTTGGACTGGTGCAGTTGCGATGGGCCGAAGGGCCTTTTCTGTGATACATGACTCTAAGGTGCTGCCAAAAGAGCCTTGGTGAGTTGATGCAATGCTTGTGTAGAGATGGCACACATTGCTGCCACCATGCGTCAGTGGGGAAGGAGGAAACAATTAAGGTGGTAGCTGGGTTGCCAATAAAGCAAACAGCTTTATCCTAGATGGAGCTTTGACGAGGCATCATCTGGACTCAAAATGTCAGCTCTTTTCTCTCCTTATAGATGCTGCTGAGATTTTCCAGCATATTCCCTTTTGGTTTCAGATTCCAGCATCTGCAGTCATTTGTTTTAACCCTGGATGGTGTTGAGATTCTTGATTGTTGTTGGAGCTGCATTCATCCAGGCAAGTAGAGTATTCCATCACATTCCTGATTTGTGTCTTGTCGATAGTGGATCGTTCATTAAGGAGGTTATAGCTGGACACTTAAAAAAAAACCATGGTAATCCTGCTTTTATTTTCTATGTTTCTATGTTAAGAGTCAGCATGGTTTTGTGATTGGGAAATAATGTTGAACAAATTTGCGAGAATTCTTTGATGGAGTTTGGAGTTACATGCACTATGGATAGAGGCGAGACTGCAGATGTACTGTACTTGGAATTCCATAAGGCATTTGATAAGGTGCCACCTCAAAGCTCTTGGCAGAAAATAAAATCTCACGGTCCAGGGGTGACATGTTAGTATTGATTGAAGATTGGCTGGCTGGCAGCAAATAAGCGCGGCATTCTCCGACCCCCCGCCGGGTGGGAGAATCGCCGCGGTGCCGCATGAATCATGCCACGCCGGCCCGATGCCGGGACGCGATTCTCCCAACCCTGTGAAAACGGCCGCGCGCGAATGGTGCCGGGCCGCACGGAGAATCACCGCAAACGGCCGTAGTGGCGATCCTCCGGCGGCGCCTCTATTCTCCGGCCCAGATGGGCCGAGCGGCCGTCCTAAAAAATCCGAGTCCCGCCGGTGCCGTTCTAACATGCTCTGGGTCGGTGGGACGCCAGGGCTGAAGGGTCCGGGTGCGGCCTGTGGGGGGTGAGGAGGGGTCTAAC